>NC_134265.1:270478121-270786692 GCF_031893055.1 Leptodactylus fuscus
AGGTCTGAAAGACACTCTTATGTTACCGGAGACTGTATCAGGATAAGCCTTTCATAACCCACTACTTTTTAACACTTGTCTTTCAAAGCTCCATAGTTGGCCATGTTTACTTTAACCCTTCCTCTATGAGAAAAGATAAAATCTCTGGCAAGCTTGTTTTGGAAAACAAGAACCCAGACCAAACAAAGAAGAATCTAAAATGTAAGGACTCAAGTTTCTACTGATAAAATTGGAGTAATATACTGTAGCTACATTTTCTGGTAGACAATGAAAGTCTTTGTGTACTGCTCCTTGATATAAAAGGTTTGTCTGCACAGAAACCACAGTCTCCAGGCAGATTATCGAATATCAGATTTCTAATTGTGACATGACACTTATGAAATGCCTTATCATTTGATTTCATAGACCATACAGTTCTATTTCATGGTGCGGTTTATTGTGTACTGTTTCTTTTCTTTATTATAAACTGGTTTCCTAACCTTATCTTTGTGTTATATTGTTATGTTGCCCAAAAGTAGGTTTTGTACTAGATCAGTATCTAATGTGGGTATGCTCTAATAGCTATCTGGCACAAAAGGCACCATGTTTTAAAGATGAAAAGATGGCCATGCAGCTAGATATGACAACTGGGACGGGAATCAGATTATGTGTGGCAAACAGAATCACTCTGTATTTCCCAAGAAGACTGGAGAAACCTTTTCATTACCATGCAATTATTTGCTTTGATTCTGTAGTAGAAAGTCTTAAAAGAATACACACATTGTGGAACTCTCGCAACACTATAATACAATAATAATACAATATAATAATATTCAAGAAGATGAAAATATATATACATATTTATATATATATATGGAGAAGCCACGAAAAATTCTTCAGGACTGGTAGCCACTCCAGAAGAAGGATGATTGTGGAGAATAGAGCTTGTAGAACTGGAAACGCTTTATTCAGATGAAGCGTTTCAAGGATGGACCATCCTCTTCATCATATCGAATGAAAGTACAACAATGGTTTTAATCCCGTCACCTTTACCACTGTTTTAGTTCTTGAACAGCAATTGTCCTAATATAAAATAAACTCATTTATAGAAAATAGAGCAGGGGATAGGATAAAACACACCTGCTATCCTCTGCTATTCTAGGGGTCTTCTTACTTCTTGCAGCAGGTGCCATACATTCATGATCCCTGTAGCCAATAACTTGTTGCCGCTTTCATGGGCACAGGTACGGGATGCTGTTGTTCTAGGAAGTACTCAAAGAGTGGTGAGGACAAATGAAGTGGCTGCTATTAGAGATGAGCGAACACTAAAATGTTCGAGGTTCGAAATTCGATTCGAACAGCCGCTCACTGTTCGAGTGTTCGAATGGGTTTCGAACCCCATTATAGTCTATGGGGAACATAAACTCGTTAAGGGGGAAACCCAAATTCGTGTCTGGAGGGTCACCAAGTCCACTATGACACCCCAGGAAATGATACCAACACCCTGGAATGACACTGGGACAGCAGGGGAAGCATGTCTGGGGGCATAAAAGTCACTTTATTTCATGGAAATCCCTGTCAGTTTGCGATTTTCGCAAGCTAACTTTTCCCCATAGAAATGCATTGGCCAGTGCTGATTGGCCAGAGTACGGAACTCGACCAATCAGCGCTGGCTCTGCTGGAGGAGGCGGAGTCTAAGATAGCTCCACACCAGTCTCCATTCAGGTCCGACCTTAGACTCCGCCTCCTCCGGCAGAGCCAGCGCTGATTGGCCGAAGGCTGGCCAATGCATTCCTATGCGAATGCAGACTTAGCAGTGCTGAGTCAGTTTTGCTCAACTACACATCTGATGCACACTCGGCACTGCTACATCAGATGTAGCAATCTGATGTAGCAGAGCCGAGGGTGCACTAGAACCCCTGTGCAAACTCAGTTCACGCTAATAGAATGCATTGGCCAGCGCTGATTGGCCAATGCATTCTATTAGCCCGATGAAGTAGAGCTGAATGTGTGTGCTAAGCACACACATTCAGCACTGCTTCATCAAGCCAATACAATGCATTAGCCAGTGCTGATTGGCCAGAGTACGGAATTCGGCCAATCAGCGCTGGCTCTGCTGGAGGAGGCGGAGTCTAAGGTCGGACCTGAATGGAGACTGGTGTGGAGCGATCTTAGACTCCGCCTCCTCCAGCAGAGCCAGCGCTGATTGGCCGAATTCCGTACTCTGGCCAATCAGCACTGGCTAATGCATTGTATTGGCGTGATGAAGCAGTGCTGAATGTGTGTGCTTAGCACACACATTCAGCTCTACTTCATCGGGCTAATAGAATGCATTGGCCAATCAGCGCTGGCCAATGCATTCTATTAGCGTGAACTGAGTTTGCACAGGGGTTCTAGTGCACCCTCGGCTCTGCTACATCAGATTGCTACATCTGATGTAGCAGTGCCGAGTGTGCATCAGATGTGTAGTTGAGCAAAACTGACTCAGCACTGCTAAGTCTCTGCATTCGCATAGGAATGCATTGGCCAGCCTTCGGCCAATCAGCGCTGGCTCTGCCGGAGGAGGCGGAGTCTAAGGTCGGACCTGAATGGAGACTGGTGTGGAGCGATCTTAGACTCCGCCTCCTCCAGCAGAGCCAGCGCTGATTGGTCGAGTTCCGTACTCTGGCCAATCAGCGCTGGCCAATGCATTCTATTAGCCCGATGAAGTAGAGCTGAATGTGTGTGCTTAGCACACACATTCAGCTCTACTTCATCAGGCTAATAGAATACATTGGCCAATCAGCGCTGGCCAATGCATTCTATTAGCTTGATGAAGCAGAGTGTGCACAAGGGTTCAAGCGCACCCTCGGCTCTGATGTAGCAGAGCTGAGGGTGCACAAGGGTTCAAGTGCACCCTCGGCTCTCCTACATCAGAGCCGAGGGTGCGCTTGAACCCTTGTGCAGCCTCGGCTCTGCTACATCAGAGCCGAGGGTGCGCTTGAACCCTTGTGCACACTCTGCTTCATCAAGCTAATAGAATGCATTGGCCAGCACTGATTGGCCAGAGTACGGAATTCGGCCAATCAGCGCTGGCCAATGCATCCCTATGGGAAAAAGTTTATCTCACAAAAATCACAATTACACACCCGATAGAGCCCCAAAAAGTTATTTTTAATAACATTCCCCCCTAAATAAAGGTTATCCCTAGCTATCCCTGCCTGTACAGCTATCCCTGTCTCATAGTCACAAAGTTCACATTCTCATATGACCCGGATTTGAAATCCACTATTCGTCTAAAATGGAGGTCACCTGATTTCGGCAGCCAATGACTTTTTCCAATTTTTTTCAATGCCCCCAGTGTCGTAGTTCCTGTCCCACCTCCCCTGCGCTGTTATTGGTGCAAAAAAGGCGCCAGGGAAGGTGGGAGGGGAATCGAATTTTGGCGCACTTTACCACGTGGTGTTCGATTCGATTCGAACATGGCGAACACCCTGATATCCGATCGAACATGTGTTCGATAGAACACTGTTCGCTCATCTCTAGCTGCTATGGGAAGGAAGGGTGATGAGATGTCAATTGGTGGGATTTCATCCAGCATATCACCTGAATCAGCCAGAGGTTTTGCATTTGCAGATTGGTGCTTTCATTGCCAAGATATCATCTTTTTGTCAATATGCAGATTAGTTATTTGGAGTACTGAAGGCATTACTGTTGTTCCCAAAAAGGTAAGCAGTGACTCTCTTGTTGCTCCACAATGATGATTTGCATATTGAGGGGGAAGACACTTTTTGATTAAGGTGACCCTAATCTATCTAGTAGAGCAGAATGGAACAAGTCATCAACAAGAGATGTTTGGGGACCAACACTTGGGAACCCCACTGATCAGCTATTTGAAGGGGAAGCTGAACTCATAGAAGCACCTTGATCTATTCACTTTTTACAATACGTGCCATTTGTTTCATACAGTGTTGGCCAAAAGTATTGGCACCTCTGCAATTCTGTCAGATAATTGGTATAATATTTTGCTTGCAATGAAAAAACACAAAAGAGAATGAAAAAAAAAGTCAAATCATTGATCATTTTACACAAAGCTCCAAAAATGGGCCGGACAAAAGTATTGGCACCCTCAGCCTAATACTTGGTAGCACAACCTTTAGACAAAATAACTGCGAACAACCGCTTCCGGTAACCATCAATGAGTTTCTTACAATGCTCTGCTGGAATTTTAGACCATTCTCCTTTGGCAAACTGCTCCAGGTCCCTGAAATTTGAAGGGTGCCTTCTCCAAACTGACATTTTTAGATCTCTCCACAGGTGTTCTATGGGATTCAGGTCTGGACTCATTGCTGGCCACTTTAGAAGTCTCCAGTGCTTTCTCTCAAACCATTTTCTAGTGCTTTTTGAAGTGTGTTTTGGGTCATTGTCCTGCTGGAAAACCCATGACCTCTGAGGGAGACCCAGCTTTCTCACACTGGGCCCTACATTATGCTGCAAAATTTGTTGGTAGTCTTCAGACTTCATAATGCCATGCACACGGTCAAGCAGTCCAGTGCCAGAGGCAGCAAAGCAACCCCAAAACATCAGGGAACCTCCGCCATGTTTGACTGTAGGGACCGTGTTCTTTTCTTTGAAGGCCTCTTTTTTTTTCCCCGTAAACTTTATGTTGATGCCTTTTCCCAAAAAGCTCTACTTTTGTCTCATCTGACCAGAGAACATTCTTCCAACATGTTTTTGGCTTTCTCAGGTAAGTTTTGGCAAACTCCAGCCTGGCTTTTTTATGTCTCTGGGTAAGAAGTGGGGTCTTCCTGGGTATCCTACCATACAATCCCTTTTCATTCAGATGGCAACGGATAGTTCGGGTTGACACTGGTGTACCCTCGGACTGCAGGGCAGCTTGAACTTGTTTGGATGTTAGTCAAGGTTCTTTATCCACCATCCGCACAATCTTGCGTTGAAATCTCTTGTCAATTTTTCTTTTCCTTCCACATCTAGGGAGGTTAGCCACAGTACCATGGGCTTTAAACTTCTTGATGACACTGTGCACAGTAGACACAGGAACATTCAGGTCTTTGGAGATGGACTTGTAGCCTTGAGATTGCTCATGCTTCCTCACAATTTTGCTTCTCAAGTCCTCAGACAGTTCTTTGGTCTTCTTTCTTTTCTCCATGCTCAATGTGGTACACACAAGGACACAGGATAGAGGTTGAGTCAACTTTAATCCATTTCAACTGGCTGCAAGTGTGATTTAGTTATTGCCACCACCTGTTAGGTGCCTCAGGTAAGTAACAGGTGCTGTTAATTACACAAATTAGAGAAGCATCACATGATTTTTCAAACAGTGCCAATACTTTTGTCCACCCATTTTTTATGTTTGGTGTGTAATTATATCCAATTTGGCTTTTTGACAAATCTTTTTGTGGTTTTCCATTGAAGACAAATTAAATGAAGATATTAATACCAAAGAGTTTGTGCTTGCAATCATTTTCTGGAAGAAAATGAGTATTATCTGACAGAAATGCAGGGGTGCCAATACTTTTGGCCAACACTGTAGCAGTTCTGCAATGTAATTGCAGCTTCATCCATTTCACTTCTGTAACTACTTTTCTAAATTGCTGTTATGAAACAGATGGGATGTAATGTAAACAATGGATAGGCCACAGAGCTCATATAAGCTTCATTGCTCCTTCAAATTGCTGATCAGCATGTGTCCGAAGTGTCAGATCCCGACTGATCCTCGGGAAAGGTCATTCATAAAAAATGATCTGAGCAACCACTGTAAATTGCTTAGGACTAAATTACGTCTACTTTTAATTTTGCTGTGATACTGCCATAGCTGAAATACAACTAGACTAAGAATTTTTTTATTTATTATTATTATTATTTATTTAGCTTACTTGTATAGCGCCATCATATTCCGCATGGCTTTACAGACATTGACAGTCACTGTCCCATATCGGGCTCACAATCTACATTTCCTATCAGTATGTCTTTGGAGTGTGGGAGGAAACCAGAGTACCCAGAGGAAACCCACACAAACACGGGGAGAACATACAAACTCCTTGCACATGTTATCCTTGGCAGGATTTGAGCCCAGAACTCCAGTGCTGCAACTAAGCCACTGTAGAGTATGATAACTGTATATATTATATGTTTATATTACAATTTAATGGTCTTCTACGGCTAGAATATTAGATCTTTAACCCCTTCCCGCCGATGGAATTTTTTTATTTTTGTCTTTGACTCCCCCCTTCCAAACCCCATAACTTTTTTTATTTCTCCTCTCTCAGAGCCATATGAAGTCTTAATGTTTGCAGGAAAATTTGTTCTTCATGATGCTTCCATTAATTATTCTGTATAACGTACTGGGAAGCTGGAAAAAAATTCAGAATGGGGGGATTTGAAAAAAAAAAGTGCATTTGATCGAGGCGCCGGAGGGGTTAATGCCCCCAATCAGTGTGGGCACCGACCGGGGGCATTAGCGCTGGGTGTCTACTGTGTAAAATAGTAGACACTGGGTAGCCACCATAGTTAAACACCCGACATCCACCGTATTATTGCACATGCGTGGTATGTGCTCTTCGCTTCTGCCAGCGACTGTCCATTAAAGTTTTATTGCACAGGCATCAGCAGAAGCAGAGGAAGTGCCAGAAGAATGAAGATGGGAAAGTGTGTGTGGGGGGGGGGGGGGGGAAGAGTTTTGACGATGCTCTATTTCCAAATGAAAATCACCGGATGCGGAAATGGAACATCACCGGATCATCAGAAAGTGTGCCTGGGACCACCCCAGGTATATAGATAAATATAGATTTTTGTACTTAAAGTCAATTAGAAGTTAGGCAGGGGGAGGGGTTTTGGTTTAGGGACAGATTTTCTATTTATCCCGGACAACCCCTTTAAGCACATTAGTTCATTTATATTTATTGTTCACAAATGTTTCATAGAAAAAAAAGTGTTGGCCAATAGTTGATATTGATGGACTATTCTTAGGACAGGTCATCATGATCAGATCAAAGGGGTCAGACACCTGACACCCCAGTAATCACCTGCTCGGAGCATAGTGTACATAGATGGAACCAAATGTATCTTTCATCTTACAGAGAAAAGGAGTATTACAGGGCACAAGCACAAGGTTGTCAACTGTAAAAACTTGGACAACCCCTTTAACCACTTAAGTACCGGGCCAATTTGTGGTCCAGGACCAGACACATTTTAGGTTTATTATGTATGTGCGGTTTTGAGGTCTGTAAAATTTTTCTCGTATGTCTTAGTCAACTAATTTTTGTGTCTTTTTTCGGGGACACATAGGGCTTTATTTTTATGTTATTTTTATTTTCAAATGTGTTTTAATTTTTTTTATATCCAGGAAAATCTAAACATAATAGGAGGGAAATTGTGTCTGGTTTTCAATGTATAATTTTTTTTTTTATTTAATAACACAGAGTGTCACTGAAAAACTTTATAATATAGTTTTTCCTCTCCGTTACGGTAATTTTTATTTTGTATGGTGTCGTCGGGGGTGGGGCTATAACCTTTAATAACGGCGTTTTATTAGCGTATTATTTATTTATTTTTTATTATTATTTTATTTACATTTTTTAAAAACTTTTTTATTATATTTTTATTTTATTTTTTTTCCCAGATTGTGTCCCCATAAGGTGATAAGAGACCTTTGGGGACATCTGATCACTTTTTTTTTTGTACTTGAGGCTGATTTCTCCTATAACTGAGGCTGGTACATTTAACCTCAGTTACAGGAGGAATACAGACTCCTGCACACTGTATACACAGTATGCAGAGCTGATCTGAGTCCTGTAGGACCCAGCAGCTCTGGCAGGACACTGCTCCCGGCGGATCACGTGTCTGCCGGGTCAGAGGGCAGCTGATTTATGGCTGTGTCCATAGCCGTGTATACAGCGCTCATTGAGCGCTGTATACACAGCGATCGAGAAGGCAGGGGAGGTAATAAATCTGCCCTGTCTTCTCTCTGGGAGCTCCGGCTGAAGTTACAGCCGGCTCCTAGTGAAAGCAGCTACACGATCTCCATGCAGCTGCTGTCTTCTGGTGGACGTACAGGTACGTCCTGGCAGAACTAGGCAACCACTTCCCGGACGTATATAGTCTATGGGCGGTCCGGAAGTGGTTAAAGGGCTACAACCTATGTCCATCTTTTCAACAAATTTTCTTCTATTGTTCCAGTACATTTAAAATTGCAAAATAAAACTTTACAATACATCTTGAATAAAATGTTGTTTTGAGTCTACATCTCCTATTTAGAGCTAAACATCTCCATAATAATAGACTATATGCAAACCAACTGCAGTCTAATCCCTTTAGTCATACCACTTATCACCAACACATCACTATATTTAGCAGACATAGCAGTTTGTTAGTAGTCATGGAGACAAGTAGTTCTGCATATGAGCTGTAGATACATAACATTTTAGTCAAGGTATATGGCTAAGATGCTTCAGCTGTATTCTAAACGTATTGAGCAAAAAAAATGTTGATTGCAAGAGGCATTGGGGACATGCTTGTAAGGGTTCTCTTCTTGATAGCTAAGACGCATCTGGCCCGACATGACCTGTACATTTGCACTTGAGAAAGGGCCTGATTTGGCCTGAAACGCATCGTGCTGTTTTTACCCCCTTCAATAAATATTTGGATATTCCGGTTCTTGTATTGTCTCATCACCAGTGAACGCGGGTCTCCTTCCCACCACGGACCTCTGGTTCTTGTCTTCTACGCATTTCCCTTCCATTTCATCCAGTACACCACCAGATCCGCTGTCACTCTCACATGGATTCTCTTTATAAAAGCCATCAAAGGGATTGTGACTATTTGCAACCCTATCATGTGAGAGGCCAACTGGTCATTTCATTGCTTTTCAACATTTTTTCACGACTTGTCATCCCAAAACTGCACTCAGAGCGCTCGGTGTCCCTTCTTGTTTTTTGCTCTACATATTTTGGGAAGGATTGCCAGTCACCAGAACAAGATCCAGGGTGGGCAATCTGCTGCCATGGCAGCTGGGAGCCTATCGAAGGCCCCTAGACTTTTTTTGGCAACTTCTATTGCAGGTGCTTCTACGTACTAGATGTGCTGTCAATTTGCCATGCATTAGCATTGCAATGCATTTCATTAGCGATCAGATTCATGGGGTCAAATTTTAATGAAAAGTGATCAAAGCAATAGACATTCTCCAATATAGTATAACTAAAAAATACATCTGGCCCTCTACATGGAAATATAAAAAAGTTACTGGTGTCAGAATATGGCAACTCTAATTACATTTTTTAAGAGGTTAAAGGTGCTCTATCATTGGGAAAAGTCATTTTTAACTAAGCACATATTTGCATAGCCTTTAGAAATGCTATTCCACACATATTTTTTATATATTAATCCCATCAGTGGTTTTTGAATGAGCCTGCTTTTATTCATATGCTAATTTACCAGAAATGAGCACCGGAAGTCTCAGCGAGCACTGTCTGTTACCTTATGTATGTGTGAAAGAAGGAAGGCTGCTGCTGCTTCCTGTTGCCTCATCAGCCTTCCCTGCTCTCACACACACAGCAGAAAGTGCTCACTGAGACTTCGGGGTGCACGCTGAAGGCTAATTAGCATATGAATAAAAGCGGGCTCATTCAAAAACCACTGAGGCGATTAACATACAAAAGGTATGTGTGCAATAACCTTTCTAAAGGCTATGCAAGTATGTGCTTAGTTAAAAATGACTTTTCCCAATGATAGAGCCCCTTTAAAATAGAAATGAAACTATACAAATGGGGTATCTCCAGAATCATACCAACCCATGTAGGTGACATTATTTTGGCTGCACAGTGAACACAGCATAATCAAATCACATACGAAAGTTGCATAAACACAGTTTTTCTCCAATTCCACCCCATTTGGAATTTTTTTTTTACAGCTTCCCAGTATGCAGAATATAAAGTGGTACCATTACAAAATACAGTTTGTCCAAACATTAAGCTCTCGTATGGCTCCGTGAACAGACAGATAAAAAAGCAGTGGGGTTTGGAAGGCAGGCAGTAAAAATAAAAATAAAAAAATGTATGAAGGGATTAAATTTTATATTTTGTATAGAAATCTACAATAAGTTAAGTCGATACTAAAACTTTAGCTTTTTAGTTTTTTTATACACCATTTTTGAATTTTTCTCATTTTTTTAAACAGTGAAAAAAATGCCCTTGTTAAGCAATTGATTTAAATCAGAAGTAAAGGTTGAGTACCTAGGGCTCCAGCCCAGGGACTCAAATCATATTAGTTACTGTAGCGGATGATGATAGTACGTGTGTATGCACTTTGTTAGTTTATTTAATATGAACCATAAACCACAATAAAACTTGCATTGTATGCGCTTTGCTTTCTGTATATTACCTAACTTATATTTATAGTTACTAGAGATGAGCGAACAGTGTTCTATCGAACTCATGTTCGATCGGATATTAGGCTGTTCGGCATGTTCGAATCGAATCGAACACCGCGTGGTAAAGTGCGCCATTACTCGATTCCCCTCCCACCTTCCCTGGCGCCTTTTTTGCTCCAATAACAGCGCAGGGTAGGTGGGACAGGAACTACGACACCGGTGACGTTGAAAAAAGTAGGCAAAACCCATTGGCTGCCGAAAACATGTGACCTCTAATTTAAAAGAACAGCGCCGCCCAGCTTCGCGTCATTCTGAGCTTGCAATTCACCGGGGACGGAGGTTTCCGTCCAGTTAGCTAGGGGTTAGATTCTGGGTAGGCAGGGACAGGCTAGATAGGAAGGAGAAGACAACCAACAGCTCTTATAAGAGCTAAATTCCAGGGAGAAGCTTGTCAGTGTAACGTGGCACTGACGGGCTCAATCGCCGCAACCCAGCTTTCCCAGGATCCTGAATGGAATACACTGTCAGTGTATTCCCGTATACCCGATATATACCCCCGATACCTGTTCCAACGGTGTGCCCCCCCACCTTCACCCCAGAAATACCCTGCAAGTCCCCTAGCAATAGAATTGGGGCTATATACACCCACAATTTTTACTACTGGTATACAGTGCCATTGTCTGACTGGGAATTCAAAGAATATATTGGGGTTACATATAACTTCAATTCCAGGGAGAAGCTTGTCAGTGTAACGTGGCACTGACGGGCTCAATCGCCGCAACCCAGCTTTCCCAGGATCCTGAATGGAACACACTGACAGTGTATTCCCGTATACCCCATATATACACCCCAAATCCCCGTTCCAACGGTGTGCCCCCCCACCTTCACCTCAGAAATACCCTGCAAGTCCCCTAGCAATAGAATTGGGGCTATATACACCCACAATTTTTGCTACTGGTATATAGTGCCATTGTCTGACTGGGAATTCAAAGAATATATTGGGGTGACGTGCACCCACAATTTTTGCTACTGCTATACAGTGCCATTGTCTCACTGGGAATTCAAAGAATATATTGGGGTTATGTGCACCCACAATTTTTAATACTGGTATACAGTGCCATTGTCTGACTGGGAATTCAAAGAATATATTGGGGTTATGTGCACCCACAATTTTTACTACTGGTATACAGTGCCATTGTCTGACTGGGAATTCAAAGAATATATTGGGGTTATGTGCACCCACAATTTTTACTACTGGTATATAGTGCCATTGTCTGACTGGGAATTCAAAGAATATATGGGGGTTACGTGCACCCACAATTTTTGCTACTGCTATACAGTTCCATTGTCTCACTGGGAATTCAAAGAATATATGGGGGTTATGTGCACCCACAATTTTTACTACTGGTATACAGTGCCATTGTCTGACTGGGAATTCAAAGAATATATTGGGGTTACGTGCACCCACAATTTTTAATACTGGTATATAGTGCCATTGTCTGACTGGGAATTCAAAGAATATATGGGGGTTATGTGCACCCACAATTTTTACTACTGGTATATAGTGCCATTGTCTGACTGGGAATTCAAAGAATATATGGGGGTTATGTGCACCCACAATTTTTAATACTGGTATACAGTGCCATTGTCTGACTGGGAATTCAAAGAATATATTGGGGTTATGTGCACCCACAATTTTTACTACTGGTATACAGTGCCATTGTCTGACTGGGAATTCAAAGAATATATGGGGGTTATGTGTACCCACAATTTTTACTACTGGTATACAGTGCCATTGTCTGACTGGGAATTCAAAGAATATATGGGGGTTATGTGCACCCACAATTTTTACTACTGGTATACAGTGCCATTGTCTGACTGGGAATTCAAAGAATATATTGGGGTTACGTGCACCCACAATTTTTAATACTGGTATACAGTGCCATTGTCTGACTGGGAATTCAAAGAATATATGGGGGTTACGTGCACCCACAATTTTTACTACTGGTATACAGTGCCATTGTCTCACTGGGAATTCAAAGAATATATTGGGGTTATGTGCACCCACAATTTTTAATACTGGTATACAGTGCCATTGTCTGACTGGGAATTCAAAGAATATATTGGGGTTATGTGCACCCACAATTTTTACTACTGGTATACAGTGCCATTGTCTGACTGGGAATTCAAAGAATATATGGGGGTTATGTGCACCCACAATTTTTAATACTGGTATACAGTGCCATTGTCTGACTGGGAATTCAAAGAATATATGGGGGTTATGTGCACCCACAATTTTTAATACTGGTATACAGTGCCATTGTCTGACTGGGAATTCAAAGAATATATGGGGGTTATGTGCACCCACAATTTTTAATACTGGTATACAGTGCCATTGTCTGACTGGGAATTCAAAGAATATATTGGGGTTATGTGCACCCACAATTTTTACTACTGGTATACAGTGCCATTGTCTGACTGGGAATTCAAAGAATATATGGGGGTTATGTGCACCCACAATTTTTACTACTGGTATACAGTGCCATTGTCTGACTGGGAATTCAAAGAATATATTGGGGTTACGTGCACCCACAATTTTTAATACTGGTATACAGTGCCATTGTCTGACTGGGAATTCAAAGAATATATGGGGGTTATGTGCACCCACAATTTTTACTACTGGTATATAGTGCCATTGTCTGACTGGGAATTCAAAGAATATATGGGGGTTATGTGCACCCACAATTTTTAATACTGGTATACAGTGCCATTGTCTGACTGGGAATTCAAAGAATATATTGGGGTTACGTGCACCCACAATTTTTAATACTGGTATACAGTGCCATTGTCTGACTGGGAATTCAAAGAATATATGGGGGTTATGTGCACCCACAATTTTTACTACTGGTATACAGTGCCATTGTCTGACTGGGAATTCAAAGAATATATGGGGGTTATGTGCACCCACAATTTTTACTACTGGTATACAGTGCCATTGTCTGACTGGGAATTCAAAGAATATATTGGGGTTACGTGCACCCACAATTTTTAATACTGGTATACAGTGCCATTGTCTGACTGGGAATTCAAAGAATATATGGGGGTTATGTGCACCCACAATTTTTACTACTGGTATACAGTGCCATTGTCTCACTGGGAATTCAAAGAATATATTGGGATTATGTGCACCCACAATTTTTAATACTGGTATACAGTGCCATTGTCTGACTGGGAATTCAAAGAATATATTGGGGTTATGTGCACCCACAATTTTTACTACTGGTATACAGTGCCATTGTCTGACTGGGAATTCAAAGAATATATGGGGGTTATGTGCACCCACAATTTTTAATACTGGTATACAGTGCCATTGTCTGACTGGGAATTCAAAGAATATATGGGGGTTATGTGCACCCACAATTTTTAATACTGGTATACAGTGCCATTGTCTGACTGGGAATTCAAAGAATATATTGGGGTTATGTGCACCCACAATTTTTACTACTGGTATACAGTGCCATTGTCTGACTGGGAATTCAAAGAATATATTGGGGTTATGTGCACCCACAATTTTTAATACTGGTATACAGTGCCATTGTCTGACTGGGAATTCAAAGAATATATTGGGGTTATGTGCACCCACAATTTTTACTACTGGTATACAGTGCCATTGTCTCACTGGGAATTCAAAGAATATATTGGGGTTATGTGCACCCACAATTTTTACTACTGGTATATAGTGCCATTGTCTGACTGGGAATTCAAAGAATATATGGGGGTTACGTGCACCCACAATTTTTGCTACTGCTATACAGTTCCATTGTCTCACTGGGAATTCAAAGAATATATGGGGGTTATGTGCACCCACAATTTTTACTACTGGTATACAGTGCCATTGTCTGACTGGGAATTCAAAGAATATATGGGGGTTACGTGCACCCACAATTTTTGCTACTGCTATACAGTTCCATTGTCTCACTGGGAATTCAAAGAATATATGGGGGTTATGTGCACCCACAATTTTTACTACTGGTATACAGTGCCATTGTCTGACTGGGAATTCAAAGAATATATTGGGGTTACGTGCACCCACAATTTTTGCTACTGCTATACAGTTCCATTGTCTCACTGGGAATTCAAAGAATATATGGGGGTTATGTGCACCCACAATTTTTACTACTGGTATACAGTGCCATTGTCTGACTGGGAATTCAAAGAATATATGGGGGTTACGTGCACCCACAATTTTTACTACTGGTATACAGTGCCATTGTCTGACTGGGAATTCAAAGAATATATGGGGGTTACGTGCACCCACAATTTTTGCTACTGCTATACAGTTCCATTGTCTCACTGGGAATTCAAAGAATATATGGGGGTTATGTGCACCCACAATTTTTACTACTGGTATACAGTGCCATTGTCTGACTGGGAATTCAAAGAATATATGGGGGTTACGTGCACCCACAATTTTTGCTACTGCTATACAGTGCCATTGTCTCACTGGGAATTCAAAGAATATATGGGGGTTATGTGCACCCACAATTTTTAATACTGGTATACAGTGCCATTGTCTGACTGGGAATTCAAAGAATATATTGGGGTTATGTGCACCCACAATTTTTACTACTGGTATACAGTGCCATTGTCTCACTGGGAATTCAAAGAATATATGGGGGTTATGTGCACCCACAATTTTTAATACTGGTATACAGTGCCATTGTCTGACTGGGAATTCAAAGAATATATGGGGGTTATGTGCACCCACAATTTTTACTACTGGTATACAGTGCCATTGTCTCACTGGGAATTCAAAGAATATATGGGGGTTATGTGCACCCACAATTTTTAATACTGGTATACAGTGCCATTGTCTCACTGGGAATTCCACAAATAATTTGGGGATTCATTCACCCTACATCTCAGGCTCTTGCCATATTCACCCAGGTTGTCAGTGCTGCACCAGCTCGTTCCCAGACAGCTCGGCCCGAAAAACACGTTACCTATATAGAGGATTTGGACAATGAAGACAACATGTTCTAAATCTAATGTCTGCACCTTCTCCAGAATTAAAATAAAGGCAGCGTTTAACTTTCAAATAGCACTGCACAAAGGAAGAGCTTATCAGCTTGTCTCATGACATGCTACTGAAAAGTTTCATTTGTGTATCTTAATGTAAATATAGTTGTATAAGCTTTTTGGGTTTTAGGCACTGCCAAGTTATTTATTACCACCCGCTCCCTTATAATGATGATGACGCCAAAGTCACTGTGGGTGTTCAGAGCTCACAGCTTTGGGTGACATTTGTCTTGCTCTCTGTCGGTACCAGCTGTCTTTTTGGATACCGTAAAGTTATGTTGACTTTATTAACAGCTATAGAAGCTTTAGCCAGGTTGTGACGGTGTGTAACCCTAACAACACTAAGTGGGATACACATTAATAGTCAGTCTATGTACGCTAAACGTATCACTGAAGTAATTTTTTTTCCCTCTCCCCTAATATAAGAAAGGAACAGACATTAGACCTAGACCGGGGTTCGAGGCTTGAAAAAATCCAGTATTATTTGTTCTTCATGATGTGAAATATGTGTTGAAAAGCAACCCAAGATGAAGTCAGCCATGTGTGCCAGTGTGTTACTTGGCATGCCTTAGCTGGCCCCAACTGTAAGGGTCACTCTCCATTTCCTCCATTTTCCACTCCCCTTCACACCATTTGTGGTGAAGCAATGGGATGCACTGAAGTGCACCCTCTAGCCTCGTGTGGGATAGGGACATCAGATGCCACTCCAACCCCCTCGTCTTCCTCCGCCAGCCAACGGTGCGAAGATGAGAGGAGTGTGCTCTGAATGTTTTCTGCCTAGCAGAGGCTAGTTCTCACTTACGAAAATGGCCCCACTTTGACCTGTATATCAGGCACAATGGTGTAGGTTTCAAAGAAACATGGCACCAACAAGTTGGAAAACGTGGGCCATGCGTGGACCGTGTTTGAGTCTGGCAAGCTCCAGATCTGCTACCAGGTTCCAGCCATTATCACAGGCGCAAAAATGCCAGGCCCCAGGTGTAGCAGGGAAAAAAAAATGCCATCTCAGCCAGGATGGCATCCCTGACCTCGGAGGCACTGTGCTGTCTGTCCCCCAAGCTGATCAGTTTCAGCACGGCCTGCTGACATCTCCCCATGCCAGTGTTACAGTGTTTTCCGCTAGTAGCTGGGGTGGAGGTTGCAGCTTCGTAGGGTTTCAGTCTACTCCTGCCATGAATTTTGGCCTGGGAGAGGAGATAGGCCACCCCAGTTTGCACCCGGGGAACAGACTCCACCACATTCACCCTGCCTGTCATTAAAGATAAGCACTGCAGCATCCCTGACCACAGGCGCTTGTCCATGTGTCGGTGGTCAAGTGGACCTTGCAGCAAAGCGCAGAGCTCTGGGCCCGACTGATGTTATGGGACACATGCAGGCGCAAGGCAGAGACAGCACACCAAGAGAAGTAGTAACGGCTAGGCCCAGCATAGGGAGGTGCCCCAGCTGCCATTTGCTGACGGAAGGCCTGGGTCTCCAGAAGCATAAACAAACACCAACATCTCCAGGGCCAGCAGTTTATCGATGAGGCTGTTACAGGCTTGGGCATGGGGGTGGGTTGTATTGTACTTCTGCCTGCAATGAAAAGCTTGGGAAATGTGGAGTGGCTGGGAAGAGGCGCATGATGGTGCAGGCCAAAAGGGTGCATGAAGGTGAACTCCCCAATGTGTCAGAGATAGGTGTGTAGGTGTCCTTGCATCATATACTTGCACCATATTTGGCTTTGGAAGTTAATTTTGTGCCAAAAAGTGGTTAAGACAGCGATCCCTCAGCTACTCCCGTTACACTGTCTATTGAAGTTACCATCTGTGGAAGTGGACCACCATTTCTAAGATCCCAAAGGAAGCAGGCAAGAGATGTGCAGTTCAGAAAAAAAGATGAGAAAATAAGTTTAGGCTGTAGAGCACAGAGGGATCGGAGAGGACAGAGCTGGTGTCGGCCAGGTATTCCCACAACATGCGCCTATACTTGTCCCTCCTGGTGACACTAGGCCCCTGAGTGGCAGTAATTTGTCCAGGGGGGCCATTAACGTGTTCCAGACCTAGGAATAAGTCTTCCAACAGGGTAGAGTTTTGCATGCCTTTGCTTCTACCCACTGTTTTTGCTGCTTAGCTTCCCTCCACATCTACTCTGCTTTCACCCCTAAACATCACCCCAGTTTATGCCTTTGCTTCTACCCAGGTTTTTTGTTGATTTAGCTTCCCTCTACATCTACACTGCTTTAGCCCCTAGACATCACCCCTGTCCATGTGGGGTCGGTGGCCTCGTCATCCACCAACTCCTCTTCCAATTGCGCACTGCCCCCTTACTGCAAACCGCACATGACCACAGCTTGCCTTGATGGCAACTGTGTCTCATGATCCCCACTTAGGTCCAGACAAGTCGGTGGCGGGTCCAAAACCCCAAAATTGGAAGGAAATGGCAGATGCTGCAGTATTTCTAACACCTGTTCCTGGTGCTCGGGCCTGGTCTGTGTTGTACCCTGCACCCTGCTTAACGCATCTGCCATATCTGAAGTTGTGCTGAGCGCATGCTAATGTTTCGTGTCCAGTGCAATGGATGGGATGGGATTATACATAAGTCTGCCACCCATGGCCACTCATGGTTGAGCAACTGAGGGAGTTGATTTTGACGAACCCGAGGGTTTTGGAGTTGGAACTACATCAAAGGTCTGTGCTGCTCACACACTCTGCTCAACACATGATATGTTTAGTGCCAGCAGTGTGGAGACGTCGCACAACAGCCGTTGTTCCAGCAGGTACAGGCGTTGTAGGAGTGCATAGAGGCTAGCAGCGGCAACTATACACTTTAAAAACTATCCGCACAAGCGCCACACTTTCACCAGTAGCTCAGGAACATTGGGGTACCTTTTTCAAAAGATTAGCAGCAATGAGTTAAAAACGTGGCCCAGGCATGGAATATGTTGCAGGCTGCCAAGCTACAGAGCCAATCCCAGGTTACGGCCATTATCACACATGACAACATGCCTGGGCCCAGGTGCAGTGGCAAAAACCACATTGCCGTCTCATCGAGGATGGCATGACTCACTTTGTAGGCAGTGTGCTGTCTGGCCCCCAAGCTGATGAGCTTCAGCACGGCCCGCTGACGTCTCCCCACACCAGTGTTGCAGCGTTTCCAGCTCGTAGCTGGGGTCAATTTAACAGCGGAGGAGGGTGGTGTTTCAGCCCTCCTCCCAGGAATGTTGTGTGGGGAGACAAGTCAGGCCACCACATTTTGCGACCCGGTCCACGCCTCAACTACATTCAACCACTGTGCCCAAATTGAAAGGTAGCGTCCCTGTCCGCATGCACTTGTCCATTCGTAACTGGTCACATGGAACTTTAGGGCTAAGCGCTGAATTTAGGGACCGCCTCATGTTTGGGGGAAAGTGCTGGTGTGGACGGCACAGTGCGGTGGCGCAGTAGACACTCTGCCCAAAAAGGGCAGAGTGTCCCCCAGCCGGGATTCCAACATCTCCTGGGCCAGATTTCTTGAGATGAGGCCGTTGAAGCCTTGGGCATGTGGGTGGGTTGCGCTGTACTTTAGCATGAAATGAAAGGCTTGGGAGATGGGGAGTTGCTGGGAAGAGGCGCATGATGGCGCGGGCAAAAGGAGAAATGGCAGGAAAAGGTGAGGATAAGGGTGAACTCCCCAAAGTGTCAGAGGCAGATGTGGAGGTGTCCTGGCTCCTGGTCTGGACTGCAGCGCCAGCCCTGTCAACAGTGGAAGAGGCAGTGGCCGCCAGGCCAAACGACGATTATCCTGCGCTTGCTCTCACCCACTGAGCCCAGGGCTTGCCTTCCAAATGATGGCACCCGCAAGAGGTGGTGAGATTCCTCTCCGCAGATCTCCAAACCATCTTGGACTTGCAAATTGCACTAAATTTGTCATGTAACTGACATGTATATGATGAGTCTATCCATTGTCTGTTCATTTTGGTGAAAGTCAGCCTGTCAGCTGACAGACAGCTGTGCTTGTCAGTGATGATGTCACCGGCTGCTTGTACCCCCAGTTTTTGCTGCTTAGCTTGCCTCCACATCCACACTGCTTTTGCCCCTACACATCACCCCTATCCATGCCTGTGCCTCTAGCCATAAGTCTGCCACCCATGGAAACTCATGGTGCAGAAAGTGAGGGAGCTGACTCTGAGGAACCCTTGGGTTTTGTAGCTGGTACTCCATCAAAGGTCTCTGCTGCTCACACACCCTGCTGAACATACGGTATCTAGGGTTAGAGCGTGTGGTGACCTCGCACAACAGTAGGTGCTTCAGGCAGATGTAGGCCTTGCTGGAGTGTATTGCGGCTAGCTCCAGGTACTGTAGACTTGGGAAAGTGGGTGTCCAAGTGCCGCACTTTCACCCTTAGCTCAGCTAATTTGGGGTATGTTTTTAAAAATCATTGCACCACTACATTGAACATGTGGGCCAGGCATGGAACGTGTTGGAGGCTGGCAAGCTCCAGAGCCCTCCAACAAGCTAAAAAACCTGGCCCCAGGGGCAGCGGGGATAAACAAATTGCCATCTCATCCAGGATGGCATCCCTGACCTCAGAGGCAGTGTGCTGTCCGTCTCCCAAGCTGATGAGCTTCAGCCCAGCCTGCTGACGTCTCCCCACACCAGTGTTGCAGCGTTTTCAGCTCATAGCTGGGGTCAATCTAACAGCGGAGGAGGAGGAGGGTGGTGTTTCAGCCCTCCTCCCAGGAATGTTTTGTGGGGAAACAAGTCAGGAAAATTCTTGAAACGGGAGAGTTTTGCATCTTTGCCCTTGCTGCCTATGGACATCCCTTTGTCTCTAGCCACCATTTTCCCTGCTTTGCTTGCCTCCACATCCACACTGCTTTTGCCCCTAGACATCACCCCAGTCCATGCCTTAGCTTGTACCCCCAGTTTTTCCTGCTTAGCTTGCCTCCACATCCACACTGCTTTTGCCCCTAGACATCACCCCAGTCCATGCCTTAGCTTGTACCCCCAGTTTTTCCTGCTTAGCTTGCCTCCACATCCACACTGCTTTTGCCCCTAGACATCACCCCAGTCCATGCCTTAGCTTGTACCCCCAGTTTTTCCTGCTTAGCTTGCCTCCACATCCACACTGCTTTTGCCCCTAGACATCATCCCTATCCATGCCTCTTCCCCTAGCCATAACTCTGCCACCCCTGGAAACTCATGGTGCAGAAACTTTGGTTGCTGACTTTGAGGAACCCTTGGGTTTTGTAGATGGAACTCCATCAAAGGTCTGTGCAGCTCACACACCCTGCTCAAGATATGGTATTGTAGGGTTTCAGCGTGTGTGAATGACGGACAACAGCCTGTGTTTGGACAGATGTAGGCCTTGCTAGAGTGTTTTTAGGCTAGCAGCGACTCCTGTGCACTTGCAAAAGTGGGCGCACAAGCGCCGCATTTTCAACAGTAGCTTCGGTACATTTGGGTATGTTTTTAAAAAACTTTGCACCACTAGGTTAGACGTGGGCCAAACATGGAACGTGTTGGAGGCTGGCAAGCTCCAGAGCCGCTACCAGGTTCCAGCCATTATCACAGGCGTAAAAATGCCAGGCCCCAGGTGTAGCAGGGAAAAAAAAATGCCATCTCAGCCAGGATGGCATCCCTGACCTCGGAGGCACTGTGCTGTCTGTCCCCCAAGCTGATGAGCTTCAGCACCGCCTGCTGACGTCTCCCCACACCAGTGTTTTAGCGTTTGCCGCTAGTAGCTGTGGTGGAGGTTGCAGCGTCGTAGGGTTTCAGTCTACTCCTGCCATGAATTTTGGCCTGGGAGAGGAGATAGGCCACCCCAGTTTGCACCCGGGGAACAGACTCCACCACATTCACCCTGCCTGTCATTAAAGATAAGCACTGCAGCATCCCTGACCACAGGCGCTTGTCCAAGTGTCGGTGGTCAAGTGGACCTTGCAGCAAAGCGCGGAACTAAGGGCCCACCTGATGTTGAGTGACACGTGCTGGTGCAAGGCGGGGACGCCACACCGGGAGAAGTTGAGACGGCTAGGGACGGCATAGTGAGGTGCCACAGTTGCCATCAGGTCCGGGAAGGCGGGAGTTTCAACAAGCCGGAACGCCAACCTCTCCTGGGCCAGCAGTTTAGCGATGTTGGCGTTCTAGGCTTGCGTGGGTGGGTGGTTAGCGGTGTATTTCTGCCGGCGCTCCAATGTCTGAGAGATGGTGGGTTGTTGTAAAGAAGCGCCTGATGGTGCCTTTGATGGTGCAGGAGAAGGAGCTAAGACAGAAACAGGGGAGGATGAGGGAGAAGTCAACAAAGTGGCGGAGGCAGATGAAGTAATGTCCTGGCTCGTCCTCTGGAGTGCATCGCCAGCACTGTGAGCAGAGGCAGTGGCATGAACGGCGGGCGACCTTTGTCCTGCCGTTGCTGCCTGCCACTGATTCCATTGCTTGGATTCCAAATGACGGTGCATTGAAGTGGTGGACAGGTTGCTCTTCTCAGGGCCCCTACTCGATTTCGAGAGGCAAATTGTGTAGACGACACTATATCTGTCCTCGGCGCATTCCTTGAAAAAACTCTACACCTTCAAGAAACGTGCCCTCGATGGGGGAGTTTTTCTGGGCTGGGTACAAAAGGGAACATCTTCGGACATTCCGGGTCTGGCCTGGCTTCGGCAAAGCAGCTGACCTCTGCCTCTGGACATGTCTCTGCCTCTAGCTACCCTTTTTGGTGCTGCACCTGCCTCAACATCCACACTACTTTCCCAGCTTGACATCTGCCTTGTCCAGGTGGGGTCGGTGTCCTCGTCGTCCACCACCTCCTCTTCCAACTCCTGTCTCGCCTCCTCCTCCTGCACAATGCGCATGTCAACTGGCTGCCCTGACAGCAACTGCGTCTCATCGTCGTCGATGAGGGTGGGTTGCTGGTCATCCGCCACCAAATCGACCGGAGATGGAATGGAGGAGACTCTAGTGTTTGAGCATCTGGACACAGATACTCGTCTGTTAGGTCCGTGGAATCGCGAAATGGAGGGGCAGGTTGCGGTACAGTCAAAGGAAGGGAGAACAGCTCTGGGGAGCAGGGACAGTTGGGGTTATTGTTCTGGGAAGATTGGGAATTTTGGGTGGAAGGAGGACAAGACTGTTGGGTAAGAGGAGGTAGAGGCTGACTGGCTGGTGGACAATGTGCTTTAAGCGTTATCCGACAGCCATTGCAAGACCTGTTCCTGGTTCTCGGGCCTACTAATCTTTGTACCATTCAGCCTAGTTAATGTGGAACTTTTGTGCAAAGCGCAGAACTTAGGGCCCGCCTGATGTTAAGGGACACACGCTGGTACAAGGCTCAACTCACCCTAAGTGCCAAAAACACTGCTGGTGCAAGGCTCTACTCATGCCAAGGGCCTCAATTTCTGCTGGTAGCTCAGCTTAAGGTCATGTAACTTTGTTTGGAAGGGCTCATGTTAAGGGCTAGAAAAGTGAATTTTGGAAGGTCTTACCACATCACACACACACACACACACACACACACACACACTCAAAATGACAGTTAAGGGTGAGGGCTTTTGGAATTCCCATTGCCTATTCCATTTGTGGTTGTCATGGGGAACGTGATTTAAAGGGGTGGTTGTTACTGTTTGTTGAGCTTAAATTGGGGTTTGTGTCCATCCATTTGGGGAGTAAAGAAGGTTTCCAGGTATTTTCCCACTTTGATAGAGGTTTTTTTGAATGTGGAAAGTGTGTAGTTGTTAGGCAGTGATGTTGGGGTAATAGAGGGTCTTTGGTGTGTTAGATGCCCCCAGACATGCTTCCCCTGCTGTCCCAGTGTCATTCCAGAGGTGTTGGCATCATTTCCTGGGGTGTCATAGTGGACTTGGTGACCCTCCAGACACGGATTTGGGTTTCCCCCTTAACGAGTATCTGTTCCCCATAGACTATAATGGGGTTCGAAACCCATTCGAACACACGAACATTGAGCGGCTGTTCGAATCGAATTTCGAACCTCGAACATTTTAGTGTTCGCTCATCTCTAATAGTTACCTAACTTATATTTTTATATAATAAAATGTAATTTCATGAATTTACGGTAATTATTATTATAAACACTGACCTAATTCCCAGTTCTTTAGCTGAATATATTAAACTGCATGAATTTAATGACATTCATTTCTATCATTGTACTTTGCTAGTAAATGTAATACTGTGCCTTTGTGATGCCATATCTTCTCAGCTATTCTGTTTATTTCTATTTCATCCAAACTTCACTATAAACACCAGATGAATGCAGATTTGGGATTACTAAAGAAGTGTCAGTCTGTTATATGAAAAGATTTTTATGTTTGATGTTTAAAGCATGAAACCACACAACTATCTATAACAATGTGACAAACCAGCAGCTCTTGAGCCACCTAACAGTCTTGCTTCCTATATCTTTAACCCCTTCCCGCCGACGGCATTTTTTAAATCCCTCCTCCCCTTCCAAACCTCATATCTTTTTTATTTCTCCACTCTCAGAGCTATATGAGGTCTTAATGATGCTACCATTAATTATTCTGTACAAAGATGGAAAAAAAATTCAGAATAGGGATTGAAGAAAAAGTGAATTTGTGCGATTTTCTTACAGGATTCATTTTTACGGCATTTACTGTGCAGCCAAAATGACATGTCACCTGTATTCTATGTTTCGGTATGATTACAAGGATATCAAATTTATATGGTTTTATTTACATTTTAACCCCTTAACAAAAATCCAAATCTGTACCAAAATTTTTCTAAAAGTCGCCATATTCTGACACCCGTAACTTCTTTATAGTTCCATGTACAGGAAAGTATAAGGCATCTTTTTTTGCGGGGCCGGATGTACATTTTATAGCAATACCATTTTGGGGAAATGCTATTGCTTTGATCATTTTTTTTTCAAATTTTTATCAGACACAAGACAGTGAAAAAAACGGTGGTTTGGCACTTTTGACTTTTTTTCCCACTACGGCGTTTACCCTATAGGAAAAATATTTTTATAGACTTGTAGAGCGGGGGTTTTTGGACACAGAGATACCTAATGTGTATGTGTTTCACAGTATTTAAGTTCTTTTATATGTGTTCTAGGGAAAGAGGGGGTGATTTGAATTTTTAATACTTTTGAATTTTTTAAATATTTTTATTTTTTTTGCATTTATTAGATCCCCTAGGGGTCTTTGAACCCCAGGGGTCTGATCACTAATGCAATGCATTACAATGCTAATGAGAAGCCTGCAAAAGAAAGTGACTGTAGATAGGCCGGGGATCCTTTACAAGTATTCCGGCTGTCATGCCAACGTGATGTCGGCCCTGGAGCTTGCGCTGCCGGGAAAATGGCGCCTCAGTCAGCTTTGACCAAGGCGCCAGAAGGGTTGATGCCCACGATCGATGCGGGCACCATCGTGAGTATTGGCACATGGTGACTGCTGTATGAAACAACCGTCGGGAGGGGGTTAAAGTGCACCTGTCTGGTCCGCAGGCAGCATATTATAGAGTGGAAGGAGCTGAGCAGTTTAAGATATATAGTTTATTAGAAAATATTAAAGATAACTTATCATTTATTAATTGACATCTCCCAGAAATGTCTCTTTTTTGCAGTTTTCCCTCTCAATGTACCATTACGAGTCCTTGTATTTTGTGGCTCGATCAGTTTTTATTACTTTTTTGCTCTTGAGAGGTGAAATGACCAGAAAACATTAATTCTGGCATGTGATTTTAAAGGTTTATAGAGTTTATCATGCAGAATAAAAAATGTACTAATTTAATTTTAGGGATTGTTGCAGATGAGGTGATATAAATTTTTTGCTTTTTGTCTTCCATTAACAAGGGGAAAAGAGTCTACATTTACTTTCTGTCTGTAAAATGACATACATTGGACGCAGCATATAAAGGGTTAAATGGCGAGTATGCTTCTAACTGATAATAGGGGGTGATATCATGAACAAAGATACCCCATTCCCTGGGGTCATCTGAAGTGACAGGGAGAGGATAATAATAAAATAACTTTCTCTTCTCCCTACATGTTTTCTGTACACTGGTCAATGTGAAGTTGCAGTCATATGCAACACTACTTTAACCAGTGATATCTCAAAATCTAGTGGGCCACAGACATGATATTGGTCTTGCTTTGAAGATTCTTACCTTTAAAACAAAACCAAGATTGTGGCTCCAGCCCCCACAGAGCAGGAGTCAGAACTGTTTAAAGTGACTTCTGTCTTTGCAGTCTCTCTATCATGTTCTGAGTGAACTGCTCAAACCCTGAATTGTGTGTGTACAGTATGTCGGTGGGGGAGATGTAAAGTAAATGTATTTTAAATAGGAAGATATACTGGAAAGGGGTTGTAGGCCTCCTGTCAGAAATTTTTTGCTTCGCCAGTCCCGCTCACCCCTGAGATTTGCCTTTTCGGTATTCTAGATGAGGAAATATGGCAACACCATCTCTGAATCTTTTTATGGGAATCCCTATTTCTAGGTTACTAGAAAGGTTATTACCTTGCAATGGATGACTCTCCATTCTCCTTCACTGTCGATGAGGAGGAAACTGGTCAATTCGGTCTTACCATACAACCAAATGGTGTACAAAAGTAGAAGCTGCCCCCAAAAATTCCACAAAGTTTGGGGTCCCTGGTCTGTCGCTTTGATTTATGCTATATACAGGTCAACATGGACACTGCCTCCCATTGGTCTCTCCTATCCAGCTCTCCTCTTGGGATATCCAAGATATATAATCTACTCATAGGGGTGAATTACAAAGTTTGCCAATGTCTTGCTGTTAGCTCTAGCCCTGGCTGCATTTCTAACCTTACTGGATAGTGTTTCCTTTTTTTTTTTTTTTTTTTAAATAAATGTAGATTGTGAGCCCCATATATTTTTCTCCTATCAGTATGTCTTTGTAATATGGGATGAAATCCATGCAAACACGGGGGAGAACAATAGTGTTTCCTTCTTTGGCACTCCATTAGTGCGTCTAGCACAAGCCAGAAGTGAAGCAGGGTGCTGACGTCACAACAGTAGGGCACATCTGATGATTAAAGGGGTATTCCCAACTCACCTGCTCACCAACTTGTAAGCTGTATGCTCTGTTCACTTCTGATTTTCTCGGTAAATTGGTGGGCGGAGTTTCACTTGCTGTCTCCCAGACAAAGCCAGCTCTGCTATCTCTCTTCATAGCAGTACATGTTTGTAGTCAGTAATGAGGGATGGTTGCAATACTAAATTAGCACAGTATCACTGGAAGATGCACATTATGAAGCTGATGTAGCAGAGATGGATTTGATAGGTGATGAGAATCCCAAACTTACATGATACATGACCAAGAGTCAGTTTGCAATAAACTCGGTTTTAGGTTTGTGTTTACATACAGAGGTAACGGACTCCCTGTCTCAGCCCTTATCAGCAAAATTCAATTAGCCGATTAACCCATTGTTAGATTTTATCTGATATTACTCTTCCAAATCCTACTCTGTCTTATACACTGAAAATAGGAAACAACACACACAAAAAAACAAAAGGAAAAAGAAACTCCAAGTAAGCCATAGTTTCCAGCTTTTGTTAAAAGCATCCAATCCATTCCTCTTAATAAACGTAAATTTGTCATATAATATCAATGGGTTAATCAGTCTTTTTTTTCTTACTACAACATAGGGGATATAAGGGCTGTTACATAGTCACACGTTTGAATTTCTGTGCCATCCTTTGGCAGCATTGTATGGCCCAGGAGGTGTGTCCACTTATGATTACCTGCTCCTGGGATCTGGTCATTTTGTGTTTTTTGTAGCCTATCTACCTGGAGCGGGTTATGGACTTTCTATAAACAGGTCATCCATACCTCCCAACTTTTGAAGAACCGAAAGAGGGATAAAATGTGCGGCGCGCGTAGCGCGGCGCTGTAAATTTAACCCCGCCCACTTTTGTGTTGACTCCACCCACTCGTTAATTTTTCATGTGCCCGCACACAGTATAATCCTCCTACAGTCACCCGTAAATTATATGTCCCCCCTCTATCTCTCCCCCAGTTTCATATACACCCTTCATCTGCCCCCAGATTCATGTCCTCTCCATCTCTGCCCCCAGATTCATGTTCCTCCATCTCTGCCCCCAGATTCATGTCCCCCCAACTCTGCCCTCAGATTCATGTCCCCCCCATCTCTGCCCCCAGATTCATGTCCCCTCCATCTCTGCCCCCAGATTCATGTCCCCCCATCTCTGCCCCCAGATTCATGTCCCCCCATCTCTGCCCCCAGATTCATGTCCCCTCCATCTCTGCCCCCAGTTTCATGTCCCTCCATCTCTGCCCCAGATTCATGTCCCCCATCTCTGTCCCAGATTCATGTCTTCACATCTCTGCCCCCAGATTCATGTCCTCTCCATCTCTGCCCCCAGATTCATGTCCTCTCCATCTCTGCCCCCAGATTCATGTCCCCACATCTCTGCCCCCAGTGTCATGCCGTCCTCTCCATCTCTGCCCCCAGTGCCATGCCGTCCTCTCCATCTCTGCCCCCAGTGTCATGCCGTCCTCTCCATCTCTGCCCCCAGTGTCATGCCGTCCTCTCCATCTCTGCCCCCACTGTCATGCCGTCCTCTCCTTCATCTGCCCCCAATTTCATGTTCCACCTCCACATTACACTTACCTTCTCTTCCGCTCCCTCGCAGCTCTCTGCGCGCCTCTCTCGCTGACACATATGTGGCTGAAGCAAGGAGCTGCCGCCGGCTACTGGCTTGTAGACGCGATCATCACATCGCGTCTACAAGCCAGTAGCCGGCGGCAGCAGCGAAGCGAGGAGCTGACACAGGTCAGCTCCTCGCTTCAGCCGTATATGTGTCAGTGAGAGAGGTGATCAGCGGCGAAGCGAGGAGCTGACCTGTGTCAGCTCCTTGCTTCAGCCGCATATGTGTTCAACTCAGATCTGCGTCCTCTGGACGCAGATCTGAGTTGAAATCGGGACATACCTCCCTCCAACCGGGACCGCGGGACATGTCACCCAAATCGTGACTGTCCCGCGGAAATCGGGACGGTTGGGAGGTATGGGTCATCTGCCCACACATGTTTGCTGGCTAGTGTGTCTCTGACCTTGCTAAGCGTTTCTGCTTGCTCTTTCTTGTATTTACTCACCTCTACTTCTCTTTTGATTTGGTACTGTTTTGTCTCTCTGGTTTGACCTTGGCTTGCTGGCTCATCTTCTGTGTTGCATACCTCCCAACTTTTGAAGAACCGAAAGAGGGACAAAATGTATATGAGGTGCTGGGTCAAGTTTAGGACTCACTGTCTCTGTCATTCCCTTCCTCCCAGGTTTTAGCAGCAGTCACTGGGGAATTGCTCAACAGGCAATTCCTTAACAAGGGCCTTTCACACTAAATTTTTCTATCCGCCTGCTGTCTGTTAAAAAAAAAATGAAAAGCAAACAGAGACCCACTATAGTGAATGGAGTCATTCACACACTGATAAAAAAAAATTGTGGCATGCACTATTGTTTCTTTTTTATGTACTCACCTTGGCCTATGGATCTATGATGAAAAACAGAGCGCACAGTGTCATCTGTTTTTTAAATATTCTTTATTAAGTGATATTGAAAAAAAAAAGACAACATCAGGTTTTTGGGTTTTTTTGCCTCTGCAAAGTCCCAAATGGGGGGTTTACATCTACCTTGTACCTGTATACCTAGCCTAAGCAACTTCCATGAAGTATAATATGCTCTATTGAATATACAGTATAAAGATGATAAGTGTTGTGTTTTATTTTTTGCCATTCCATTAATAAAATTTCATTAAGATCCTAAGACAACATTTTTAAACATCATGTTGTATATTACACGGATGAGGAAGTAAGCAAGATGTCATAAAATTTAGAAAGCTTATTTTTCTGCCTTTTTAATGAGGATTTTTACATGTTTTCACACTTCTGTGCCCAAATAGGATTTTGAGCTTCTATACACATGCATAGATATACTGTAGGAGGCACCGAGGTAACAGTTAGACCCACGCCCTGGTATATGAGGGGACGCAAATGTTTTTCTGCACATAGAAAAATAATAAGAAATTTGTATTATAACTATGACACGACAGGTGGAGGGGTCTCTTTTAAATAAACGTACTTTTTTGCTGAAGATTCAGCATCCATGTGATACAGATCCTAAATGCGCATGAATCTTTAGCTGCTAATTCTAGTAGATAAAAGGACAGTTCTGTAGATTGTTATATCAGGACATTGGATACATGACTATTGCCTAATACCTTCATAAACAGAAATACTTGTTAGCAGGTCTAAAAGTCTGAAAATGGACTATGACTGCCGGGAAATTCCAAATTGCATACAGCTGGCATTCCAGCTTGTCATCAGGGTATATCATTTATAGTCTATATCCCAGAATGCAGTCTAGGGCTAAGGCCCCACGTTGCAAAAACACAGTGTTTTTTGTTGCAGATTGTGTTCTGTTTTTTTGAGCCAAAGTCAGCATTTTGGAGCAATCCATTCCTTGCTTTGGCTCAAAAAAGGCAGCAAACTCCATAACAAAAAGCGCTGCATTTCCACAATGTAGGGCCTTAACCTATATCTTTGTTAGAGTGGAACCACAAACAAACTGGAAGCTGTCCTGGTACATTTTGAGATTTCTCCTATAACTGCACTGCACTCATTTATAATGGAAGAATTGGAGGCTTTGGGACATTGCATGAAGTGGGTATATTGTGAAGTTTAATGGGGATATCTAGATTGGTGACCTTATGAGGAAGGCAGCTGATGTCTTTACAAAACCAAAGCCCATTATTACAGGTCCATCAGTTCTATTTGGTCAAATTTAATCTTTGGTACCCTCTGAAGCAATATGGAGAGACTGTGGGACAAAACCTAAGGAAAACTTCCCAATTTTAATAATCATTTTAATGGGTTCTACAGTATTAGAAAAACATGTTTGCTTTTATCCAGAAACAGCTCCACGTCATGTGTTATGTCTGGTACTGATGCTCAGCTCCAATGAAGTGAGTGTCGTTGTGCTACCAAACCACATGTAACCAATGGACAGGTGAAGCTGCTTTCTGTGTTTTTCTAGTACCATACCAGTTAAAACTCTTCTCGAACATTCACATGCGCAGGTTGTGCTGCCCATTCTTTCTCCCACCCACACCATGGGTTTTGTGGTGGAATTTGCTTATGCTCCCCAAACTAGGAATCTCACCTTATTGTTTGTGACCTTCCAATTCTTACGTGCCCTGTGGGGGAAAGGAAGATAGATCCAGGCCAGACAAAGATAACACAAGACATGGCAAGATCTGTTTATTTTATAGTAATAGGCCTTACAATTCATAGGCACAAACTTTTTTCAGCACTTACAATTCATACTAGGTTTTATACAATGGAAATGGCGCTTTTGTCACATTGCATCCAATCAGAATCACCATAGTATATAAAGCATACACGCATTTAAGTCACTGGTGTAGAAAGCAATTTATGTGTACATTAGGAATGGTGCTATGTGTAAAGAGAACATCTTGCTCAGACAAAAGAATGCATACATTATCCCGGTCAGACAAAGAAACCTATGTATACATTATTTGGAAATTTGTGAACATGTGCAGAGAGAAATAGCCATGTGTGGAGCGGAAGGAAGACACTGTATACAAAGGACCATCTGGCAACCATTATATGGAGATGAGCTATAAATGCACCAGAGTCGAGTTATTTCAACATACACTCCCAAACATACCTTATCACATGGGTTACTTGTCACCTGAATAGCTAAGTAAAACTATGTCTGCTTCATAGTGACCACAATATATAAGCAATCAGGAGCTTTCAAAAGAGAACATTTCTGAAATAGCTGTGAAAACAGTTTTTTGGTACATAAAGAGATACCTCAGGCAATGCAACTTAATTCACATAATAAAAAATAAAGAAGAGATTTAAAGAAAAAAAAAAAAAAAACCCAATAAGGGTAGGTAAATACAAATAAAGGAGTTGGGTTAGAAAAAAATAAGCTCTCTGCTAAATAAAAATTAGTTTAGTATGTTTGATTTCAGAGAGAGAGTGTAGATCAGTTTGCCGTCACAGCCACCTTGTCTGTGTGATGCCCCAATGTTATGGAGAAAGGCTGATAATCCTATAAGATTCCTTCATAAACCTAATTTCTTAAACACAACAAGATCATCCAGAGTTATGAAATGAGGGCCAAAAAAAGACCACATTACAGCATTCTGAAAACTTGTACACGATTATTACTCGACTAGGTGGTTGCCCCATAAGACATTATAACAGGAACTGGTACAGATGGTATAAGGTAAGTTTGCACAGAGGAATTAGCCATGCATTTGGGTGCAGATTCTGCCCCCGAATCCACAGTAGATCCTGCTGAGATTCTGCCCCCCATTGTTTTCAATGTGAGGCTGAGATCACCAAAGGTCACTTACAAAATAAGCATCTGGCTTGATCTTGCTGTAGACACTGTAGCTGATTCAGCTGTGGATTCCGCCGTCTCGAGACTCCCTGCTGATCAAGCCCATTCATCTAGGTCTACTCAGCAGAAGAAGGCCATAACAGAATGCTGATGCCCTGTATCGGCATCCCGTCACGGCTAGACCATGCTCGGAAAACAGCGACGGAATATGAAGAGGTATTCCTCTTCATTTTCTGCTATGTGAACGTACCCTTACAAACCCTTAGAAGTCAGCTTGTCTAACACAATTAGAATCCCCTCTTATAATCAAGGATCCTACAAAATTTGCATTATGACTTAATGCATGAAAAGGACTACTGGAATACAGTACATATGTAATCCCAGTTACTACAAAGATTAGAATTTGTTGTCCTCCAGACCATCTGTTTCTTCCTGTATTTCGACATCTCCTCTTTTACTGACTAGACATACAGCCTGATCTAAATATAGAGATACATTCCATAACAGCCTTTCAATAAAGAAAATCTCTGTTTCTGAGACACCAATAGGACAGATGTTTGCTTTGAACATAATTGCTGTACATTTTTTCAAGAAATCCAATTAAAACATTACGATGTTTGTTAAATATTGTGTATTTTCCACAACATGAAAAGATTGTTTAAGAACGGCCAAACACAACATTGTCATACACAATTTGAAAACATGATGGAGAAATGTTAACAGATCATGCATGTAGAAATTTCTTGGGTTTATTTTGGTTATATTCCAAAACATGCTTGAATATGTTGGGATGTGTCATAACGGGTTTAATTAAAAATTAGTTTGTTGAATAGGAATAGGTCAGAAGGGGTGCTATGCCGCCTTAAGGAGATGTTCCTTTTACTAGGCCATCTGTAGGTATGTAGGGATTTATTGGACCATGCATGTCCTGTTAAGAATTCTGGAAAAGGAATATGCAAATAAGTCCTCCTTGGTGGAAAAAGGGAAACTTGCTCTAGTGCCAGGTTTTGGAAAGTAGATCAACGCCTGTTTTTTTTATGAAACCTTTTGGCATAATCTTGAAATGAAGCCAAGGCAGAATAGCAGGCTGAGTATAATTTTTATTTTTTTTAATTATATATAATATTTATCCGATGGTGACTAGGGTGGCAAGAAGCATTAAATTATGTGTATGTGAGTGTGTGTGTGGGGGTGGTCGGAATTTAAGAAAACTTTAAACTGGGCTCTATCATTGGAAAAAGTCATTTTTAACTAATAACATACTTGCATAGCCTTTAGAAAGGCTATTCCACACATACTTTTTGTATGTAAATTGCCTCAGTAGTTTTTGAATAAGTCACTTTTTATTTATATGCTAATTAGCCTCCTCCGTGCACAGGAAGTTCTCAGCCAGCTCTCCTCTCCTTGCTGTGTGCTGTGTATGAGAGCAGGGAGGAGGAGTCATCAGCAACAGCAGCCTGTGCTGTATACGCAGCAAACAGTGCACAAAGAGACTTCTGGGTAGACAAGGTCAATCAGATCGCCAGAAAACAAGGTCAATCAGATCGCCAGATTTGAAGAGCTGCTTTGCTGGTCCTCTCGCACACACGATAAGTACCTTAGGATCTGGACACCCTGGCTGATACAAAAGCGCTGACTTAGCGACTGGACTACGCCCCCTCCCTCTCCCCCCCCCCCTTCGTCTTTGCCTCTTGTCTTACGTCTCCTCAATGTTCCTTCTTTGTCTGTGTCCTCTTTCACCTTTCACTTTACTGTCTGTGATTTTGAAATGCTGCCTATTTGACGACTTTGTAATGTTTTCTATTTTACGCCCTTGTGAATATTGAACTTCTGCTGATTGTGTGTTGTTTTAATTCCATACACTCTGTAAGCGACAGTTCTTACGATTTCTGTATTATCACTTTTTGAAAATAAATAAAACTTTTGAATAAAAAGAGACTTCTGGGTGCACGTTGGAGGCTCATTAGCATACGAATAAAAATGGTTTCATTCAAAAACTACTGAGGCAATTTACATACAATAGTTAGGTGTGGAATAGCCTTTCTAAAGGCTTTGCAAGTATGTGAATAGTTAAAATTACTTTTCCCAATGATAGAGCCCCTTTAAAACAGAACCTATCAGAACAAAAGTCTGTCAATGTTAAGGGGGGGCTCCACATTCAAAAATGTAGCGTTTTGACCATGGCAGAAACACAGCAGCAAAAGATGCTGCATTTTACATCACCTGCAAAGTGTATGGGATTCTGGCTAGGCTCATCCACATATTTCAGTTTTGAAAATCGCAGCATGTCAATTATACATACAGAAACGATGCCTCTTTCCATATAGGTATAATAGGGGCAGACGGTCTGCAGAGGAAAACTTTGCTGACTTTCTGTGAATAACGCTGTGGGAAAAAGCACAATACGTTTCCGCTGTGTTCTTTTCCACAGCTTTTTTGTTTTTTTGCTGTGGCTCGCTATGTGGGGCCTTAAGATGGTTAGAAAGAAATCTTTAAAACTGTGCAGAATTTCAGAAATCAGAAAAATAATTATTATATCATTCACAAAAAATTGAATAAAAAGTAATCAAACAGTCAAATCTACTCCAGAATGGTACCAATAAAAAGTACATCTCTGCACACAAAAACAAGACCTCAACCAGCTCAGAAGATGGTGTTGAAAAAACAATTAGTAAAATATAACCACCCGTCAATAAATTATCATTGTAATTGCACTGATTTTGAATGTTAAAAAGCAATGACAGAATTTACTGTATGAGGGGCAACACGGTGCCTCAGTGGTTAGCACTGCAGCCTTGCAGCGCTGGAGTCCTGGGTTCGAATCCCACCCAGAACAACATCTGCAAGGAGTTTGTATGTTACTCCCATGTTTGCATGGATTTCCTCCCATTCTACAAAGACATACTGATAGGAAAAAAAAGTACATTGTGATCCCTATATGGGGCTCACAATCTACATTAAAAAAAAAATTACTGTATGTTTTTTTCTATCCTGCCCAGAAGCAGTTAGTAAAATTTAGTCAATAAATGGCATAATTAAAATGTAAAACTCATGAACAAGCACTCATATGACTATATCACCAGAAAATGAAATAATTATATCTTGTACAATGCAATAACAAAAAAACAAAAAAGAATCGCCACATCAATTACATATTCACATTTCAACATTTGCTGTGCACTCACTTCTGGGGAAACTAATGCTTACTACACCTTCCATCTTTGAGGGATGCAAATTTTACAATAGGATCATGTCCCAGGGGATTCCACTTGACCAGCATCTCAGGTGCTCTACAAATGTGACACTGAATACAATTACCAAAAATTTGCACTTTAGGGTGCATGCACACTACGTAACGCCGGGCGTGTATGAGAGCCGTACACGCCGGCATTACAGCAGACTGTCGAACACTTCCCATTCACTTCAATGGGAGCGCTCGTAACAGCGGCGTTTACGAGCGCTCCCATTGAAGTGAATGGGAAGTGTTCGGCAGCCCTGCTGTAACGCCGGCGTGTACGGCTCTCATACACGCCCGGCGTTACGTAGTGTGCATGCACCCTTAAAGCTAAGGCCCCATGGGACGACCCGCAGCAATAAAACGCTGTGGGAAAAACCGTGGTGGCAACGTATCACGGTTCTTCCAACAGCACTTTAAACAGAAAATTTGTGATGTTTTCCTCTGCAGACTTTCTGTTACAGTTGTATCTATGGGGGAACTGCTGCCATTTCTGTATAAATAATTGATATGCTGCGATTTACAAAACCACGCAGTTTTGGAAATCACGGCATGTCCCACTGCGTTTTTCCCCCTAAAGTGGCATGGGATTCGTAAGAATCCCATCTACTTTGCAGTTACTGTAAAACGGACCGAGTTTTCATGCAGCATTTCTGCCACGGGCAAATCACAACGTTCCCGACCCGTGGGGCCTTGGCCTAAGGCTTTTGCAGACACGCAGATTCTTATTGCAGATTTTGCTGCATTTTCGTTTACTCAAAGCCAAGAGTGTATGGAGTACTTTATATATATTTCCCATTCAGTTTGTAGCCATTTTTGTCTTTGTTGCAGCAAAATCTTCAACAAAAAAAGCTGTATTTCTACAACGTGGGGCCTCAGCTGCTTCTTCATGGTGCAGAAAAGCTGCTTTTTTTTTGTTACAGATTTTATTGTGATTTTCAGTGGCTTCAAAAGAAGTCAAAGATCTGAAAATAGATTCACAATAGAGGAATCTGCTCTGGGTTTGGGGGTGGATTTTGCCTCCGAATCCATAGCAGATTCCAGAAATTGTTGTAGATGTGTCTACAAAATACAGTTGATCAGTAGAGTTCCAGCAAAGGCACACCATATATGATCAACTGATTTTTAGTCCTTAACCTAATGCCTTTATCACTAGTAAATAAAAGGGGAGCTTTAAAGGGGTATTCCCATAACCCTTGTTCACCAACCTGCAGGCTTTGTGCTCTGTTCATTTCCTGGTTTTCTCGGCACATTGGTGGGTGGGGTTTTACTTACTCTGCTATCTGCTAGGTTTGCTGTCAGTAATGAGGGATTGGTTGTAAATGTATTACCACAGTATGAAGCTGATATAGAAGTTGATGTAGCAGAGCTGGATTTGAGTCAGCTTGCATTACATACAGAGGTACTGGACTCCCTATCTCAGCCTTTATCAGCCAAATTCAATTAAACCAGAATCAGAAATGCTGAAGCTCTCACCTCTCCCCTCCCCTATCTGAAGAGCTCCGTCACTTGTCAGACATAAACAGCTCAGAGCTGCACTCAGCCCCCCCCCCCCCCCCCCCCCGAGAGCAGGCAGCTACATCACTTGGGAACTGAGCAGATCAGTCCCGAGGCCATAGAAACTGAGTGTAAACAATGAAGTGAATTGTTAAATATTATATATTTACAATATTCTCTAGCAGACATGGGGTTAACACTCTACTGACATCATATACTGCTATATTCTGGTACATGGGTGCGGTTAGAGTACACCATAGTAGAAATCTCCTTACATAGCTGTAAGATGGAAGGTAACAGCCCACTCTCATGAACATAAATGAGTGACAGACACACACGTCGGGGGTCGTTGTTGTCATCCATGAGGGGAATCCATGGGGAATCTATGGCAGGTCTGTCTGCTATCCCTCTCTGTCATCCTGGACAAGATGTCGTGAATATTCCAGATGACCAGACCAGATGACAAGCATGAACCAAGCTGTAACTACAAGATATCCAGATGATTTAACTTCTCTAAAGATGTAAGCTATTGACAATTGACTGATATTTGTGTTATTTGGACATTTTCCCTGTTCCTGTGTTTTACTTCAAGATATTAATAAACCTCTACACTGATTTATAACAAGCTGACTTCTTCCTATCGTGGATAAGGCCTACAACAGGTGACACAAGTCTATCCCACAATTTCAAGGATATTTAACAGTGGACACAAGTCTCACCGGCAAATACAAGATATTTAACATGAATAAATTAAGATGGCGGCCAAACAAAGCAGTTTTGATAAAGCAATGTATTTAGGAAAAGTCTTAAATCCACATAAACTAGTGGTATAGATAGGATGCTTTTCATGGGACAATTCCTTTAATGACAAATACAAATTATGATGTAGTTGGCATAACAGAAACCCTCTAGAAGACAGCCAAGCAGAAGCTACTGTAGTGGACAGGGAGCAGATGCAGTCTGCACATATTCGAGTAATAGGAGCTGAACTACAGTATTTCCTTTTCTCATCCACTAGAACAGTTTTTAGTGCCTGTCAACTTCTGGAACAACTGATCTCTGCAAGTTTTGGGTGTCAGACCCCATGATATCACATAATAAAGACCTATCCTGTGGACAGGTCATCTGTATGAAACATACATTAAGAGTTAGAATACCCCTTTAAAGGGATTCTACCATTAGAATCCTGTTTTTAGCTAAACCCACATAGGAATAGCCTTTCTTAAGGCTATTCCTCCCCCAACTTTAGATGTCTTCTCTGCACCACCGTTCCTTAGATATCCTGGTTTTAGTCCATATGCTAATCAGCTTTCTCGCAGCACTGGGGAGGAGGGCTCCCCAGCATCCCCAGTGCTGCAAGAAAACTATGCAGCACCACCTTCTTCTGTTCACCTCCTCTGCCTCTTCTTTTTTGTTCAGCCACAGGAAAATGGCTGACTGTGCCCACTGCGCATTTCCATCTGTCATTTTCCTGTGGCCTCTCTCGTTCGGCCACAGGAAAATGGCGACGGACATGCGCCGTCGGCGCTTTTTGAAGAAGACGTGACGGGACAAGAAAGAAGGGGCAGAGGTTGAGACCAAGAAGAAGATGGTGCTGGATAGTTTTCTCGCAGTAAAGGGGATGCTCCTAGTGTTGAGAGAAAACTAATTAGGACGAAAACCAGGATAACTAAGGAACGGCAGCGCGGAGAAGACAACTAAAGGTAGGGGAAGAATAGCCTTTCTTAAGGTTATACCAACGTGGGTTTAGCTTAAAAAGGGATTCTAATGATAGAATCCCTATAAGGCTAAGGCCCCACATGGCGTCCCACAGCGAAATAGCACCTCGAGAAAAACTGCAGTGACAACACATCACAGTTCTTCCCCCAGCACTTTAGATAGAAAATTCTCAGAGGTTTCCTCTGCCGACTTTATGTTTCAATTATACCTATGGGGAAACTGTACTGGGAAAGCTTCCCAGTACATGTTAAGGAATATTAAATGGCATCATTATGAAGTGCAATTTTTCCTGCAATTCTTTTTTTTTTTTTTTTTTTTTTTTTATGGAGTTGATGTATTGTGATATCCACAACTTTTACACATGTCTGTGTATGGATCAGGGTAAGATGTCTTCTCTACAGTATGCGCTGTAGTTTTTATTTATAACATTTTTGGAATTATTCTTTTGCTCACTTTTTATAAAAAAAAAGAAAAGAAAAGTGGGTGGGATAAAATAATAAAAAAAAAACATTGGTCTGGCCATTTGTTTTTTTTTTGTTTCAAACATATGGATATCTGATGTATTTGTTTATTTTATGTTATGGGGATAACGTCTATCCTTAGGGAGAGACCACCTTCTCAGGTGTGTGGAGACTTATACAGCCATAGTTGCTCCACTGCAAGGGAGCATGGGAAGAATATGCAAATCTGTCTCCCAAGATGTAAACAGGGAGACAGTGCCTCTGTTATGCTGCCCTCTATAGCAAGCACCCTGAACAACATGCCCGACTTCCCAGAAGTCTTCACTGCATGATACGAGGTTATAACCAAATCAATTTCTCAGCTACGGACGGCACCGTTTCTGTCTCTTTGGACTTCATCAGCGCAGCCTAGAGAGAATTGATTTGGTTTAAGTGAGAGGCTGAGAGACCAGATTATAGGGATAACGTCTATCCTTAGGGAGAGACCACCTTCTCAGGTGTGTGGAGACTTATTTGGTTATAACCTCGCATCATGCAGTGAAGACTTCTGGGAAGTCGGGCATGATGTTCAGGGTGCTTGCTATAGAGGGCAGCATAACAGAGGCACTGTCTCCCTGTTTACATCGTGGGAGACAGATTTGCTTATTCTTTATTTTATATGTAATGTAGGAAATGGATTTGAAATTGTATGATATATATATATCATATATATATATATATATATGTATATATATATATATATATATATATATATATATATATAAAAAGAAATATTAAAAAATTTGACAACAGAAAATAGTATACATATCAGAAGTTAAGAGTTGGACATTTTTACATTTTGATTAAAAATATCAATATTTAGATATGTGATTTAGAATTGTCTTGCTGGGCCTAAAGCAGAGTGTACAGGACATTCAATAAGGATTTTCAAATTTTGGATCATCTGATCACAGAACAGTTTCCATTTTAAATGCGTTTTTGCGTAGTATGTTGTTTCTGGGTCTTGTTTTTTTTTTTATGTAGATTGTGAGCCTCATATAGGGATCACAATGTACATTTTTTTCTTTTTACCTATCAGTATGTCTTTGTAGAATGGGAGAAAATCCACACAAACACAGGGAGAACATAAAAACTCCTTGCAGATGTTGTTCCTGGTGGGATTCAAACCCAGGACTTCAGCATTGCAAGGCTGCAGTGCTAACCACTGAGCCACCATGCTGCCTCTGTTTCTGGTTCTTCTTGATGTAAGGCTTCTTCTTTGTGTGATAAAGCTTTAACTTGCATTTGTGGATTGCATAATTAACTGTGTTCACAGACTATTATTTCTGGTAGTATTCTGACCCAAGCAGTGATTTGCATTATTGATTTACTGATTGTCGGTTTTTCACCCTTTAGTGATATGTGCTGTAATCAGCGCCGCACCTCCTATGTCAGGGCCCCAGGGAGGGTGGCATTTTTGATTACCTAAGCCAGTCCAGGACAAGCTGTCCTGGACTGGCTTAGCACCGAGTGGTGGTTTGGGGAGGCCACTGGAGCAGCGCTGCTCCAGCAGCCTCCCCTCACACTCAGGCAGAGAGCAGGTCCTATCTGTGCCTGCTCTCTGCCTGCGAACGGCAATAAGCCCTGCCCCCTTTCGCTCCACCACGCCCCCTTCGCTCGGCCACGCCCCTTCGCTCCGCCCCCTCCTCCGGGGGAGAGGGCAGCTTTCTGTAGTTCGCCTCGGGCGGTGAAAGGGGTAGGTTCACCCCTGACTGTAATAGTATGGCGCAGCTACCAAAGGCTTAAAGGCAAATCACTGTACTGTTACTGAGCGGACGGCCTCTCAGGAAATAGAAACCTGCAGAACGGACTCCCGGGCGCAGATGTGAACGAGTCCTTAGCTGTTACTTACAGAATCTAAGTAGTAGTGACCCTGGATGCTGGATCTAACAGAGCCACATACATGGAAGATCCTGCCGAGACAAAAGGAAGTCAGGCTATGTGTTGGCACAGGCTGCCATCCTGTATACATTGCAATACTTTATTGCACTGTATTATTGGTTCAAATCCCCAGTGGGAAATGAAAAAAACATGTAAAAATAAATCAAAAATGTTAAAAATAAATTAACAAATAAAGCCCAGAAAAGGTCCCTTTTCAATATAAAATGTAAAAAAAACCCCTAAACATAAAAAGAATACATATGTAGTATGGCCGTGTCATAGTATAGCCATCCCATGTAACAATAAAACTGAATTTAATCTGATCGGTGAAAATTGTAACAAAAACTAAATAAAACGCTGGAAGTAATGATTTTTCAACATCTCATCTCTCGTCAAAACATGGTATAAAAAGTGACCAAAAAGTCTTAGGCACTCCAAAACAATACAAATAAAAAACACAACTCATCATGCAAAAAATAAGCCAAAACCAACTTTGTCAATAGAAAAATAACATTGTTATAGGTCTCAGAAGAGAGTGATGCAAAAACAATTGATTGATTTTTCCAATTGAGTTTTTGTCTTTAAAATTAGTGAGATACAAAAAAACTACCGTATTTTCCGGTGTATAATACGACTTTTTAACCCCTGAAAATTTTCTCCAAAGTTGGGGATTGTCTTATATGCCATGTATACGGTATATCTTTTTTTTGGCAGGGGAGGGGGGCAGAGGAGCAGGATCGTAACATCACCACGCTCCTGCCACCGCTTTCTTCCTGCAGCGGAAGGAGTGGGGCGGTACTGTGGGCCCTGGTGGCACTAACCCTCCCTAGAATCCGCCATGCTATTACAGTGGCCATAGCAACCGGCTCTCCACTGTAATGTACAACGGAGACGCCGGAGCTAATGCCCGCGATCAGAGTCCACTTTGATCGTGGGCAATAATACTGCAAAGACCCTCCTCCCCTCCCAAAGTGTAAGAATAGCCCGCACCCATACCTGTAAAGTTGGAGGATGGCTCCTGTGTGGCGATATTGCAGGAGCCGACCTGTTCCAGTGACAGCTGGGAGCCTACTGAAAGCTCCCAGGCCTGTCATAGCAATATTACTATTGCATCTGGTCTATGACAGCCGCAATAGTAATGTACAGAATCCCCCAAACACCTGTATTGCTGTCTATGGGACTTGCAGGTTCAAGCCCCATAGGTGAGGGCTATTAAAATAGTTAAAAAAAAAAGAAAAGCTTAAAATATATATATATATACAGTCCTATGAAAAAGTTTGGGCACCCCTATTAATCTTAATCATTTTTAGTTCTAAATATTTTGGTATTTGCAACAGCCATTTCAGTTTGATATATCTAATAACTGATGGACACAGTAATATTTCAGGATTGAAATGAGGTTTATTGTACTAACAGAAAATGTGCAATATGCATTAAACCAAAATTTGACCAGTGCAAAAGTATGGGCACCTCAACAGAAAAGTGACATTAATATTTAGTAGATCCTCCTTTTGCAAAGATAACAGCCTCTAGTCGCTTCCTGTAGCTTTTAATCAGTTCCTGGATCCTGGATAAAGGTATTTTGGACAAACAATTCAAGTTCAGTTAAGTTAGATGGTCGCCGAGCATGGACAGCCCGCTTCAAATCATCCCACAGATGTTCAATGATATTCAGGTCTGGGGACTGGGATGGCCATTCCGGAACATTGTAATTGTTCCTCTGCATGAATGCCTGAGGATTTGGAGCGGTGTTTTGGATCATTGTCTTGCTGAAATATCCATCCCCGGCGTAACTTCAACTTCGTCACTGATTCTTGAACATTATTCTCAAGAATCTGCTGATACTGAGTGGAATCCATGCGACTCTCAACTTTAACAAGATTCCCGATGCCGGCATTGGCCACACAGCCCCAAAGCATGATGGAACCTCCACCAAATTTTACAGTGGGTAGCATGTGTTTTTCTTGGAATGCTGTTTCTTTTTGGACGCCATGCATAACGCCTTTTTTTTATAACCAAACAACTCAATTTTTGTTTCCAAAATGAAGCTGCCTTGTCCAAATGTGCTTTTTCATACCTCAGGCAACTCTATTTGTGGCGTACGTGCAGAAACGGCTTCTTTCTCATCACTCTCCCATACAGCTTCTATTTGTGCAAATTGCGCTGTATAGTTGACCGATGCACAGTGACACCATCTGCAGCAAGATGATGCTGCAGCTCTTTGGAGGTGGTCTGTGGATTGTCCTTGACTGTTCTCACCATTCTTCTTCTCTGCCTTTCTGATATTTTTCTTGGCCTGCCACTTCTGGGCTTAACAAGAACTGTCCCTGTGGTCTTCCATTTCCTTACTATGTTCCTCACAGTGGAAACTGACAGGTTAAATCTCTGAGACAACGTTTTGTATCCTTCCCCTGAACAACTATGTTGAACAATCTTTGTTTTCAGATCATTTGAGAGCGGGCTGTCCATGTTCGGCGACCATCAAACTTAACTGAACTTGAATTGTTTTGTAGAAAGAAATGGTCCAAAATACCTTCATCAAGGATCCAGGAACTGATTAAAAGCTACAGGAAGCGACTAGAGACAAAAGGAGGATGTACTAAATATTAATGTCACTTTTCTGTTGAGGTGCCCATATTTTTGCGCCGGTCAAATTTTGGTTTAATGCATATTGCGCATTTTCTGTTAGTACAATAAACCTCATTTCAATCCTGAAATATTACTGTGTCCATCAGTTATTAGATATATCAAACTGAAATGGCTGTTGCAAACACCAAAATATTTAGAACTAAAAATGATTAAGATTAATAGGGGTGCCCAAACTTTTTCATAGGACTGTATATATATATATATATATATATATAGTTCTGAAATCACCTCCTTTCCCTAGAATACATACAAAAATAGAAAACTACTGTGATACACATACACATTAGGTATTCCTGGACCGAAAATGCCTAATCTACTTATAAAATATTTTTCCTGTACGGTGAACGTCAAAATCAAAAGTGTCAAACTGCTGTTTGTTTTTTTTTTCATTGTTTCGCCTCCGATTTAAATAAAAGGTGATCTAAGAAATAGACATTCCCCAAAATGGTTTAACTAAACCAGATTGTCTGTGCAAAAAAACGAATTCCAGGCGGGAAGGCTGCATACGGTCACCGTCGGTTTGCTTTAAAACCCATTCAAATGACTAGGTTGTATAGCAGACAGCTGGCAAGCATGTCCAATTGATTCGACTGTCCAGTTTCTCCGGTGTTTAGGACGGAAACCCAGGGCTGGGCAGTGGCGGTAGTGTGAACCCTCCTTTATAGAAAAGATGGTTCGGGACAGGAAAGCAAATAAAAAAAGCATTAAAGAGTATGCTAAGAGGTAATTGTGCATTAAGAAGAGGTACTCCACAGAAGTATTATACGGCGAGTAAATCCCAAACTCTATATTTTAACAGGAAAAGTTGGGGGTCGTTTTATACGCCCATTCGTCTTATACGTTGGAAAATATGGTATATAAGTTAGGTATCGCTGTAATCATACTTACTCATAGAATAAAAGTAACATGTTACTTATGCTGTACTCTAAACAGCAAAAAATGTATATGGCTATATCACCAGAAAAATAAAAAAAAATATGGCTTGTACAATGTATAGACATGAACCCCCCAAATTGCCAAATCTTTAGGGGAAAATTGACTGTGGCATGTATAAGTTGTGCTAGCGTATATCAGGATACACCACAGAGCTTATGAAGGAAAAGGCACCAGAAGAGACCCCCACAGTGACCCCACAATCATAGGAGCTACCAGGAAAATAGTAGAGAATTTGGTGTACCCAATGTAGTCTGCACAGCTATATTGTTTCCACCATCCGCAGTACATTTGCATCTGAATAAACTCTGCAAACATGACATGACATCCAAAAGCCACACCAAACTGTAGTTTATGCCACATGTAGGATCCTGTTGTACCCAGAATAATGTGCTTAATGTTATATGTGGGTATAAACTGCTGTGTACAGAAGGTAAGGAGCACAATTTGGTTTTTGGAGCACAGAATTAGATGGTTTTTGGACACCATTCCCAGGCCCTGAAATGTCACTAAAGTGGAATCCCTTGACACATGACCCCATTTCTACACCCCTGTAGAAATCTATCCAGGGGTACAGTAAACATTTTTAACCCTAAGGGTGAGTTCACACCGAGTATACGGCAGCTTATTCTGAACGTAAAACACGGTCAGAATCAGCGGCGTATAAAGCAGTTCCATTCATTTCTATGGGAGCCGGCATACGAGCTCTCCCCATAGAAATGAATGGGCTGCTTTTTTCACTACGAGCAGTGCCATTGAAGTGAATGGGATGTGCTGGCGTGTACGGCTAGCTCTGCTCATGCCGAGCCGTACACCCGAGCACATCCCATTCACTTCAATGGGAGTGCTCTTAGTGAAAAAAGCAACCTATTCATTTCTATGGGGAGCGCTCGTATGCCGGCTCCCATAGAAATGAATGGGAACTGCTTTATACGCCGCTGATTCTGACCCTGTTTTACGTTCAGAATAAGCTGCCATTTACGTAGTGTGAACTCACCCTTAGTGTGGCATTAATTTGTTTTCCAGAAACGAATGCTCAACTGATGATGAAAAGTGAAAATGGCAAATTTCAATTGGGACCAGGGAAAACCACTTAAGGCTAAGGCCCCACATTGCAGAAATGCAGCATTTTTTGTCGCAGATTTTGCAACTTTTTTTGAGCCAAAGTCAGCAATGGCTTTAAAAGGAATGGAAAATATAAAGGAATCACTTACACGTTTTCCTTCCACTTCTGACATTGGCTCCAAAAAATGCAGCAAAATCTGTAACAGAAAATGCTGCATTTTCCACAGAAAACATGGCCTTAGCCAGACAGTTTTTGGAGCATGGGTCTCTGCTGACACAAGCTGTGTGCAACGTATATGAACTGAAATTACATACCTCTGGAAAAATTGCAATTTTCACTTCTCACTATTAGGTGCGCATTCACTTCTGGAAACTAAACTTATACAACCCACAATGGTTAAAAATTCTCACTACACATCTTGATAAATCTTTTGCAGGGTGTAGCTTCCAAAATGAGTTCACGTGAGTGGATTCCACTTTACTGGCAATTCAGGCGCTCTGCAAAAATGTCATGACTTTCAAAAACCAAATAGTGCTCCCTCCCTTCCGTGCTCAGTTGTGTGCCCAAACAGTAGTTCTTATTCACATATAGCATTGTTAAGTTTGTTATCCTGGGTACAGAAGCATCATACACGTGTGTATAAACCATACCTCTCAACTTTCAAAGGACAGAAAGAGGGACACAATGTGCGTGTGCACATAGCGCACTGCCCCAAATTAAACTCCACCCACTTCTAAATTGATTATGTCCATAGTTTAATATCCCCCTTCAGCTTTCCCAGTTTAAACTGGGGACAAATAGAGGGGTAGATTAAACTGGGGTAGCTGGAGAGGGACATTGCGATGAAGCCTGAGCATGCAGGGGAACAGTGGTGAAGCAGGAGCTGTCCACTCCTGCCTCACCACTGTATTCAACTCATCTGCGTCTTCTCCGGACGTAGATGAGTTGAATCCGAAACATACCTCGGATATATAAACTGCTGTTTGGACACACAGCAGGGCGCAGATGTAAAAGAGCGCTATGTGGCTTTTGGAGTGCAGATTTAGAGTGTTGGTTTTTGTCATTAAAAATTTTATTGAGATTTTCATAACAACATACAAAAGAGGTATATGGAAGAAAGTAGATGAATGCACAACAGGGATAAAGAGGGAGGGAGTCTGGGGAGCAGGAAACAGGATGTGGACAGGGACAAAAGGGTGGGGAGGGAAAGAAAACAAAGCATCATGCTTTGTGGGGAAAAATGAAGAGGAGGTGACATGCAGGGTCATCCTTCAATGTAACACCTGTCACCTCCTTAATAAATCTGCAAACCTCATGCCAAAAAAAAAAATGAAGCTGGGGCAATTCCACCAGTTGTGAAGCATAGTGCCATGGTCATTGTTGCATCTCCAGCAAGAGTCAAAGACTGTAGTAAAGATCTTCTGTTGAAATGCAGAAACTCTGTACCAGCTTTACCGATAGGATTATAAAGTAGGTTTCCTCGGCTCTGTGCGAGATGGAAAATTTATGGCATGACTGGCTATGAGCTACACAACTAGTGGGAAAGAAATCTCCAGCTCCTGTTCCCATGCAGATATAAATGAGGGCAGTGGGTCATGTTTGACATCAGAGAGAAAACTGTAGAAGGTAAGGTAAGTCTGGGATGCGTCGGATTACCACCTGGAGATGTTCCATTACAAGGGTGCAGAGGATAGGGAGGAGAGGGGACAGCCCTGGTGCGTACTGTTGTAAATGGTCAAAGGGGACAAGAGGGTGCCGTTGACCTAAATCTATGCTTGTGAGATTTTATACAGTGTCTGTATGCTTGTGAGCATGGTAGACCTTAAACCAACTACTTTCTTCATCTCGCCCTACAACCTGCAGTAGTGACCCCTTCCCCTCACACCTTCTCCAATCTCTGTTCCCTGCTGTCACTACTTACCTTACTAAAATATTTAACCTCTCTCTCTCTTCTGGAATCTTCCCATCCTCCTTCAAGCATGCTGTTATAACTCCACTATTGAAAAAACCCTCCCTGGACCCATCCTGTGCTGCTAACTATCGACCCGTCTCTAACCTCCCCTTCATCTCTAAACTCTTGGAACGCCTGGTCTATTCTCGTTTAATCCACTATCTCTCTGCTAACTCTCTGCTTGACCCCTTACAATCTAGTTTCCGCACTCTGCACTCTACTGAAACGGCTCTCACAAAGTCTCCAATGATCTCCTAATGGCTAAATCCAATGGTGACTTCTCTCTTCTTATTCTTCTGGACCTCTCTGCAGCTTTTGACACTGTTGACCATCAACTCCTCCTCACTATGCTCCGCTCAGTCGGACCTCAACGACACTGCGCTCTCCTGGTTCTCCTCTTATCTCTCAGACCGCACTTTCAGTGTATCATTTGCGGGCTCTGTTTCCTCCCCTCTTTCCCTTGCTGTTGGTGTTCCTCAGGGCTCGGTCCTAGGCCCCCTGCTCTTTTCTCTCTACACAGCCCCCATTGGACAAACCATTGCCAGATTTGGCTTCAGGTACCATCTTTATGCTGATGACACCCAATTATACACATCTTCCCGTGACATCACCCATGTACTCATACAGATCATGAGCGACTGTCTCTCTGCTGTCTCAAATATCATGTCCTCACTCTATCTGAAACTAAATCTCTCAAAGACTGAGCTACTACTGTTTCCACCATCTAATAGATCTGTCCCTGATATATCCATTGCAGTCTCAGGCCTTACTATAACTCCTAGGCAGCAGGCCCACTGCCTCGGGGTCATGTTTGACGCAGACCTTTCCTTCACCCCTCATATTGAATCACTCGCACGTTCATGTCACCTCCACCTCAAAAACATCTCCAGAATACGCCCTTTCCTTACCAGAGATACACTAAAGACACTTATTGTCTCTCTGATTCATTCTCGCCTTGACTACGGTAACTCCTTACTAATTGGTCTTCCCCTCACTAAACTCTCCCCTCTACAATGTATTCTGAATGCAGCGGCCAGGCTCATCTATCAGGCTAGACGCTACAGCGATGCCTCGGGTCTGTGCTAGTCGCTACATTGGCTACCTATTCATTATAGAATAAAATATAAAGTTATCACTCTCATCCACAAGGCTCTCCATAATGCCGCACCTCCCTACATTTTCTCCCTCATCTCTGTCTACCGCCCAACCTGTGCTCTCCGCTCACTCAATGACCTAACACTTACATCCTCTATTATCAGAACCTCCCACGCTCGTATACAAGACTTCTCCCGAGCTGCACCACTTCTCTGGAATGCTCTACCCCGGACAGATTAACTCCCAATTTCTACAGTTTCAAACGCAAACTAAAGACACATCTTTTCAGACAAGTCTATCACAATGTCTAACGTAAACCCTTAACCCTCCTCTGTCCCCGCTCCCACTTTTCCCCACATGATATGATGTCATCTCATGCTAACTTTATAGGTCCAAGCTCCATCCACATGTTACTCATAGATTGTAAGCTCTTGCGAGCAGGGCCCTCAATCCCATTGTGTGAAATGACTTTCTTTGTAATGTATCTTTCTGTCTGTATTTGAACCCTACAAATTGTACAGCGCTGCGGAATATGTTGGCGCTATATAAATAAACTTTATTATTATTATTATTATTATTATTATTAACCTATTTGATGCAGGGTGGTCCCCAGAAAACCCCAGTTGACTCTATTGAAGGCCTTCTCTGCATCCAAAGAGAGTAGCATTAGAGGGAATTATAGTAGTTTCTGAAAGCGGAAGCTATGTCAAGAGTTAGGTGAGAAGTGCATCCCTCAGGCTCTCTGATAGACATTACATGCTGGGCAGAACATTGACCAGTAACTGCTAGGACTAGGAGGCAGACGGCCTTGCCTTGTTACTCCATTCATAAAATGAGCATTGGTCCAGGTAGCGGACACACTGTTCACGAGAAGTGTTTGATCTCATGACAAGTTGTCGTCAAGTCTGTGAGGGTGGCGTGTTGAAGGGTTTGCTTATGTAATCTCTCGAGTCCGGGTATAGGATACCCCAAGCATCGCACAGCAGCATAAAGTTCAGACACTTGCATAATTTATTGAGAACATTGTAGGGGATCTGGATCTTGCCTGAGGTGGTGTCTATGAGAGGGTTGTACACAAGGTTAAAGTTTCCACAAAGGAAGATGTGACCAGTATTGGGGTGTAAACACTGGGAATCATATACATAACTCTATAGAACTCGCAGACGAAAAATAGGTAGCATTCCCCAGGGTCAGAAAATAAGTCTTTGACAATAAGGTGTTGACTCTTGTGGAGGAATATGGCTACGCCCTTAGTCTGTTCCTGGAAGCTACTACTGTGGTACCATTCAGTGTAATATAGGGTTTTTATCTTCGTTATATGAGAGGTAAGGAAGTGAGTTACTTGCAGGCATAAGATGTGGATTCTGCACTTTTGTGACCCCTTTTCAGGGGGTGTTTAGGCACCTTTCATCTCCTTCCCCTTGTCTTCCCCCTATTTGAGGTTCTCTATATGTTATTGTTACGCCTTGTGGGGATGAGCGCCTCTGTGTGGCCTTACATATTTGTACTTGAGACTGTACCCCACTTACATTCACTTCTGTTACTGTTCTCCATGGGACCATTGTTTCAGGCTTGCTGGTGGATGCATCGGTCTTGGACTCATCTGCTTTATGGGCCCCCAGTCCCTTCCGGTTGTTATTTGCTATGTTATGTTTCACAGTTTTCTTGTTTTATATGTAATTTAATTCTCAATCAAACTCGTTTAAACATAAAACAAAGTAAGGACAACATACTGGGCACTGAAATGGCATATTTCTTTAAAATTTCAATTTTCTTTTTGCACATTAATTTTTGGAAGCACTCTTGAGATCAATTATAATAATACCCCTTGAGAAATTCCTTGAGGGGTGTAGTTTCCAAAATGAAGTCACTTTTGGGGGATTTCCATTGTTTTGGTATTCAAGAGGCGCTGCAAATCCAACATGGAGATAGGAAATTATTCAGCAAAATCAGCTCTCCAAAAGCCAAAGAGCACTCTTTCCAGTCTGAGTCCCACCAAGTACCATAAAGCAGTTTACAACCACATGTGAGGTATTTCCATGTTCATGATAAATATTTTAATGAGCTGTTGGGTGCTTTTTCTCCTTTAACCCCTTATGAAAATTTAGGGGGATAAAATCACATTTTAGTAATTTTCCATTCATAAGTCCCAATGTTAATAAATTGTGTTAAACAGTTGTGGGGTCCAAATGCTGACTACACTCCTTAATAAATTTCTTGAAGGATGTAGTTTCCAAAATGTAGTCACTTTTGGAGGGTTTCCATTGTACTACTACTTCAGGGGCTTTGCAAATGAGGTATGACACCTGAAAACTACTCCAGCAAAATACGCTTTTGTGGGGAATTTCCATGCTTGAGAGAATTTGCTTAACAAACTGTGGGATGCATTTTCTCCTTTAACCCCTTATGAATTTGTAAATTTTAGTGCTAAATGAACGGATTATTTGAAAAAATAAACTTTTTAACTTTCACCTGCACAACCTTCTTGCATGGTGCACAGTATGCAACTGTTGACCATGATAGTGCCCACTGCCAAGGACAACAACTGAGAGGCAGTTTCATCAGTGCAGCAGAAAGTATCCTCATGACTTAGACTTGACAGTTCTAAAATTTGTTGCAGAGTCACTTTTGGAGTCTTCTGACTTGTGATAACTTTCCAGTACTTCAGGCCTAACTCTTGCAGTATCAGCCAATTCAGCACCTTCAGGATGTTCATCCCCCAAATCACCAGGACTCTGGGATCCATGGGTTTCTTCAATACTACTATGCCCTTTTGAGTAGAACATTTCAATATCTGCACACATCACTCTCACTTTCCAGTTTAGCAAGTTGATTGCTCCCTTCAAATTCAGTCACTGTGCATCTCCCAACCATAACACAGAAAAAGAAATGCTCTTTAAAACGCTGGATGGTACCAGAGAAGAGAGCTCTAGTGCATGGATCTTTGTATGGATTACTAGACTTATTCTCATCACCTCTGCAACTTCTATTTTAGAGGATTGGTGACACTCTCTGCAATTTTCCACTCAACTGAGGCCATTTTAGTTTAACCCTTTTCCCATCGCAGCCCATTTTCTTTTTTTTTTTATCTTAGTTTTCACTCCCCACCTTCCTAACCCCAATTTTAACCATCACATTTTTATTTTTCCTTTCATAGAGCAAAATGGGGGCTTATTTTGTGAGGGACAAATCGTACTTTGTATTAGTACCATATAATACTCTGTACTGGGAAGATAGAAAAAAATTCCAAATTGGGTGAAATTAGAGAAAAACTGCATTTTTTTCATGGGCTTTCTTTTCCAGTGTTCACTGTGTAGCCATAATGACATTTTGCTTTTTGGTCAACATGATCACAGCACTACCAAATTTTATATATTTTGTCAAGTTTTAATGAGGAGGATTGGTCCCCAGTAGAGATGAGCGAACACTGTTCGGATCAGCCGATCCGAACAGCACGCTCCCATAGAAATGAATGGAAGCACCTGTGACGCTGACTTGTTTGCTCATCTCTAGTCCCCAGTTCTGTAGCACCCTCTTCAGGGAGTGGTCACTCAGTTCGATGATGAACCAATCTTATAGCACAACTTCGGCATCATTGGTCTTTAGTATTGTTTGCGAGTCGTCGCGGATTTCCTATAGGACGTTACCATACTGTGCTAGAGTCTAGTTCTTTACTTGCACTCTGGCAAAGAACTTCTACCACTGTGTGGCCTAGGTGGATAAATCTCCAGAACCTTCCTCCAAGGTTCCACAGGATGTCTATGATACACCCGTGGAACTAATTCATTCTACTGCTACAAGCCATAGAAGTCAAACCACTTTCTTGGCCCCGTCAGATTTCTCATCATTTATGCCAGTTTTCTGTTTATGCGCACAGACCCTTGAGGATGCGTTTAATTTATGTACACTTCATTATAAATTAGACAGAAACTCCAGCAGGTGGAAAACATTGTTCTTGATAAATTAACCCTTATATTTTCTATATTACTTAGAGGTGTCACAATCTGTATTGACTGTAGCAGGTTGTTTCAGCCATTACAGTAGAAACTATCATTGTAGCATAATTGTAAAGTGGTTGGCAAGAATAAAACTACAACTCTAGGCAAGTCCTGATGATCTGGGGCTGCTGGGGGTTGTAATTCTCAGAGAGGCAGGGAAGAATATGGGCCTATTTAAATGGCAGAAAATGAAGAGGAATTGAAATAGATTTCCATTTTCTGGCCCTTCAGGTCCCCGTGGATATTAACTGACTCTGCAGGGACTTGAAGAGTGCCCTTTATTGGCCCCCGCACAGCATAACGCCCCTTTACTGACACCCCCCCCAATATATTTGCACTTTTAAGGCATCCAAACATAACATTGCACTCTTCTTTTTTGCCCCCAAACAATATACTGCCCCCTTTTTTGTTGGGTAGGGATAAACTGTTCTAAAAGTTTCAGGGTCTGCCCAAATCCTAAACTTTTGGGTTCATCACCCATGAGAAACTATTATTTTCTGTGGTGCCCACAGACTACACAAGCGGAAAAAATTAGAAAGTTATGGCTTCTGGAGTGCAGAGAGTAAAAGCCAAAAACCCACAAAAATGAAAAATGTCTGCATTAAGTAAGGGTTACACTTGGTACTCTGGTTTCTTAAAGGAATATTCCTAGCTTAAGGATCCTATCTGCACTGCTAGCTTATGTAAATTCAAGTGTTTTCCTAAATACATTGCTGTAGCAATACTGCATTGTTTGACTGCTATGTTAGATTATTCCTCCAATTGTTTAGGCCTGGTTCTCATCTGCGTTCGGTATTCTGTTCAGGGAGTCTGCTTGGGGACTGCTTGTCAATGCGTTCTGTATTCCATTCGGGGGGTCCTCAAGCGGACTCCATGAATGGAATACCAAACACAGACCAGGCCTTAAACAGCATTTCCATGGTGCACAGCCTGTATTTGAGAAGACAGGACAGAGGAATAACTCACTGCTCTTTGGAGGGGGTGAGTGCTCTCACTATGATGTTCAGCTGTGCCTCTGTTATCTATAACACTGAGTCTGTTCTCTGTAGAAGCATGGTAAGTGTTCTATACAAATCTGTGTAATGTAATATACTTTTACTGTGCATATTACTTGATCTACATTTATATAAAATTTTCTAGTAATCATAATAAATTATCTATCATGGCAAAGTCTATATATATTGTGATACTTCACTGTATCCTGTTCATCAGTCAAAGATCTCTCACCAGCTTGTTGAAGAATTTAGGAAGTGAGAAGAAGAGACAGCAGGCAAAGTTGCTGAGACAGGGAGATGTGAAAACCTCCTTAATTCTTAGACACTTTTTTGTGCAATTAAGAGATGTGGTATATACAAAAAGGGGCATGGCATATGAAGCAATAATATGTGCCAAAAATGTGACTACAACTTTAGCACATTAACCCAACTAATAGGTGGAAAAAACATAGATCAGACAGTTGAACCCCTTGAGAGTACAGCAATTTTTAGTTTTTCCACTTTCACTTTTTACTTCCTACCTTCCAAAAGCCATAACTTTTTTAATTTTCACAGAGTTGCAAAGGGTTTTTTTTTTGTAGAACAAATTGTACTTTATGACAAAATTTAATATTCTGAACAATATACTGAGAAGCTGGATAAAATGTAAATGTTTTGGAATGAAAAAATCCGATTGTGCCAATTTCTTACAGGTATTATTTTGATGACATACACTGTGCAATAATAAGTGACATCGTATATACATGGTGTTACCAAATTTATATAGTTTTTTTCAAGTTGTAATACCTTCACAAAAATTTTAAATTTAGAAAAATAAAAAATTTCCTTTAGTCAACACATTGTGACACCTGTAACTTTTGTGATATTTCAAAGTACAGTAAGGTGTCTTTATTTGTAATGTCGCTCTGGCTATATGTTTATGTCATTGTCTTGCTAGATGAATCTCCTTCACAGTTTAAAGTCTTTTGCAGCCTCCAACAGTTTTTCTTCCAGGATTGTTCTGTATTTAGCTCAATCCATCTTCCAATTAACTCTGACCAGCTCTCTGTCCCTGCTGAAGAAAAGCATCTCCACAGCATGCTGCTGCCACCACCATGGGGATGGTGTGTTCAGGGTGATGAGCAGTATTTTCACATTACGCTTTGCATTTAGGCCAAAAAGTTAAACTTTGGCCTAATCTGACCAGATCACCTTCTTCCACATATTTGCTGACCTTCCCATATGGCTTGTGGCAAACTGCAAATGGATTTTATGTCTTTCTTTCCATAATGGTTTTCTTCTTGCCACTCTTCCATAAAGGCCATATTTGTGGAGTGCACAACCACCTGATCTGTGGATTTCTGAAACTCCTCCAGAGTCACCATAGGCCTCTTGGCTACTGCTGTGACCAGTGTTCTCCTTGCTTGATTTGTCAGTTTAGGTGGACCGCCATGTCTTGGTAGGTTTGCAGTTGTACTTTATCCATTTTTGGATGATGGATTGAACAGTACTACTTGGGATGCTAAAAGCTTGGAATATGTTTTTATAACCTAACCTCCCTTTAAACTTCTTCAAAACTTTATCTCTGACCTGTCTGGTGAGTTCCTTGGTCTTCATGATGCTGTTTGTTCTCTAATGAACCACTGAGGTCTTCACAGAACACAAAACAGGTGTATTTATACTGAGACTAAATTACACACAGCTGGACTTCAATAATTAAGTGACTTCTGAAGGCAATTGTGCACACTGGATTTTATTTAGGAGTATCAGAGTACAAGGGATTGAATACTTTTGCAGGTCACAATTTTCAGATTTTTATTTGATTAAAATTTTGAAAATCATGTCTCATTTTCGTTCCACGTCACAATTATCTGCTACTTTGTTAGTCTATCACTTAAAATCTCAATAAAATACATTTAAGTTTGTGGTTGTAAGGTGAAAAAATGTGAAAAAGTTTGAGGGGTATGAATACTTTTCATACAAGTCACTTTATTCACTTGTCCCCACTGCTCTGGCACCTCTCCACATGTTCTGATCTTACAGCTCCAACGTTGTCTTCTGACAGAAGAACCCACTGCATGTGACAGCTGAGGCCAATCAGCGGCCTCAAGAGGGAAACTGGGGATGTCATAGCCGGCGAAAAGAAATAAAGCAGCTGACCGGACCGCTCTGGGAGGACACCAGAGCATCAGGGACAGGTGAATATGTTTTTTAAATTTTTTCAACTCCACCAGCCCAATTAGAAAATATTATTTAGCCTGGACAACCTCTTTAATAAATCCCCCCCCTTTAACTATCACTTACCCTAGTTTTCTGACATAATTAACACCTGAAATCTACTGTAGCTCCAGTTGGTTGCAGTATTTGTCAGTTTATGGAGCACAATTTTTCCCAGATGCACCACAATTATTAAGCAGCCTGTGTCTCTTACGCTAGTTTCACACTAGCACATGGCTTCCCGTTCTTTAGGTCCACTTGGGATCCCAAAGAACAGAAACCTAATCCGCTTAAAAAGCCGTTACCTGCGGACTCCATAGACTATAATGGTGTTCGCTGGGTGCCCGCCCTTGCAGAACTTTTCTCTTCACATTTTTCAAGCGGAATGGGGGATGGAAACCCCCAATGGAGACTGAGCACTAGTGTGAACCTAACCTTAGGGTTATTCCAATTAGAACAATTTACCCCATATCCAAAGAACTTGCTGATCAGTATGTTTCCACTTGCTAGGATCCCCCTGCGATCTGAAGAACCAGGCTGTTTTACGTCCTAGTTCTGATTGGAGTGGATGATCATACAATTCCATTGCTCCATTCATTTCAATCGTATCCATCAGGGAAAGTTGAATACTTTCAAGTTTGCCCAGCAGTGGGTAACTGGTTCTAACTGAAATACCTTTATGGGTGCAGAAATCCTAAGGGTACGTTCACATCAGACATATATGCAGCAGGTTAGTCACTCCACACTTGCAGTTGGATAAACAATTATATTTCACAGTGGCGATTTAAGGGACGTTCACAGAGCCGTTGGTGTCTGCTCAGCAGTGTTCGTGGCTATTGCCTGTACAAGATTTTAGCAACGGACACTAGCTGATCGATTTGCAATTTCCATTCATTTCAATGGGATTTTATCTAGTGTCTTTTAGTGTCTGTTTACAACCATGTCCGTTTTTTCAAGCAGCCAAAAAAAATCCTACATGAACTTTTCTGTCTTTTTTAAAAAAACAGACAGTAAGTGTCAATTTTTATTTTTTTTTTAACATTGAGGTCTATGGACAACGGACATATAACGGACAGTAACTGATGGCCATTAGTTACTGTCCGTTTTTTTTTTAAATGGACACCTTCTGTGTGGATACCAACCATAGTGTGAACCCTACCTAAAGTGGCTCATAGACGTTCAATATTATTGTGCAATGTGAGTTGCGCAATATTTTGACGGCGGCCCCTAGACGGTCAATATTATCGTACAATACTTTGGTTTGTACAAAAGATTGTACCGTATGGAGGCGATATTGAAGGTTGTGCAGTACATTGCGCAATCGCGAGCACAGAAGTACAACCACATTGTGCAAACAGTCCCTGCCAGAAGTCAACATGTTGAGTGAAACTGAATTGTGTTGCATTGTTGTTCACCCACAACAAATTACTCAATGAACTGAGAGTAATTGAACCAAATGATTTCCACAACTTTGTACGAATGGACAGAGAATTATTTGATGAACTCCTCGCTTTGGTTACTCCTGAAATCGGTAAAAGGAACACTATTAGGGTGCATTCACACTACATAACGCCAGCGTGTATCACAGCCGTACACGCCGGCGCTACAGCAGGGCTGCCGAACACTTCCCATTCATTTCTATGGGAGCCGGCATGCGAGCGCTCCCCATAGAAATGAATGGAAAAAAGCAGTCCATTCATTTCTATGGGGAGCGCTCGCATGCCGGCTCCCATTGAAATGAATGGGAAGTGTTCGGCAGCCCTGCTGTAGCGCCGGCGTGTACGGCTGTGAAACACGCTGGCGTTACATAGTGTGAATGCACCTTTAGAGATGAGCGAACAGCGTTCTATCGAACACATGTTTGATCGGATATCATGCTGTTCGCCATGTTCGATTCGAATCGAACACCGCGTGGTAAACTGACTAAAAACTCGATTCCCCTCCCACCTTCCCTGGCGCTTTTTTTGCACCAATAACAGCGCAGGGGAGGTGGGACAGGAACTACGACAACAGGGACATTGAAAAAAATAGTAAAAACCCATTGGCTGCCGAAAACATGTGACCTCTGATTCAGAAGAACAGCGGCGGCCATCTTCGAGTCAGTCAGAGCTTGCACTTCGTCAGGGACAGAAGTAGCCGTCAATATAGATAGGGATTAGATTCTGCTAGGCAAGGATAGAATAGGATAGGAGAGGACAAGAAAACCAACAGCTCTTTTAAGAGCTACATTGAAGGGAGTATCAGAAAAAGATTGTCACAGTGTCTACCCACTAATGCTAACGTGGGATTCACAGGCTGCATCAGCGCTACCCAGCTTTCTGTGGTGGGGAAAATACTAAGTGGGATACACTGAAAGTGTATTCCCACATACCTTATATACCCTTAATCCACGTTCTAACAGTGTACCCCCCGGAACTAACTGGCATACACTGAAATGCTCAGCCCATATACCCTCAATCCACGTTCTAACAGTGTGCCCCCCCACCCCTACGTAGCTAACTGGTATACACTGAAATGCTTAGCCCATAGAATGTGGATTAAGGGTATATAGGGTATGACAGTGTGCCCCCAACCCCCCTGCACCTAACTTATATATATTGGAATATTCAGAGCATATATGCAGCATCACGGTTGTCACTGTGTGTAATCCCCTTAAAGCAGATTTCCTCTACATACATTCAAAATCCCAGGATAATGAAGCTTCACCCAGGTTGTGACTGTTTTCATTCCCCAAATTATTTGGGGATGCATACACCTGAAATCTTAGCCTATTGCCATATTCACCTGGTTTGTCAGTGTTAATTCCCCAAATTATTTTGGGGATACATACATTTAAAATTTCTGGGTATTGGCATATTCACCTGGGTTGTCAGTGTTAATTCCCCAAATTATTTGGGGATACATACACCCTACATCTCAGGCTCTTTCCATATTCACCCAAGTTCTGAGTGTTAATTCCCCAAATAAATTGGGGCCTGCATACCACCTTAATTTCTTGCTATTGGCATAGACACCCAGGTTCTGAGTGTTAATTCCCCAAATAATTTGGGGATACATACACCCTACATCTCAGGCTCTTGCCATATTCACCCAGGTTGTCAGTGTTAATTCCCCAAATTATTTGGGGATACATACATTTAAAATTTCTGGGTATTGGCATATTCACCTGGGTTGTCAGTGTTCATTCCCCAAATTATTTTGGGATACATGCACCATAAATCTCAGGCTATTGCCATATTCAATCAGGTTGTCAGTGTTAATTCCCCAAATTATTTGGGGATACATACATTTAAAATTTCTGGGTATTGGCATATTCACCTGGGTTGTCAGTGTTCATTCCCCAAATTATTTTGGGATATATGCACCATAAATCTCAGGCTATTGCCATGTTCAACCAGGTTGTCAGTGTTCATTCCCCAAATTATTTGGGGATACATACACCCTCATCTCTGGCTATTGGCATATTCACCTGGGTTGTCAGTGTTAATTCCCCAAATTATTTGGGGATACATGCACCATTAATCTCAGGCTATTGCCATATTCAACCAGGTTTTGAGTGTTAATTCCCCAAATTATTTGGGGATACATGCACCATAAATCTCAGGCTATTGCCATATTCAACCAGTTTGTCAGTGTTCATTCCCCAAATTATTTGGGGATACATGCACCCTATATCTCAGGATATTGGCATATTCACTAGGATTGTCAGTGTTCATTCCCCAAATTATTTGGGGATACATACATTTTAATTCTCAGGCTAATGAAGCTTCACTAAGGTTGTGACAGTGTGTAACCCCCCAAAACCTTGGCATACATACATTCTAATTGTCAGGCTATAGAATCTTTAGCCAGGTTGTGACGGTGTGTAACCCCACCAACACTAAGTGGGATACACATTAATTGTCAGACTATGTACGCTAAACCCAGCATTCCACGGTGTGTCCCCACAAAACCTAAGTGGGATACACACCAATTGTCAGGCTATGTACGCTCAACCCAAGGGATACAGGACCAAATTATACACCCAATTAGTGTAATTCATAGAGGGATCGGAGAGGACAGGTCTGTGGTTGGCCAGGTACTCACGCAACATGCGCCTATACTTTTCCCTCATGATGACACTAGGCCCCTAACTGGCAGTAGTTTGGGCAGGGGGGGGGGGAACATTAACGTGTACCAGACCTTGTACAGTGTTCCCCTGGTGGTTGTGCAGCGGATGGAAGTTGTGAGCCTCATGGAGGAAATATCCTCTCTGATGCCCAAGAGGGTTTACGGAAACATTTCCATCATATTCTGCACCAGTTGCTTGTGCCAATTATTTTTGCAATTTTTTTTTCCTCTCCCCTAATATAACAAAAGAACATACATTTGACCTATACCGGGGGTCGAGGCGTGCAAAAATCCAGTATTATTTGCTCTCCATGATGTGAAGTATGCGTTTGTCTTTTGAAAAGCAACCAGACATCAAGTCAGCCATGTGTGCCAGAGTGTTACTTGGCATGACTTTCCTGCCCCCAACTGGAAGGGTCACTCTCCATTTCCTCCACTTCCCTTCAAACCATCCGTGCTGAAGGGGATACACTGAACTTCCCCCACTAGCCTTGGGTGGGACAGTGTCATCAAATGCCACTTCATCCCGCTCGTCTTCCTCCGTCAGCCAACGGTGCGAAGATGACAGGAGTGTGCTATGAATGTTTTCAACGTAGCATGCTCTACTTTTCACTTTTGAAAAAGGCCGCACTTTCACCAGTATATCAGCCACAATGGTGTAGGTTTCAAAGAACCATTGCACCAACTATTTTAAAACGTGGGCCATGTCTGGGCCGTGTTTGAGTCTGGAAAACTACATATCTGATACCAGGTTCCTGCCATTATCACAAAACAAAAAATGCCTGGGCCCAGGTGCGGCGGCGGAAACCACATTGCCGTCGCATTGAGGATGGCATCCCTAACCTCGGGGGAAGTGTGTTTTCTGTCGGCCAAGCTGAGTTGCTTTAGCATGACCTGCTGTGGTCTCCACACCCCAGTGCTGAAGCACGTTCAGGTCGCAGGTGTGGTCGAGGTTGCAGCACAGTAGGCTTTCAGTCAACCCCTGCCATGAATTTTGGGCTGGTAGAGGAGATAGGCCACCCAAGTTTGCAGCCTGGGCCCATCCACAACTCCATTCAGCCGGCCTGTCATTACTGAGAGGCAGTGTCCCTGACCACAGGCACTTGACCATGCGTCTGTGGTCAAGTTGAGCTTACAGTAAAGTGCGGAACTCAGGGCCCCACTTATGTTAGGGGACACGTGGACGGCACACCAACAGAGGTAGTGTCGGCTAGGGCCATCATAATGAGGTGCCGCACCTGCCAGCAGGTAACAGGAGGCCTGAGTCTCCACAAGCCTGGACGGCTAAATCTCCTGGGCCAGCACTTTTAAGATGAGGTGGTTGAAACCTTGGGCATGTGGGTGGGTTGCGCTGTTCTTCTGCCTGCGATAAAAGGCCTGGGAGATGGGGAGTTCCTGGGAAGAGGTGCATGATGGCCCAGGCAAAAGGAGCAGTGGCAGGAAAAGTGGAGGATGAGGGGGAACTCCCCAAAGTGTCATAGGCAGATGTTGAGGTGTCCAGGCTGGTGGTTTCTCTGGGGTGGCTAAAAGAGTGAACATCTAGGGCCTTGCTTCTGGGATTCACCTGTCCTGTGCCTATGGACATGCCTCTGCCTCTAGCCACCCTCTTTGGTGCTGCACTTCCCTCCACATCTACACTGCTTTCCCCCCCTAGACATCACCTCTGTCCATGTTGGATTGTTGGCCTCGTCGTCCACCAATTCCAATTGCTCACTCTCCTCTTTCTGTAAACCGCACATAACCATTGCTTACCCTCATGACTGACTTTGACGAAGTCTATGGTTTTGGAGTTGTAACTCCATCAAAGGTCTCTGCTGCTCACACACTCTGCTCAACACATATTATATAGGGTTTCAGCGTGTGGTGACCTCGAAAAAACATCCTGAGCTTCACACAGATATAGGCATTGCAGGAGTGAATTGAGGCTAGCAGCGGCTAATGTAGACTTGTGAAAGTGGCCCCCCAAGCTCCACACTTTCACAACTAGATCATCAACATTGGGGTACTTTTTAAAAACCGTTGCAGCACTGAGTTAAAAACGTGGCCCAGGCATGGAACATGTTGCAGGCTGCCAAGCTACAGAGCCAATCCCAGGTTACGGCCATTATCACACACGAAAACATGTCTGGGTCCAGGTGCAGTCGCAAAAACCACATTGCCGTGTCATCGAGGATGGCATGCCTCATCTCCTAGGCAGTGTGCTGGGGTCCACTTAACGGCGGAGAAGGAGGGTGGTGTTTCAGCCCTCCTCCCAGGAATGTTGTGCAGGGAGACAAGTCAGTCCACCGCAGTTTGCGACCTGGTCCCCACCTCAAGTACATTCAACCAGTGTGCCAAGATTGAAAGGTAGCGTCCCTGTCCGCATGCACTTGTCCATGCGTAGGTGGTCAAGTGGAACTTTGTGCAAAGCGCTGAACTTAGGGACCGCATCATGTTTGGGGAAAAGTGCTGGTGAAAGGTGTGGACGGCACAGTGAGATGGCGCAGTAGCCAGCAGGCCCAAAAAGGGCAGAGTGTCCACAAGCCGGGACGCCAAAATCTCCTGGGCCAGAAGTTTTAAGATGAGGCCGTTGAAGCCTTTGGCATGTGGGTGGGTTGTGCTGTACTTTAGCCTGAAATGAAAGGCCTGGGAGATGGGGAGTTGCTGGGAAGAGGCGCATGATGGCACAGGCAAAAGTAGCAGTGGCAGGAAAAGTGGAGGATGAGGGTGAACTCCCAAAAGTGTCAGAGGAAGATTTGGAGGTGACCTGGATGGTGGTCTGGACTGCAGCGCCAGCACTGTTAACAGTGGGAAAGGCAGTGGCAGCAACGCCAGACGACGATTATCCTGCGCTTGCTGTCACCCACTGAGCCCAGTGCTTGCTTTAGAAATGACTGCACATGACAGAGGTCGTAAAGTTGCTCTTTTTAAAGCCCCTACTCAGTCTAGCATTGCAAAGTGTGCCGTCCTCAACACTGAGGCAGAGAAATGCTGGTTGGGGGAGGGGGGGGGCACAACCACAAAATTGAACAGAAATGGCGAATGCTCCAGTGTTTGGCCATCAAGACACACAAAGTCGTCTGGTAGCTCCTGGGATTGGTGAAGTGGTTGGACAGAGTGAGGGACAGTTAAGGGACCTGAAAACATCTCCTGGGAAGGAGGAAATGTGGGATGACTCTACTGGGAAGATTGGGCATGTTGGGAGGAAGGAGGACCAGACTGTTGGGTAGGAGGAGCAGTTGAGGTAGAGGCTGACCGGCTGGTGGAGAATGTGGTGGAAGCATTATCCACCATCCATTGTAACACCTGTTCCTGGTGCTTGGGCCTGGTCTGCGTTGTACCCTGCTTAATGCCTCTGTCCTATCAGGAATTGTGAGGAGCACATGCTAATCTTTGTTTAGCATAAAATTGGGGTTTCTGTCCATACAATTGGGGAGGAAAGAAGGTTTCCAGGTATTTTTCCACTTTCCATAGAGGTGGTGTTGAGTGCGTAAAGTGTGTAGTTGTTAGGCTATACTAGTGGGGTGATACTGTGACTTGTGCGTTTTTACAATGCTAGTGCAAGGCTCTCCTCACTCCAAGGGCCAAATACAATGCTGATGCAAGGCTCTATTCAGTGCAAGGGCCCAGTACACTGCTGATGCAAGGCTCTCCTCACTCCAACGGCCAAATACAATGCTAGTGCAAGGCTCTCCTTACTCCAAGGGCCCAATACAATGCTGGTGCAAGGCTCTATTCAGTGCAAGGGGCCAGTACACTGCTGCTGCAAGGCTCTCCTCACTCCAATGGCCAAATACAATGCTGCTGCAAGGCTGTCCTCACTCCAAGGGCCCAATACAATGCTGGTGACAGGCTCTTCTCACTCCAAGGGCCCAATACAATGCTGGTGCAAGGTTCTACTCACTCCAAGGGCCAAATACAATGCTAGTGCAAGGCTCTCCTCACTCCAAGGGCCAAATACACTGCTGGTGACAGGATGTACTCACTCCATGGGCCAAATACACTGCTGGGTGACAGGCTGTACTCACTTCCAGACAGAAAGAATGTTTAAGGGCTAGTTCACACGTGGGCAAAGGGGAGGTTTTTGACAGCGGAATTCGCTTCAAAAACCTCTCCTTTAACATGGTGGTCTATGTAGACCACTAGCTTTTTTTTTCCTCCTAGCGTTTTCCGCCTGAAGAAGCAACATGACCTTTCTTCAGGCGGAAAACGCCTGAAGAATTGCATAGAAGTGAATGGGAGGCGAAAACCGCGCGGTAAAAAACCGCGCGGTTTTTTGCACACAAAACCGCGCGGTTTTTTGCAAAAAACCGCGCGGTTTTCGCCTGCAGTTTCTATAGCACATATAGGAAAAAAAAAACCTAGCGAAAACCGCTAGCGAAAACCGCGTCAAAAACCTCGTCAAAAACCGCGTGGAATGCAAAAAAACAGCGTCAAAAAAACTCCTCGAGGTTTTTTACCTCGCACAAATAAGCTAGGCGGTTTTCACGTGTGAACTGACCCTTAGGTGTTTTTCTACTGTCTGAGAGGTGGTATTGAGTGTATAAAGGGTGTAGTTGTTAGGCTGTGATAGTGGAGTAGTACAGGGACTTGGGTATGTTAGATGCCCCCAGACATGCTTCCCCTGCTGTCCCAGTTGTATTCCAGAGGTGTTGGCATCATTTACTGTGGTGTCATAGTGGACTTGGTGACCCTCCTGAGACGGATTTGGGTTTCCCCCTTAACGATTATATGTTCCCCATAGACTATAATGGGGTTCAAAACCCGTTTGAACAGTTGAACAGTGAGCGGCTGTTTAAATCGGATTTCGAACCTCAAACATTTTAGTGTTCGCTCATCTCTAAACACTATCAAGCCCAAATACACATGCACCAATAACACAAAAAAATGCGCAATATTGCCAACAGACGGCACAATATTATCCCGTTTGCACAATATATTTTCAAGATTATGAACATCACACAATATAGTGCACAACCTTTCGATATTGCCCACATACGATCAATTATATCGCACAAACCAAAATATTGCGCAATAATATTGATCATCTAGGGGCCACTAAGAGTTCACGTTCACTTACAGGCAACCACATGTGGCTGAAACTTTGCCCATATGCTGCACCAAATCATTGCCTGATTATTGACAGTTATATACAGGCAGGGTTTCATTGGCATGTGGCGACCGATACGTGAGCATGCACCCTTACCGCATGGCATCTGGGCTAATGTCATTCGTAAGCAGTGCAATATACCTGCAGCATTAACTGACTTGCGTGCATTTTCTGTCTGCAGCATGGCAATTTATTCTGAGTTACCCAATGCATTTTACTGCATTATCTCCCCATTTCAGGCATTTCTGGACACAACATAACATCTCAGCATAAGACATGTCATGTGTGTAGCCATCTTAGGACCTATGACTCATTTAGAAAAAAGAATTTGTCATTACTGAAGGGCTGGAATGATATGACAGGAAATGGCATTTTCAGGAAGTCTAATATGTCAAACACCTCTCACTTTAATGGGAGCCATTTGTACCTGATCAGAACTGGCACAGACACATCCATTTTGGATGGAGTGAAAGTGTCACTAGTGAATGTGTGTTTATGTAACGTGTGCTAGTTCCTCGGCTCTCCATAGCCACACGACGGTGTTCCCCTCCTCTCCCCTCCCTTCTGTAGCTCTGTGTTTTGGCAGGAGATCAAAGTGCTCCCCCCTGTGGCAGCAGTGACCCAGAAATGAGTTTGATTCACTGAGTCCTTCCTCCATAACAAGTAAATAACGTCAGTCATAGAGTGCATGTGTGTGTGAGAGAGGAGCCACAATCTGCTCCCCCTGGCACCAGGAGCCGCTGGGCTGGACCTTCTCAGCACATCATCACCCACTGGAGAGCAGTGTGGGGGGGACCCGGATCCACACTCCAGACAAGGTGGCGCAGGACTGCCCGCAGGTACGGACACCCGTGCGCCCTATTTCTGCGGGCGGCGGAGAGGGAGTGTGCTCAGTGTGCAGGCTGGGGGGGAGCCCGGCTCATCGGAGCTGCCAAGGTCGCTGCTTAGTGGAAAAAATAATCGAGTACGTCATTAATATGGCGCCAAAACGCTCATGTAACAGACACTGGCTGCTCTCACTATCCCGTCACCGAGTCCGGGCACCGGGAGGGGGTGTGGAAGGGATGCCGTGAGGGACACGGACGAAGTTTTCGGGGGGTTGGGCATAGTTGTGCTAGGACATGCCCGCAGAGCAGTGCGGGGCCGTGAAGTTCACTGCCAAATGTGACCTGCTGAGGTAAAGTGACTGTAAACATGGCTACGGGGAAGGAAGGAAGGAAGGGCGCCCCCTCCGAGTGACGGCCGCTTGGCGGGCGCCCTGGATACACGTGTTGTTTTGCTACAGCTTTTTGGATCTTAACGTGCGGCCTGGCCTCGCTGGGACTTGTAGTTCCACGGGAGGGCCACAGGTTAATAAAGCCATTACTATCTCAATAACACAGCGTTACCCCGTGGTGGGAGGGGCGTGGCGGGGCAGGTGCACGGGCTGCCGCAGGCCGCCAGGGGTTAACGACTCGTTGTGGCCCGGCCCCCCCGTCATGTAACGGATTACACACGCCGCTTAGCCAATGAGCAGGCTGTGTGGTGTGGCAGGTTTGAATTGCGTGGTGCGCCGTCATTGGGGAGAGCAGCCAGTGTTTATGTAGCTGTCGCCTCGGTGTGTGCAGCCGGAGATGGGGGACAAATGCTAGTGCAACACGTGGCTGCTGAAAGTTCCACGCCTGCCTGTCTGCGTGCGGGAGGAATGTGTCCCCGGAGGTGAGACACACAGGGCAGCGCCGGCAATGCCTCGCACTCGGCAGCCAATCACAGTCACGTTTTCATTTTTGGAAAACTGAAAGCATCCATCTGACTGGTTACTGTTGGCAACTGTGCAGGTTCTGCCTCATCTAGTGAAGCCGCCTGCAGCTAGTACTGTCACATGGAAGTCAGAAACCACTAAAAGTGCATTGTGTGAATGGAAACCTAGCTGTCAATGACATAAGGCGCTATTCAGAAGACCAAGTGACGGCCGCTTGTGTAATGGCTAGTGAATGAGTGTATTCACGTGTCTGTTCATATTGATGGACTGAAAATAGTCAATTAAAAAAATTGATGTTTTGCATTTGTCTTGATGGCCACGCTGCTCCTATTGAAGTCAATGGGGAACATTTATTAAGCTACTTGGGCCCTTTTTTTGGTGTTATGCTAGGTTCACACCAGCATTCGATCTCCGTTCTGAGGTTTCCGTCTTCTGCATGCAGAAAGCTGTCAGACCAGGTCCGGCCGTGAGCGTTTTATGCTCTCCACGGCGAAACCGGTTTTTTTTTTAAACCGGACACAAAGTCCTGCATGTTCGACTCTGTGTCCGGTTAAAAAAAAAAAAAAAACGGTTTTGCCGCTGAGAGCTTAAAGCGCTCACGGCCGGACACTTTTTCAAACCCATTGAAATGAATGGGTTTGAAAAATGACTGCAGGTTTCCGTCTCCTGCGCAGTTTCTCGGGCAAGAAACGGAAACCTGTAAAATGGAGACCGGGCGCAGATGTGAATGAGCCCTATGTTGTACCGTTTTGTTCCCTGTACTTATTTCTGAAGTATTTGCATTTTTTTTCCAGGTATTATGTTGCTCTTGCCACTTTTTTGCTTTTTGTTGGGAGAAGGGGGTGTGGCCTAACAAGATCCTTTTTTACGCTATATTGAAAGGGGGGGGTAAAAGAAATGCAAATGTACTGTAGTACATGAGCAGCATAACTGTCAGTTCAGACTGTATTAAAAAAATGGCAATTTTTTTTTATTTTTTTTTTTAAAAAGGGCACATCTAGACTAAAACGTGCACTACATTTAACATGTAGGGGAGTCTACATCACAAATAGACACTACTGTAAAAGTACTCTAAAAAGCACATGTGCAGCATATCTGGCTAAAGAAGGTCCATTTTTAATATCCATCTAATGGATGACACTTGGCCATTGGAGACTATTCAAAACAGCCATTAAAAAAAAAAAAAAATGGCTAGGTCATGTGACTATAGGCTTCGGCTACTTTGGGTGTGACTCTCCATTGTAACAAATGAAAGTCAATGCAGTTGTGTTATGTGTCACATGGTGAAGACCATGCTATACCGCATGCCTTGGCCTTGTGTTGCAATCAAAGTCGCCATGTAGCTAGCTCAAGTGAATCAGTTATTTGCTGTAGTGGCTCACTTACCGTAACTCTATGCAGCGAAAATAACACCTCAATCAATATCTTATCAAACTATGTTGACGTTTGGCCCACACAAGTATATACCGTAGGTGTTTCCCAGTGTAAGTGTGGATGTGTTTTCTGAATGTATAGTTTTGATGTTGCCCACAAACTTGCAGTTATGACTTTGCTCAGTTCTGGGGCCACAGGCGCTATCACTAAGGGCTCATTCACACGGAGTGCATGTTTTCGGTCGCATTTACACGGTGTTAACGCGACCGCAAACATGCACCATCAAAATTGCGGCGCAAACGTCCCGTAAACGCGGCGCATTGCGCGCCGCGTTTACTCCGTGTGAATGAGCCCTTAATAAGGCTATTTCTTATTACGCTGGGTTTACACTGCTTTTATTTGCAGTAATGCCTACCGCCCTCAGTATATAATCCGGATTTCGTCAGTATGAAAATGAGTTCTCTCGCAGCACTGGGGGCGTCCCCAGTGCTGCGAAACAAATCTCCTGCGATGCCTCCATCTTCTTCAGGAACAGCCTCTCTACGCGCCTTTTCCGAAGCTCGGTTCAAACTTCTAGGCCTCGAGCAGAGCCGACTGTGCATGCCCACGGCCACAAGAAAAATGGCCGCTTACACAGTAATGTGAAGTATACATTAATGGGGATACGTGTTTGTCAAGGTGGAGACATGCTAGAGTAACGGGGCTTCGCCAAGGTGGATACAAACTAGAGTAATACCCATGGGCTCCAGGTAGGATCCACCTTGTGTGCATTAACACTAGCAGTAACATTGTCAGTAGCCCTAGTGGATAGGTGGATGCACCAGAATACTAATACTTAATTGTGATTATAAAACTAGGCACACCCACTAATGAGAAATAGCTGAAATTAATTGGTGTCTTATTTACTGAGAAGCAAAAGCATTAGTGGCCCCAGCACTGAATGCAGTTATATTTGGTACACCATGTGACAGCAGCCTAAAATATGTGTAGCCATTACAGCATTGTAATACCACGTGCACTAGACACTGTGTTCAACCCCCTAACAAGTCACATTAAAATTGTAAAAACCCTCCTGAAAATGTCCTTGTTGCAGACTTTGAATTTATGGCTTAAGTAAATCTTGCTAGCATATAACTCTGGTAATTATTTACACTTTAAAGGGATCCTATCATTAAAACACAATTTTTTTTTCCGCCTACCACGTCGGAATAGCCTTAAGAAAGGCTATTCTTCTCCTACCTTTAGATGTCTTCTCCACGCCGCCATTCCATAGAAATCCCCTTTTTCGTTGGCTGCTTACTGTGTAAGCGGACATTTTTTTTGTAGCCACAGGCATGCGCAGTCGGCTCTGCCCGAGGCCTGCAAGTTTGACCGCCTGCACTGGAAGAAGACGCGTGCAGAGGACGTTCCTGAAGAAGATGGAGGTGGCGCTGGAGAGTTCTCTCGCAGCATTGGGATGCCCTTAGTGCTGTTTGAGCGCTGGGGCTCGTCCCCAGTGCGGCGAGAGAACTCATTTGCATACCAACAAAAACTGGGATCTGTACGGAACGGCGGCGTTGAGAAGACTTCTAAAGGTGGGAGAAGAATAGGCTATTCCTACGTGGTAGGCAGAAAAAATGTGTTTGAATGATAGGATCCCTTTAACCCTTTAGCAAGCTAAAGCCTGGTTCATATCTGCATGTGGGTTTCCATTTGGGGAGTCCGCTAGGGAACCCCCCCCCCCCCCCAACAGAAACTAATCTGCATAAAAGAGCAGTTACCTATGGAGATCCGTGGATCCCATAGACGATAATGGGGTCCTTGTGGTTTCTGCTCAGTTTCCGCACAAAAAATTTTAATGTGGAGAGAGGAACGGAATGGCCCGAACACAGATGTGAACTGGGCCTTACATATTTTATCCTTAAGGCAGAAACATTTTATCGCTGTCTGCATTCCCACTTTCATAAGTTTTTAACTTTCTTTCAACTTTACAAGACCTGGGATTTTGTGGGTACCTGGGATTTTTTTTGATCAGTTTTTATTACTTTTAGTTTTTAAAAGATAAAATGAGCAGAAAACAAGAATTCTGGCATCTGAATTTTAGGGTTTATGTTTATCATGCAGAATAAACAACATACTAATTTTATTTTAGGGGTTATTATGGATACCAGTTGTGTGGGTTTTTTTCATTAACAAAAATTTAAAAAAGTTTTTTCTGTTTTTTTTTTTGTGTGAAACAACTTGGATGTTTCTCCCCACGTTCTACTTCTTCCCACGGATTCCCATTCATTCGGGCCTAATCCGGAGTGGAATGCTGGTGCACTGCATCGGCATTACATCACGGCTAGCCACGTGGTATGTTCTCACATGGAATCCATTTTCCATTGTGTCAACGTACCCTTATGGTCCATTCACACGGAGGAAAATGGTGAGGAATTTGGCGTGGAATTTCAGGGCTGCAAAGAAAGCTTCCCATTGACTTCAATGCAGAAGATGGAACCCATAGAAGTCAATGGGAGGAGCAGAAAAAGGAACCCAATGAAGTCAATGGGAGGCTGCTTTTTTTTTCTTTTTTTTTTTTCAGTGCTGAAATTCCACACCAAATTCCTCACCATTTTCCTCCGTGTGAATGGACCCTTAGGGGGCATTCACACGGAGGAAAATAGCATGGATGCTCCACTGATTTTGGCGTGAATTTGCTCCTTGTGAATTCCCCCTTAGGGTCAATACACACAGAGTTTTTAGGCGAGGATTTTAGAGAGGAAAAAATCAGCTTCAGGAATTAGAAAATGTTTTTTTTCCTCCAGCACAGTATATGGACCTTGAAAAAACCCATAGCGGTTTTTGAAGTGGTTTTTGCAAAAACAGCATCAAAAAACACTAGCGGTTTTTCCGTATCTCATTGACTCCCGTTGTTTCTTTCAGTCGGAATCCGCCTGAAGAAAGGTCATGTCCCTTTTTTTTCCACTAGTGGAAAAAATCCAAAAGCAAAAAAAAAAGCTAGCGGAATACAAAGAACTCTCTATGGTGAGGCTTTTCTGGAGGCAGATTCAGCGTCACAATCCTCACCAAAAAACTCCTGTGTGCATTATTGACTCTTAGGGTCAGTTCACATGTGAACTGTCCGCGCGGGTTTTGACACAGAGAGAGACGTGGTGAGCCGCGTCTCTCTCTGGTCAAAACCCGCCTGCCGCGACCATCACGGTCGTGGCTTTCCCCTCCTATGTCGGCTCAAATGAATGAGCCGACATAGGAGGGTGCTGACGCTAGGTGGAAGCCGCGGTCCAGCGCGCCGCGGCTTCCGCCTGAAGAAAGGACATGTCGCTTCTTTTCTCCGCTAGCAGCAGCCCGCCGCTAGCGAAAAAAAGAAGCCCGGCGGTCTGCATAGACCACCATTGTAAAGGGGCGGATTTTGAAGCCCTTAGGCTGCGTTTACACTGAGTTTTTTTGGTCAGGAAACTGACTCAAATTCCTCCTTCTAAAAACGCCTCACCATAGAACTGTATGATGAGGCGTTTTTTGGAGGAGATATTTGAGTTAGTTTCCTGACCAAAAAAAAAAACTGAACGCAGCCTTAGGTTGTGTTCAGTCATTATGGTTATGTCCACACAGGATATGTTTCAGATTTGACATTGTGGAATTACTGGCAGAAAATCATGAGCGTTTTGCAGTAGTAGGCCCCGTTCCCACAGAGTAATGTGCCGCTCATTCTGACACGTGAACATGTGTCAGAGTGAGGCGCTTCAAAACAGATCCCATTGACTTCAATGGGTGCCGGCTTACGCGCGCTACACATTGAAATCAATGGGAGGCTTTTAAACCCATTTATTTCGATGTGTAGCGCGCATAAGCCGGCACCCATTGAAGTCTATGTTTTGAAGCGCCTCGCTCTGACACGTGTTTACGTGTCTAAATGAGCAGCGCGTTACCCCGTGGGAACGGGGCTGTAGATGGGTTTTACAAATCTTATCAACACCCACGTGGAAATTTGCATACTGTATATGGTGTGGCATATTATACATCCTTTGACTCCAAATACTTTAAAAAAAAACTACGCTACGCAGTATATTCTGATGGTTTTGATACTGATGTATGACTAGAGGTCAGAGGTGGGGTCAGTGGGGCCCTATTGGTATCTTTCTAACATTCAGTACTATGTATGAATTATGTAGAAGCTATTCTTAGCAGCTGTAATCTCTCATCTTATGTATGGGACTTTGGTTATTTTGAGCCGTTCCTGTGTTTGCAGTGATGATTGTTATGTCTCTGGCCGGCTTCCAGCTTGTGTCATGCACGTCATCTTGGAGCAGCATGCATTGTGCAGAGTCAGGAGCACTGTGCTTTCCAGAACTGTCTAGATAAGTGGGTGGGGAGGAACGGTGTAGCATTCCCTGCAGCACACCTCCCATCATCCATGAGGAGGGAGCACCTGGTGCCATCAGCTGTGGAGAACACTCCCATTGATGTTTTGTACTGTCGGATCAGCTGACTCCATGTAAACATAGTAACAATGCTGAGTGCACAGGGTTTGGCAGCACACCAGGGTGTTTCACTTTACAGTAACTGATAGGTATGTTACACACAGTTTGCTTGATGGTTATCCAGATGAAGGTCTTGTATGCCCATTCTTCCAAGACTGTAGTTTTGATGCCATTTTTGTCAGTGGTACCGATAACTTGAGTTGCAGCATTTATTAAGGGTATGTTGAGACCTTCAGAAATGTTACTTTTATATGCCTTATTTTGTAATGTTGTTTTTAATTCTCTCTGTCCGTTCCGTGTAGAGTGGCCTGAATAGCTTTCTTCACTGTTATTCTGCACTTGGTATTAAAATGATGCTTGTATTCCAGACTAAACTGTAGTGAGTATAAAGCTACTGTGATAGGCCTAGCAATAGCATCATGATGAGTACCGTTACTATGTCTTATTCCTGGTTCACATCTGCATTCAGGTTTCTGTTCAGGGAGTCCACTTGGGGACCCCCTGAATGGAAACCTATACGCATTAAAAAGCAGACAGCTAAAGGAAACCCGCAGACCCCATAGACTATAATGGGGTGTGTGTGTGGTCTCTGCTCTGTTTCTGCACGAAACATGCGGAGAGAAAATTGTTGCTTGCAGGACTTTTCTCTCCTCATGTGTTGTGCAGAAACCACACGGACCCCATTCTAGTCTAAGTGGTCAACTGGTTTCCCAGATAACTGCTTTTTAATGCGTATAGGTCTCCGTTCAGGGGTCCCCAATCAGACTCCACAAACAGAAATCCGAATGCAGATGTGAATCGGGCCTTAAAGGGATCCAATCATAGAAGGCTATTCTTCTCCTACCTTTCATTGTCTTCTTCGCGCCGCCGTTCCGTAGGAATCCTGGTTCTTGTCAGTATGCAAATGAGTTCTCTTGCAGCACTGGGGGCAGTCCCAATGCTGCGAGAGAACTCTCTCCAGCACCGCCTCCATCTTAGTCAGCAGCGTCTTCATCCTCTTCTTCCAGCGCAGGTTTCTGACTTCTAGGCCTCGGGCAGAGCAGACTGCGCATGCCCACAGGCCACGAGAAAATGGGGGGGAGGGGGTTATGAGTAAGGGGTTGTCCCACGTCGCATACTCACGAGTCTTCGCTGCAGCAAATTCTTCTGTCTTCCGGCTTTGTTGCGTCATTGGCGGGCGGGTTACATATGCAAAGCCAGCGGCGAGAAGTCGTCGCTTCTATGCCGCTGGCTCTGAGTGTGTGCTGCCGATGCACTAGGCATCAGACGTACAGCCTTCCCAATGTAATACAGACCCGGCATCCACTGTAATAGAGAGGCGGATGCCGGGGAGTGTTGACGCCGGCACAGGTGAAGCCAGCAGCGGCAGGACCGATGTTGCTATTCCGCTCCTCCGCCCCTCCCCTCTCCTCCGGAATAGCAGCATCGCTCCTGCCACTGCTGGCTTCACCTGTGCCGGCGTCTACACTCCCCGGCATCCGCCTCTCTATTACAGCGGATGCCGAGTCTGTATTGGTGGCCCCTTCCCTCCCCCCAAAGTGTAAACTACCTCCCCTCCAGGCTCACTCCCGTGCACTTAGCCCCTCCTCCCTTCCCCCTCAGAGCAGCAGATACATCACTTGACTTATGACCAGATAAGTCAAGGGATGTGTAAAAAAAATAAAGTAATATAGTGGACAAACAAAGCAGTTTTGCTGAAGCAATGTATTTAGGAAAAGTCTTACCGTATTTTCCGGACTATAAGGCGCACATAAAAACCTACGATTTCCTCAGAAATCGTAAGTGCGGCTTATAGTCCGGTGCGCCTTATATATGGATGGAAGCGGCGGCAAAGTCTGCGTGCCGCTTCCATACATACATAAAAGGCACCGTAAGGGGGCATTCACACTACGGAACGCCGGCGTGTATCACAGCCGTACACGCCGACGTTACAGCAGGGCTGCCGGACACTTCCTATTCATTTCTATGGGAGCCGGCATGCGATCGCTCCCCATAGAAATGAATGGACAGACACTTCCCATTCATTTCTATGGGAGCCGGCATGCGAGCGCTCCCCATAGAAATGAATGGAAAAAAGCAGTCCATTCATTTCTATGGGGAGCGCTCGCATGCCGGCTCCCATAGAAATGAATGGGAAGTGTCCGGCAGCCCTGCTGTCACGCCGGCCTGAAACAGAACGTGAAACTTACCGAGCGGTGCAGGGTGGGCGGGCATTCAGGCCTCCTCTTCCTCCGATGTTCCGTCCTTCTCCTCCGGCGCTCGCTGATAATGGCCTGGGCGCATGCGCAATATCATAATGCTTCTACTACGGCTACTGCGCATGCGCCCAGGCCATTATCAGATAGCGAGCGGCGGAGGAGGAGGACGGAACATCGGAGGAAGAGGAGGCCTGAATGCCCACCCACCCTGCACCGCTCGGTAAGTTTCACATTCTGTTTCAGGCTTTTATTTTAAAACGGGGGGGGGGGGTAGTTTAATCTAACTTTTACGGTTGGGCTCTATCAGCATGATTTTGCTGATAGAGCCCCTCCTCGCCTGCCGAGCGCTTCCAATAGAAGCGGCTGGCACGCGGGGGGTTAAGCGGCCGCTGGCAAAGTCTGCCTGCCGCTGCTTTCAATAACATATAATGCGCACCGGACTGCGGCTTATAGTCCGGTGCGCCTTATATATGAACCGAGACGGACTATAAGGCGCTCATGGGCAATGTGCCTTATAGTCCAGTGCGCCTTATAGTCCGTAAAATACGGTACATTCACATTAACAAGCAGTATAGATAGGATCCTTGTGATGGGACAACCCCTTTAAGGAGCGAAGCCACAGCCATGATGGAAATGACAGGTTTTCATGACCTCATAGTTCAACACTTTGTATGTTGTGATCACTATTCATTGTTGAATGCAATAACAAACATACGCTAGGTTCACACCTGCGTTCAGGGTCTCCGTTCTGTGGTTTCCGTCTTCTGCATGCCATGCGGTCCATTAAGTTATATGGTTTCTTTCACACTACCATCTTTAGGGTCATGGTTCTGAGAATTACTGCAAAGGACATAAGCGTCTGTCGTCATTTTAATAGCTGTCCATGCTGTTTTACCATGGTCCTGGCACATGCCAAGTCCACTTTCTGATAATAGTGTCTGTTGTTCTGATCCATCATTATGCTGGATGCAGGTAGTGCATACTTCTCTTATCATTGACTTCAGTGTTAAAAAGAAGACTGAAGCTTTTCTTCAAGGACTTTTCTTCCGTTACAAACTTTCTTCTGTTAGTTTAGTTTTCTGTGTTTTTAACAATGAAGACAAGGATGATAGATGTATAGGATGCATATTCTATCTACATCCAACATTTTACATTAGGCTGTTGTTTTGATCCTGTTGCTTAAAGCAGAGCTTCAGTTTTTGGTTTTCTTTTTGTTTTCTTTTTGTATGCAAGGTAGTCATTGACATAAATTCAGCATCTGCTATTTCTGGTACTGTCATCCTGTACCCATGCTTATTTTCTGTTTCTGTAATGCTGTATACCTTCCAGGACCCCATATTGTGAGGAAGATGTTACCCCAGGTCCTGGAAGCTGCAACAACTACTACTGATATCACTGGGGAAGGTGAACTAACTGTGGGCAGTAGGTGGGAGGCGGAAGAACAAGGGGACAGGACATTGACTCTGAGGTCCCATGGTTCTCTATAATATTCACAGGTGGCACAACCCATGCAATGCAAAATAGGTTACACTGTGAAAATTGATTTGTTGAGACTAAAGCAGGCTGTGGAATGACACTGAGTAGACGATCTCTGGTCTTTCATAGTAAAAAAAAATGACTGCACTATACCTTTAACTTGAGAGCCTGGATCTTCTGTATCAGTGTGCTCCTGGCAGAAGGACAGTCCCCCTAAGAAGTTAGGTGGCGACTTTAGTACTGTAATTCTTATTTTTGTGGCATAAACTAGCAATGACATGATATACCCGTCATTTTGCACTAGTGGAAAAGATTAATAAAGCCGAGAGCTATTTATTTGCATTTTTTTTTTTTACATTCATTTGGCGTAATCTGAGAATTGGCAGCAGTGACGGTGATTTAAGAGAGTGACAGCTCCTCTTTGATCAGCATCTTTAGCCGATCTGTGAGACCAGGGGGATTGTATGGGGATAGGACAGCAGATGGTTTATGCTTCTCACAAGCAGATTCACTCCCTGTCAATTACTCACTTAATTGAGGTTTTGGTGGGCACAGAAACTGATGCATCATATCCACGGCTACAGTACTACAGTTAGCAAAATGCATGTCAAACAGAATACTCTATAGTAAGGTAATAGAACTGTCCTGAATGTACCCGAAATGGCTTCTACATTTAGGTAACATGAAGAGGAGGCTTGTGCTTCCCCTTTTTCTGTGTTACTGTATGGAATAATATTATTGATTATACTATTCAGTACAGGGACTCTATATCTGACCTATTCCACTCTATGGCTATACACTGACATACATTGTAGACTTTGATATAAGATAAGATAATCCTTTATTAGTCCCACAATGGGGAAATTTCAGTGATACAATTTCATAGATGGTACAGTAGTATATAACAAGAGAGAAAACACATACAAGCTCATGGCAGATAGAGAAATCCTAGGAATCATAGCAACTAAAAAGAAAGAAACACAGACACACTGCAGGATCATTTAGTTCTCTGTGTGAAGTGATGTTAATAATACAGCCCGACCGTGGTTGGAGGACATGAGGAGGGGGGGGGGTCACAGCATGTAGATATAACAGGCAAAAAAAATAAAAAAGCATATATGAGGAAATATTACAGATATATACTTCCAATAGAAGGCCTAACTCTGAAATAATGGCATTTACTAGAACACAAGGCCTCAAAAGCTACCAACTATATGAAGTTTTTTTTTAGAGGAAAACTAATTGCCAGACATAATCTTTCTTTTAATCTAAATATGTCCAAAAATCATTGCTAATTTCTTCAGTTATAATCTCATTCTCTCCTGAATTTCCAGCACAAATGCTCCAATGGTCCGGGATTTTGCAGTGACACCAGACCCACAACAGGGCTCTAAACTAGTCTCATGGTAATTCCCTTGCCTGGCACAACAACATTAAGGAATACCTATTAGGCCCAGCCAGAGTCAGAGCCTAATAGGGATCTGCTGAAATGAAAGAAAAAAAATTGCATTATATTGTACAAGAGATTCTATATTCAAGTTCTATTGTGGGATTGACTTTAGAAAGAAAGTCTGTAAATAATTTTATAAAAATAAATTCAAAGTTCATAAAACCCCTCCTCTCTTATGATGTAATAAATAGCATCAAATAGTACTAGTAAAAATAAGTTGTCACACAACTAAATCTACAAAAACAACTTGTAAAGTTCTAGGTGTTACCCTGTGAGGCTAGCAGGTAGGTAGGATACCAGCCTGACGTCTGACCGGGAGGGACTTGTAGATCTCTTCACACAGGGTGTGATATTTAGTGTGAGGACTAGTTAAGAGAAACTATCTGCTGAAATAAGGGTTTAAAAAACTTATAACTTTTTTTTTTTTTGTTTTTGTTTTTTATTTATGGTAAACTTGGTGAGGGCCATCATAGTAGAGGTCATCACCTGATGCTGGGACCAGTTTAGGCTGGACATGACAAGGAATGAATATGATTTTCTTCTGTTGACCTGCTATACTTTGTGCATATTCTTTCCCTTGAGAGGATGAGACAATGATTTTTTATTTTACTTGTATAGCGCCAACATATTCAGCAGTGCTTTACTGACATTGTCAGTCACTGTCCCATAAAGGGCTTACAATCTGAATTTCTTATCAATATGTCTTTGGAGTGTGGGAGGAATCTGGAATACCCGGAGGAAACCGACACAAACTTGGGGAGAACCTACAGACTAAATAAATCTCATTCACATACTGCGACTAAAACCTGCAGCATGTCAGCTATTGTAGGTTTTACCCATTGATGGACAATAACAAGATGGAGCCCCCTCTGTCTATCCATTTGCAGTCACTCTGTTATTGATGAGGACAAAGGTGTTTTTGTACATTTACATGCACTTATTAAATGGAATAGAAGGTTCTGGATAGGATAGCTTTTACCCCTAATACTACGAACAAGATGCTCATTTGATGATAAAGATGAAAAAGTTTGGCCAAAACTGGACACTTTCCTGTTAAAGTTGCCTTAGAATAAGGCTTTGTCTTTGAGGATCCTCTGCAGAATCATTTGGATAGGGAGACATGAGAAACGGCAAATGTAGCTGATACTTCAGTTTCTAGATCCCTGTCTAGACAGCCTGGTCAGGTGATATTAGGTCTAATATAGAGGTATATTAAAGATAAAGTTGTATTTCTTTCTATGGGGATTAGACCAGAAAAAATCCTAGAAAAAGCTGTTTCCCTGATGAAAAAAGTTTTCTTTGGTTCTGATCAAACTGGACCTTTCACCTGATAATAAAGAGTCTGAACAAGCTGAATCGATATGAAAAGTTCCATACAAAGTCCATGAAATCCACTGTGAGCCTTTTAAAGAGGACCTTTCATCACACATGTGGTTTTATATACCGCTAGAAAGCAGACAGTGCGCTGAATTCAGCGCACTGTTGGCTTTCACGGTTTGTGCCCGGGTGAAGAGCTATCAGTGCTGGTACCGTAGCTCTTCACTGTCAGAAGGGCATTCTTCACAGTCAGTCAGGAACGTCCTTCCTCACAGCAATGCCTATAGCGCTGTACTGTGAGTGCGGTGAGGAACGCCCCCTCCCTTCCTAATAGTACTTGTCGATAGACGAGGATTGGGGCGGGACATTCCTTACTACTCAGCGTCATGGCTGGGCGGTAAGCAACGACCCCTCTCACAGTACAGCGCTATAGACGCTGCTGTGAAGAAGAGCGTCTCTTGCTGGCTGTCAGAAACGCCCTTCTGATGGTGAAGGACTACGTTATTGGCACCGATAGCTCTTTACCGAGGTCACAGATCGTGAAAGCCAACCGTGTGCTGAATTCAGAGCACAGTCGGCTTTCGAGCGGTATATAAAACCACATGTGCCCTATGTGGTGAAAGGTCCTCTTTAACGAACAGGATGTTCATGGCTTCCCTGGATCTTCAGGATGTGTCAGATCTAAAATCCCTGCGATTAGCAGTGTGCATGAAATGGAGCATTATCTTTTTTAGTTTCCTGCTATACCTTATGGAATCACCATGGTTCCCAGATATATGGCTGAATGTAGTGGCTTCTTGACAAAGTCCAATGTGATAGTTTCCTATGATAATTTGCCATCAGAAGGAGGTTGTCCAAACAGTAGAATCAGAGGTGTTCCTGAAGTCTACACATAGAACAGACTTGTCACGTTCTAGCCTGATTTAGGTTTAATAGTAAACTATGAAAAATCCCACCTGCTCCACTGCGTGTATATTTCAGAAAGTTATTTTCAGTAAATCTATTGATAATATGATGGTAGTATCATTTTACAGGCAAATTTTGGCAGAAAACCATTTCTGTTGGGCAGTGATGAACCTAATGTATTCATCTACTTTAACCTTAAAGGGTACCTTAAACATAAAAGCAGATTTTCTGAGCAGAGACCATTTGCTCTGAGTCCATCGGCTTTTCAGTTACAGATTCAGAAATAGGATTTTCCATAAGAAGGCCCATTTGCTTCAGCAAAGGTTTCAAAACTACCCAAATTTTCCTCTCTAAGCCCAGGACTGTAGGCATTGCCTGCATTGGTACATCCCTGCAGTTTCCAGTTGGGGTATGTATTTTGTTTTATTCCTAAGGTGCTAAGGAACGTCCAGGAAGAAGAGTGCAGATTTTTTTGTGGTTTCAATTTGGGTTGCCCATAATTTTCTCTGTAGAAGAATATGGCTATAGAGAAGCCGTGTATGTTTGCTTGGCATAGGGATCCTTTACAAAAGGTCCATTACTTCATCCCATTTAATTGTTTGGTATCTGAGAGACTGGCTCTAATTGTTAATAAAATGTATGACAAAATTTGTAAGACCTTTTCATTCTGGATTCTGGTGTGGCCATACAGGATCCGGTAGTAAGATTTTACTAAGGTCTTTTGAACCTAACCCTTTAACAGAGCATGAATGTACTTTACGCTCAGTCTATGATAACATTGCTGTCTCATCCACGGGTCAGTTGATTTCTTAAAGGAGAAAACTGAATAAATTCCAGGATACACTTCCTTGGAGTCTGAATTTGGTGCTATATTGATTTGACCTTCTTACTGTTTGAGACCACATCAGTGACATACATTAAACATATCCCCTTAAAACAGGTATTTTTGGACGCCATTGCGTTAGCCGTACAGTATGTGAATACAAGCCATTTGGATTGACAAGCTCTTTTTAGCTCTCTTGAGCATTCCTTTCTTCCTAAAGTTACAACCAATTTTCATGGGCAAGAGGAAGGGATACTTCCTTCTTTCAGTGGGAATCTAATATCTGAAATGGGGGCAGGGGGGAAACATTTCATAAACTGACATAAAGAGATGGGTAGTATCTCTCTCTAATGTACCAAATCTTGGAGGAAATCCAACATCCCCTTTATTCCTAGGAATAAGAAGGGGAATTAAAGGATCTTTGGCCCATTGAATCAGACAAGCAATTTCTGAGACTTGTATAACTATTGGTAAGCAGCCTTTGGAAAAACAAAAGTCTTATTCTACTACAACCCCGTCTGTCTTGAAGGATTCAGCTTTGATAAAGCAGATTTATAGGACAGCTACCTGTTTTATATCCCCATACTTTTGTGAAGCATTATAGAGTGGACATTTATACTCAACAGGATTTGGCCTTTGGCAGAAAATTTTTCCAGGCTATTGTCCCTCCATAAAACATAGCACTGTATCTGGTAGTCCTTATGTTCAGCTGCCACCAGGAATTATACTCACCAGTAATTCCTTTTTCACAAAAACCTCCATGATGGCATTTTCTAAATTCCCATTCAAAAAAATTATTTCTTAAGTTTCTTGTCCCTACCTGGTGGGTAGAGAACCCATTTCCTGGTCAAGCCCCATCTTAAAGGTTTTGTGAAAAAGTAATTCCCCTGTCTAAGGGCTAGTTCACATGTGAATAGGGTGTGTCGGTATTTGGTCCGGACGCTTCTGGAATTAGGAAGCGGTTTTGACATTGAGGCGGTTTTTGGTAAAAATCGCCAGGCAGTTTTTCCCTCCAGCACAGCGAACGAACCTTAAAAAATTGTGACGTGTTTATATACATGTATATATTTTTTTTTTTTGCCAAAAACCGCTACCGATTTTCCCATCTCCCATTCACTTGTGTTGATTTTGTGAGGCGGAATCCGCCTCAATAAAGGGCAGCTCGCTACTTTTCCCTGCTAGCGGGAAGAAACTGCTAGCGGAAAAAACACTGCTAGCGGTCTACATAGACCTCTATTGTGAGCGGGTGAATTTTGAGGATTCCATGCCAAAATACGCCCCCTCTTGCCCCATTTGAACGGGGCCGATTATATTACATCATAAAGAACTAAAACCAGATTTGACAGTAGTGAAATATGAAATGTAGTACAAACTGTACACTTCTTTGTAGTTTTTTTTTTTCTTCTTACTTTTACAGTGTATTTTGGATCTATATAATTTTCTCAAAAGGCAGTATGCTGTATTTGTGTGGTGTCTCAGGTATTTTTCCATTGACTTCCCTATAGAGAGGGAAAATGGTTTGACCAAATCTGGTGATTTAGAAGCTCCAAAAATCAGGCACAAAACTGCGTGTGATGCAAGCCTAAGGATATGTTCACACAGCGACAGTGCAAAGTGACAAAAAGAAGCAGCTATCATTGACGCCCATTGAAAACAATGAGACGTTCGCGTTTGCATTCTTTTTACATGGATAACTTTTTTTCTTTTTTTTTTGGTTTGTCCTGTTCTCAGACAGGTCTCAAGCATCTTTTTCAATTCTATATTGTGCTGGTCCTCTGATATTCCTCCAGAATATCTATAAATATATAGACAACTGGGTGTTGCTCTACAATTAGGGGTCTGTCCTTACTTTGTCTAATTTATGCTGTCAGTATCAGACTGTAGGAATGCAACCCACTGACAAGGGGAATATTAACACCCAGTTATCAATTTATTCATAAAGTTCTAGGAGGAATAACAGAGGAACAGCACAAGGCAGAGTTATAAGAAATAGTTACTTCAAAGGGAATGAAAGTAAATCTGACCTGTCGGGAGAGCTACCTGGAATAGAGTCCTCGTATGTATGTGGCAATGGGTCACTACAAGGGGTGCACGTGGCGATGTGCTCTGTACTTGGAGTCTCATCTGTCATAACGTTTCCTTGTTGCTTTATATCTGCCCAGTGTGATCATGTACTGATGTTGTCTGTCAGCTTGTGGTCCTTTTCAGGTCCTCTTTCTATCTTACATGCACCTTGTAATGTAGATCTTGCTGTCCCCAAGGCGACTTTAGCAGTATACTCTGTATTCTGACTTGCAGCTGGAGGGCAGAAATACACAAAATGCAGACCTGCAGGTTTAAGTTCCGTAGCTTGTGTAGATATGTACGGTGTTAGTCTATAACTGTTTACCTAGGAGCGTCATATACTATGGAAATAATGGTAAAACCCTAGGCCACTGTTTATTCATTAGGGAGTCTTTCAGAGCTCCCCAATGAATAATCTTCTAGCTGCACTGTCTAATAATAGGCAGTAGTCACTGGGGGGATTGGGGGTAGCGCTGACCTTGTAAAGATGCCCTGTTGTCATTCTCATTGAGTAAAAGTGCTACAAGTGCATGGCAGCAGCACCTCTGATACTGGCTGGGGCCCTGCTGCTTTTATTTGGGTTGAGAGGACACTTGGAAGACTCTTACAAGAAAATCTATAAATATATTCAGAAACTTTACATAGTAGATGAGGTTGGATGAAGACATCAGTCCATCAAGTCCAACCTATAACCCTACAGTCCCCTACAGTGTTGATCCAGGGGAAGGCAAAAAACTTCTATATAAGACAAGGCCTCATTCCCCTATACTGTCATATACCCAAACAACAAAATTACAACTTCTATTAGATTTCTACATATAAAGATAATAAATGCCCAAATAATCTAGCAAGTATTATCTTTATTATGCAGATAACTTCACATTGTAAACCGCAAAATGTTTGTACACACTTTCAGGCTCTGAAGTAGGATATACAATTGAAGTCAGGGAACCAACTCAACTTGCAGAATTCCAACCTGTGTGTGTGTATATATACTGTATGTGTGTGTATATATATATATAGTGCTGGACAAAAGCCAATATATTCGGGGGTTCACCTCTCGCTGTCCCACTAGGAGCTCCTATCACTCAAGATGTCTCCTCACCAATTGTTTTTAGCATTTTATAGCTGCGCCCACTACCTCCTTCCCTTCAGCCCTTGTTCAGTTGCTCCACTAACATAAAGAATACACACAGAGGAAAAAGACATATGGAGAACGCCATCCATATCACCACAGATAGCAGGCACACTAGGGGTATTTTGAAATAATGTAGGGATTACTCTTGCTGGTTCTAGTGAAACCTATGAAAACTTTTCTACCTCAAATATCTTTTACCTCAAAGCCCTCATTGCGTTGTTACATTGTGATTTCTACTTCTGTTAAAGGCTCCTACTCTACACTAGTATTGTTGGAGGGGTGCATTTTGTACCTGGCAGATTGTCCATAAAGGGGTTATTTGGGACTATGATCGTGATTGATGTGGCCTCTTTGCCACTTACTAAGCACAGTGCCATACATTTTATAGTGACTGTGCTTGATATTGCAGCTCAATCACATTCATTTAAAAAAAAAAAAAAAAGACCTTTCACCATCTCCAACAAATCCAGCTTTTTGCATCAATTAATAGGTGCTGCTCCTCTGATTCTGACACAGTTGGGAGTTTTTTCTTTAATCCCACCATTATTGAGCAATCAATGCAGTTATTTTTGGTGCCTGATGTGCTATTTACGCTCTGTACTGTCAGGAGGGCGGTGTCTGGTAGAAGCAGACAAGGGATGTGATTCTGAGCTCTGACACTGGCTGCCTCTGATTGGAGTTCCAAACTAACCAAAACTAACAGCATTGTTTGTGCGGGCATGGTGGGGGTTAGAGAGAAAAGTCCAACAGCATAGGAATCAGTGGAGCGGAGCCTATTACTAGATGCAGAACTTACATTTATATTCTTTTCCAAACATAGTTAATACAAGTCAGTATGATACATCTACACCAATATAGTGTCTTGAAACACTACAACCTGTCCCACCTTAAAAAATAAAACCAAACTCATATACAGTAACACTAGTTCCCACTAGTGTTGGTGTATCTGATGTTCTGGTCCATCGGAGGACCAGAAGAACAGCTCGACGGACCTCTAAAATAGGACCCTATTGACTCTTTTGTTTTAAGACTGAAACTGGTGGAGGATAAAGTCCTCCATCCAGGACTTTTTCATCCTCCAATTTGAGGTGGACATTGCAACAGAGTCTCCAACGTGGCTGATGGCAGGTATAAGGCTGCAATCACATCTCCATTGGAAACTGTGTCGCAGAGTTGCCTGAAAATTGGTGAAGGGAAAAGTCCTTGACTGACTTTTTTCCTCGGCCAATTTCAGATTAAAAACGACGAACTCCATTGAAGTCAGTAGGATCTGCCGAGCTCTGTGTGTAACTGATATTTTAGCGATCCCCCAATGAACCCGAACAGAGAAACGCTAGTGTGAGCCTAGCAGGACATTATGCTAGAATATTACAGTTTTATGAAAAATAGTGTAGCTCCAAATTTGAAGAGTTCATAAACTAGGTAAAAATGGGCTATCGGTGCCAGTGTAGTCAATATAGGAAACCATCTCTTCCCAGAGAGTATTTAACCCCTTCCTGACATCCGCCGTACTAGTCGGGTGTTTAAACATGGCGGCTACTCAGGAGCTGGGCGGCCAGCATAGCCCCTGGGTGTCTACCTGGCTGTTTTTTTTGGGTTTTTTTGTTTGTTTTTTCTCTTTGCAAAGCATTCCTGTGCATTAGCATTGGAATGCATTGCATTAGTGATCAGACCCCGTGGAGTTCAAGACCCCTACTGGTTTATTAAATGCATAATTTTTTTTTTTTTTGTTTAACCACTTCAGTACCGGGCCAATTTGTGGTCCAGGACCAGACACATTTTAGCTTTATTTTCTATGTGCGGTTTTGAGGTCTGTAAAATTTTTCTCGTATGTCTTAGTCAACTAATTTTTGCGTCTTTTTTCGGGGACACATAGGGCTTTATTTTTATGTTATTTTTATTTTCAAATGTGTTTTAATTTTTTTTATATCCAGGAAAATATAAACAAAATAGGAGGGAAATTGTGTCTGGTTTTCAATTTATAATTTTTTTTTATTTAATAACACAGAGTGTCACTGAAAAACTTTATAATATAGTTTTTCCTCTCCGTTACGGTAATTTTTATTTTGTATGGTGTCGTCGGGGGTGGGGCTATAACCTTTAATAACGGCGTTTTATTAGCGTATTTATTATTTATTTGTTTTTTATTATTTTATTTACATTTTTTTAAAACTTTATTATATTTTTATTTTATTTTTTTCCCAGATTGTGTCCCCATAAGGTGATAAGAGACCTTTGGGGACATCTGATCACTTTTGTTTTTGTACTTGAGGCTGATTTCTCCTATAACTGAGGCTGCTACATTTAATCTCGGTTACAGGAGGAATACAACCTCCTGCACACTGCTATACACAGTATGCAGAGCTGATCTGAGTCCTGTAGGACCCAGAAGCTCTGGCAGGACACTGCTCCCGGCAGATCACGTGTCTGCCGGGTCAGAGGGCAGCTGATTTATGGCTGCGTCCATAGCCGTGTATACAGCGCTCAGCTGTATACACAGCGATCGAGATAGCAGAGCAGGTAATAAACCTTCCCTGTTATCTCTCTGGGAGCTCCGGCTGAAGTTACAGCTGGCTCCTAGTGAAAGCAGCTGAACGATCTTGTGCAGCTGCTGTGTTCTGGCTTGGACGTACAGGTACGTCCTGGCAGAACTAGACAACCACTATCCGGACGTATATAGTCTATGGGCGGTCCGGAAGTGGTTAAATAATAAAAAAAATAATATAAATACATAATATATATAATAAAAGGTCAAATCACCCCTCTTTTTTCCTAGAACACATATAAAGTGTGAAACACATTACAGTATTTTTTGGACTATAAGACGCACTTTTTTTCCCAAAGGGTGCTGGCAGGAAGCCAGCAGGAGCAATGCTGTTATTCCGCTCCTCCGATTCCCCCCCCCCCCCCAAATAGCAGCATCGCTCCTGCCGCTGCTGGCTTCCTGCAGGGCAGGAGCGTAGCGATGTCTCAGGCCCCGGCACATGTGCCGGCGTCTAACCCTCCCCAGCATCCGCCTTTCTATTACAGCGGATGCCAGGTCTGTATTGGCGCCCCCCCCCCCCATACCTGTAAAGTTGCAGGCCAGCTCCTGCGTGGCGATATCACAGAAGCCGACCTGTTCGGGTGACAGCCGGGAGCCTAGTGAAGGCTCCCAGGCCTGTCACTGATATATTACCATTGCGGCTAGTCTATGTCCAGCCGTAATAGTAATGTACAAAATGTCCCATAGACGGCAATACAGTTGTATTGCCGTCTATGGGACTTGCAATCAAATGACTGCAGGTTCAAGCCCCCTATGAACTAATAAAATAGTTAAAAAATAAATAAATAAAAAAAGCTTTAAAAATATATAATAAAAAAAATGAAATAATTGAGTTCTAAATCACCTCCTTTCCCTAGAATATAATGTGGCCTTGCAGCTGTTGCAAAACTACAACTCCCATATATTAAATATTTTACCATTTTTTGCTTCAAAATTCCCCCCCTATTTTCCTCCTCCAAAACCTAAGTGCGTCTTATAGTCCGAAAAATACGGTAGGTATCCCTGTATCTGAAAATGCCCGGTCTACAAATCTATAAAAATATTTTTCCCATATGGTAAACGCCGTAGCGGGAAAGAAATAAAAGTGCCAAACCGTAGTTTTTTCACTGTTTTGCCTCTGCTAAAAATTTGAATAAATGTCATCAAAGCAATAGCGATTTCCCCAAAATGATAGAACTAAAAAGTACACCAGGCCCTGAAAAAAAAAACACCTCATTGCACTGTACATGGAAGTATGAAAAGTTACAGGTGTCAGAATATGGCGACTTTATTAAAAAAAAAAAAAATTGGCAGTTTTGGATTTTTGTTAAGGGGTTAAAACGTAAATAAAAACTATATAAATTTGATATCCGCAGAATTGTACCGAAACCTTGAATACAGGTGACGTGTCCATTTGGCTGCAAAGTGAATGCCGTAAAAACGAAGCCCGTAAAAGTCGCACAAATGCACTTTTTCTTTAAATACATCCCATTCTGATTTTTTTTTTCCCCAGCTTCCCAGTATATTGTACAGAATAATTAATGGTAGCATCATGAAGAAAATTGTGTCCCACAAACATTTAAGACATAATATGTAGAAAAATATAAAAGTTATGGGGTTTGGAAGGGGGGGGTGTCAAAAACAAACATTGAAGAATGCTTGCGGCGGGAAGGGGTTAATACTGTTGGTACAGTCATATTTATAAAGGTATTCTGGAGACAGTCCATTTCTGAGGACATTTCATGTAAAAGAGGAAAGACCAAAAGTCCTGTCGCCTACGACTGCTGGTTTATGCTGCCTGCTTCTGATAACTACTTTGCATGCTATATTAGAAATGCAAATGCCCCTACAGGCAAAACATGTCAGTTTAGTCAAGCAGCGGCTCAACATGGTTTTCTTGTCAATGTGAAAACGCAGATAAAGAATTATTTCTAAAGAAGAACATAAGCAATTTCCATTTTGAGACTTCCATCAATGTCCTCCCCCTTCATTGCTCATATGCTCCTCACAGACTGCCTGCACATGGACAGATGAGGTGAATGCAGGAAAATGACTGCGGCTTCTCCCCAGGAAGAAGCGTGCCAAACAAAAGCATTCACAGCCCTCAACTGCTACAGAATGCCTATGTACTATATATTGTGTGTGTCATATTCTTTTATTGCTGCTTTTTCCCTTCAATAACATTAAATGTTGGGGTGTTACTAAACATATAGGTGCCCATGGCAGCACTGCTATTTACGTGTACACCCTCACGTATAAGACGGTACTTCTGGCTTGTCTACATTCGTCCACAGTATTATCATTCCAGGACTACGCCATTCTATAATATGCCCACTCGGTAGTGTGTAATGCCAAAGTAATATTGCACAGCATTACCGTCTGTAAGACTGTCTGTCAGAAACCCAGCCATGATTTCCTTATTGTGGCCAGGTTATCAGGCAGAGACACTACAGGCATGAGGATATAACCTGGCCACAATAAGGAAGTCACGGCTGCGTTTCTGACAAGTGTCAAGTAATATTAACTTCCTGAATGGCAACTGATCAAGACAAAAGATTGTCCCCACTGAGGTGGTTAGAGAAAATCTGTAAAACTCTGCAAAATATTTTAATTATTTATGTTTGCAAAAAAAGTTTGGTTTATAAATGTAACTATGGTTGTATTCATGGGGAAAACACCTTTAGGCTAAGGCCCCACATAGCGAACCGCGGCAAAAAAGCATTGCAGGAAAAATCGTACTAGCAACGCATTGCAGTTTTTCCTGCAGCACTTTTCACAGAAAGACTTTCTGCTTCCGTTATACCTATAGGGAAACCGCCAAGGTTTCTGTAGGTATAATTGACATGCTGTGATTTCCAAAACGGCAACGGTTTTGTAAATGGCAGCGTGTCTGCTGTGCATATTTTTCCACGGTGTACATTGACTGTAAAATGTCACGTTTTTTACCGCAGCTTTTACGTCACATGGGGCCCTGGCCTTAAAGTTAATATATCAGGGCTCGTTCACATCTGCGCCGGCACTCCGTACTTCAGGTTTCCGTTTCCTGCATAAAACAGAGCAGGAGACAGAAACCTGCAGGAGTCTTTCTCACCAATTCATTTGAATGGGTGAGAAAGCTGTCCGGCCGTGAGCGGCGGTGAGCGTTTTATGCTCTCCGCCGCGAAACTGGGTTTTATAATCCGGACACAGAGTCGGACATACAGTACTCTGTGTCCGGATTTAAAAAACCGGTTTCGCAGCGGAGAGCATAAAACGCTCACCACCGCTCACGGCCGGACCCGGTCTGTGGTTTCCGTCTTCTGGCATGCAGAAGACGGAAACCACAGAACGGACAGCTGAACGCAGGTGTGAACCTAGTGTCAGCAGTTTGACCCCTGAAAGCTTGCTGACAGCACTGTAGGCATGTGTGACCTGTCTGTAGGTTGCATGATCGTGAGATAAGTGTTTTTGTGAACGCTCAGGAATTGTCCTGAACTTTTTGGCCCCTCCTCTCTACTGTCAGTGACAGCTCTAGCAGTCTCTAGTCAATTATTATAAATTGAAATAATTACTTAAAATCGTATTAATTAGTCTAGGTGGAATTGTATGTACACAAACTCATATCCCTGTAGATGTCTGAGCTGTAAAAGCATCCAAAAAGCATGTAATTTATTTATATTTTTTTTACATTATGTGAACTTAGAGTTATAAAATTATCTTCTTAGGCCGGGTTCACATCTGCGTCCCGGCCTCTGTTCTGCAGGTTTCTGTTTTCTGCACGAAACTGGGTAGGAGACGGAAACCCGCAGTGAGCTTCGGTGAGCGCTCTGTGGCGAAACCGGTTTTTTTTTTGGTTTTTTTTTAACCGGGCACAGAGTTGGACATGCAGGACTTTGTGTCTGGTTTAAAAAAAAAAAAAAAACAGTTTAGCTGCGGAGAGCATACAGCGCTCACGGCCGGACTCGGTCTGACAGGTTTCCCTCTTCTGAAACCTCATAACGGAGACCAGACGCTGGTGTGAAGCCAGCGTTAGATGACATAGGTCTCTTGTGCAGGTACTAGTGCTGACGTTTTATAGTCTGAACAGGTTTACAGTGGAAAAGTAAACATTATTATAATAAATATGTCATTACGTTAATAAACGCTCATGAAAGTCATGGGTTGATAGGATGTTTTCCCGAAAAGAGGGAACCTTGCTGTTGTCATTGTGTTTACTATGCCATTTAAAGGGGCTCACCGGTTAACCCCTGCTAAATACTCATGATCATCTGTTGTATATGGATGGTTTGTGGTAGCATTTTAGGGTAGGGTTGTGCCCTATATTCACTCTTGCAGTACACTCATTTAGCATTTGTATGTATGACTATGTGCTACTTCACTGGTTGTGAATTTTCTACCCTTGCTTCACCTTTTTTATTTCTATATCACCCTTATTTTCTGATAACCCTTAATAACAATAATTAAACGAAAAAAGGGCTCTGTAAAATCACAATGTGATTATAGATATAGTAGAGCTACTTCCTAAAGTAATCCTTATATTAGACTATGTTTTAGGGGACTGAAGAAAAAAAATCTGCATTCGGGAGGCAATTAGAATGACTATATTGATATTCGCAGCCGATATTCATTGTTTCCATCCTTTCCTGATACAATTGATATCTCTAGCATCTTCACAGCAACATGTTTTTTCTTTCATAAATGAACACAAGAGAGATAAAAACCTTGCAAATGCTGGGCCGAGCCTGCTATATAGTGCCCCTTATGGTCCCGGACACAGCCTAGACTTCACGGTTTGTTTGGTGGAGGGATCAAGCTAAAAGTAATAGTCCTGTATTATGGACATTTTGGGACAGTGATCCTCAGGATGTTCCGTTTCTGTCCAGGTCCATTTTTTGTTACAGTAGTTCTTTCATGTTATTACCTCTATGGTAAATCAGCTGGTGGTGGTGCTAGGCCAACATGTATCTGTTCACTCATCCATTGACCACTCGTAGTGAAAACATTGCAGAATAGCCAAATACATTCAGAAGCATTTGTCACCAAAATCTCTGCAGCCAAACCACCTACCACTGCAGAGGTGGAAGCCTATGGACAACCTACTTGACATGATGTGAGCTGTGTTTTTTTTTTTTTTTTTTTTCTTTAAATCCCTTTCACTGTTCTGTAACTGTAGTCTGCTGCAGGTTAGCGTCCAGTGAATTTGTGGTGGATAACCCGCAACCATTTTGCCTATTGTCACCAACCAAAAACCCTAAAATGGGGAAATATTGTTTGACTCTCAGGCATTCATGCTTTTTGCGATAATCTTAAAGCCCTGCTATTTTCTCTTTATTGTATGAATGAGCATGTTGGCTTGTATTTGTTCAACCCAAAGTCACATAGTCATTTTCCTTCTATTAAATTGGGTATCCAAGACCAAAAATGAATCCTTAGGACAGGTCATTGAGATCAGTGGAAGTCTAACACCTATCCCCGGCACCGATCAGCTGTTCTGAGCATAGTGTATAGAGCTGAAAACAGACATCTCTGTACTTTGTGTGGCAGCCCAGCTGGAGTATTACACATACAGAGCTATATGGCACATGTATCTAAGTGCGTCTGACTATTGACATGCTTGTCTTTCTTACAGGTTACCTGTTGTACTCCTGTACAAACCATGAAACGTACACGACTGCCAAGCAGCAGTGAAGACTCTGATGACAATGCCAGTAAGTTGTGTTTTTTGTTGGTTTTTTTTTTTCTCCCCTTGTAATCTGCATTTTACCATAAAGAAACTACAGTTCTTTATAAAGAGGAAACTTTATGTACATGGGTAAAGAAGATCCCTATGGTATATTTTAATCTCAAATTATTATCCAGCACTGTATTGATATGGGTTAGACTGCTAAAAAAGAATTTAAAAAAATGTGGCCATGTTCTGTCAGCTGCATGTATAGGACAGTGATGGGGGGATATCTAGTATATCTATTCCCTCGCAGCCCTAAAGGCTTAGTTTTGGATTGCATTTTTAAATTGAAGTACTTGGTTAATACTTTTAGATCTCTTTATAGTAAAGGAACATCTGTCTGAAAGAAAAAATAAGTAGCTATTTAGCATGGAAGAGCAAGTCTTCGGGTAACACTGAAATCTCTGCATGTTTAAAGGAAGTCTTTCGGCAGTAAACAGGTTGTAAACCTAATCTCTGTACCCTGTAGAGGTGCTTGTATGGTTTCCAAATAGGTTAGGTCTCCTTCACACCTCAGGTCTGTCTTCACTGATGCTTTATTCACATGAGCCTATTGAGGGAATCTGTGAAAATGGCCCAAGGAATAGCATGTTTTGTTGTAATGGTCAGCGTGAATGATCTGAGAAAAAAAAATAACAGTTGTGTCAATAGATCTATGGAGGTCTATGTCTATTAATATAACCGCCAGCACACGGCCGGACTGAAAATCCTGCCGTATGGAATGAGCCCTTATTCATCTGTGGAGTCTCATTTTTTTTAGGGGGATTCTTTGGGGTCTTGCCATAGCTTGCCTGGATGTTTTTAGGTTTTTTTCGGCTCTAGATTCCTGAGCAGTTTTCCCTTCCTTTTCATATGACAAAGTGGTTTACATGAACATGGGGCTCCAAGGATGAAAAACGGAGACATGTTTGGATACTGTATCTATACAAGGTGCAACGGTTAGGTTTATAACCAATATATTGCTGACAGACTCCCATTAAAGAGGTTGGCCTCTTTCAGTTGGCTTTAGACTGCTGGCTGTAAGTGAATTGCATTGCCACTGACTTTGTGGTGCCATTTTCCTTGTAGATAAGGTCACCCCACTCCTATTCTGCTGACCCCCTGTGTTTTGTGGATGGTGTTCCCATCTAGAGAACCATGTAATTATATGGGGGCACTCCGCCTCCTCTGTAGGAAAACCCTGCACTCCAGAAAAAAGCCCAGACACAGTGGAATATGCCAAGTGATAAGTGAATCACACGGTCCACTAGCTGAAATCCTGATAACCTGCGTCCATCACATTCACAAGTGTCTCTTCCGGTCTCCACTGAAGGAGCCACAAACATGTTCCTGTGCCAGAAAAGAAACAGATCAGCAGGAGATTAACCCCTGTGTCCTCTGCAGGATTTCCACAGCACTGTTTGTCAGTCTGCAGCAGTTCTGTATGTTCCTGAATCAAACAGTGAGGGAAAGATAATCTTCTGTTTACTTCTACCTTTCACTTTAGCTTAGGCGTTCCTTTAATAACTTAAAGTAGAACACAGTATAAACTTATATACACATACACATCATAGACCTATACATCAAATATTCATATAGTAGATAAAATAACATGGATCCTTGCTCCTTACTATGTAATTGTAGCTGATGGTGTCTTGTATTACAGCTGGACTGGATTAAACAATGTTTTCCGAAGCTCCTACTGTAGTTTGTGAAGGATTAGTGTTGGGTCACATATAGAAGAACAGAGAGTTGCTTATTTTGGCAGTATGGTTGTGCTCTTTGTTTACTCACCTGTCATGATTTGGCTGAAGTCCTGACAGTAGCATGTGGCTAGGCACAGGTGTCCATCCTGCAGTCATGGATTTCGTCAAATAGAAGAGACCAAATAGGTTGATCTGTCTTTGCTATTTGTGTGGATTTAAAGGGGTTTTTCCATCCAACTTTTTTTTTGTAAACTTGGGCAGCCATGCAGATAAACTATGAACTATAGGACGTATCCAGTGTCAGCAGTGCTCACACACTGGTAGATAAACATTTGTTTTTTTCTCTTTTATTGATATACATGATTTGGCCAATTACTTTCAGTGGGTGACACTTCTGTTTTGCCCCTCCATATAAAATGATTGTTGTTGTGGGAATCTTATACGAAGACATTTTGTATCCTACATGTTCTTGTTGTAATGGAATTGTTTATACAGTAAATAAGTCATAAATGTTAACGACAAAACAAATAGATCTATGACTTAAAATAAAGAACACACACGGAAAAGTTTTTCACCTATTCCCTGTGTCTGATCTGTGGGGGTCTGATTCTCTTGGGACACCCATGATCATGAGAACACTGTAGGAGTTCTGGAAGTGGTTAAGCATTGTCCTCTGCTTCTCGTCTGCAGTCCCAGAGTTGAAAGGCGCAGCAATGTGGATGCTGGACTCCCCCCTCCATTCAGACAGTGGGTCTTTCTTCAAGAAGACCTGTCATCTTTCTTCATCTCGTCTGACCTGTCATCTTCTTTATTCATAGTTTCCTAGCACAAATAACAGAGTGACAGAGTTATATGAAAAGGTGTTCTAGAATCGTTTTTATTATTGGGAATACAATTATTTCCTAAAAGACGACTTGTCACCTACAGTATATCTCGGACATGTCTGACTCCGTAGCTGGCCACTGTTACTGTGTTTGTGTTTTTGAAATGATTCTTATGTGGGTTCATTTTGATGGGTTAAAAAAATCAAGAGCATAAGTCAGGGCCCTCTTACACAGGCCGGTGCTTTGGAAGGACGATGTTGGTCAGTGCTCATTTGTATTAGCCTTTACATGGGTGAGTGCATACAATGTACATTAAGATTAGTCAGAACCACAATCGTTCAGCATCTATACAGTTCTGCTATGTTGGCAGTACATCATCTTTTTACATAGGGCGACATGCTTCCAACGACTGTTGCTGTAAAGAAGGAGTCCTCAAACTGCGGGCCACTTGCAGCCTGCCTAGGACATTTATCCGGCCCACTGCATGTGGTCCGCACGTCGTTGCTTGGATCGCTCACTAACGGGGAATCCGATTCCCCTATAGTGAGCGAGTCGCTGCTTTCAGTTGTATGTGCAAATACACATACAACCGAAAGCTATCAGTGTAGGGCGGCCTACACTGACTGCAGAGAGTGACCTCTGCCCTGTCACAGGCGCGATGACGTCATTGCACGCGCAGTCTGGAGGAGGAGGACTTGCGGCGGCTCTTCATGGGTAAGTATGATAGAGTGTGTGTGATTGTATGTGTTGTACTGAGGAGCATATAATATAGTGGGGGGTGTACTGAGGAGCATATAATACAGTGGGATGGGGGGTGTACTGAGGCATAGATAATACTGTATGTGGGGGGCGTACTGAGGACCATATAATATAGTGGGGCGGTACTAAGGCACAGATAATACTGTGTGTGGGGAGCATGTAATCTTAACTTTTTAATTAAACTATATTTTGGCCCTCCAGTGGTTTGAGTGAATTGGCCCCCTTTTTGAAAAGTTTGAAGACCCCTGCTGTAAAGCATATTACTAATGTTAACAGAGCAGAGAAGGTTATACTGAAAATAGAACTAAAAAATCTACACAGCTAAAGCAGTGTTAAAAAAATGATTTCACTATCTATTTTTACTTTATTGCTTGTTACAAATTTTGTAGGTAAAAATGTGTCTCTGTAACAAAAAAACAAGTACCTATATACTCGAGTATAAGCCGACCTGAATATAAGCCGAGGCCCCTTATTTTATCACAAAAAACTGAGAAAACTTATTGACTCGAGTATAAGCCGAGGGGGGGAAATGCAGCAGCTACTGGAAAAATTTTTTGGGTGCAGTAGTTGCTGGGGAAGGGGAGGGGGTGTTTTGGTTGTCTGTCTGCCCCTTCCCTGAGCTTCAGGACTGAGGTTTCCCCCCCCCACTTGGAATTCAGCCTGGCTGAATATAGGGTATCTGTAGTGCTCCTATTAACCCCTTTGCTGACTCTAGTATAAGCCGAGGGGGACTTTTTCAACACAAAAACTGTGCTGAAAGATTCGGCTTATACTCAAGTATATACGGTAATAATCAATCACGTCTTCACCCTCCCCATAAAGGGTGGTGCCATACGATGTACTGGATACAGCTATAGCTGCATCTGGTTCTTGGCCCGCTGGTGCTGTCAGTTCTCTATAAGTGAAACGCTGATTAATTTCTCATGTATATAATTACTAGTCATTAGTTTTTCTGTTACTGTGCGGCCAGTAGTAATATCTAGATGAAATTATTAGCATTTCACTTATAGAGCAGTAAAAGCATTGACCGCCCAGGGAATGGATGTTACTATAGACAGTACATTACATGGCACCATCCAAACACTAGTTTTGTCAAAGGTAAAAGGTCCTTTTAAGAGGTTTTTTCTCAAAAGCATGTTATCCATATCTATAGGATAGGGGTTATATTGCAGATCAGTGGGGGTCCGAGCAGTCAGACCCAGGAGAATGAGAGGAATGGAGTGGTGGTGGGGCATCATTCGTAATGCTCCATTCATTTTAAAGAATGTGCTGGAGATGGCCAAAGTTCAATGCTCAGCCAGCTCTGGAACGCTCATTGAAATTAATCGAGGGAACGTGCACTGCCCAAACAACTTTTTCTTGATCAGTGGGCGTCCCCAAACAGACCTAAAGAACGGAAACTCAAATACTAGTGTGAACCTAGCGTCATTGTAATTTTACCTGTGCTGATAATGAGGTTCTGGCAGACGAGAAATCTCCTACAAAATAGCAAGTATTAACATATTATTGGACCCAGAGCCTAGAGAAAAGCTTCAAGATTTTAGGATTTCTTTCAATACAGATGTTAACATAGAAAATGTAAAACACACAAACTTGGTCTAGAGGTCATTTTCTGCCAATATATTCCCTTTGTGTGCCTACACACAATGTCTGCTTATGGCTGTGCCCCAGAGTTAGGTGTATTACACACTTGCAGTATTACAGGTTACGGTATATATGCAGAATAGGGGCACGCCAGTTGTGGCTCCGTGTAGCATTTTCACACCAGACAGTTGTTTACAGCTGCGTTCCCGTATACTGGAAATTCTGGCTGATCTATATCACGGGCTGTCAAGAAATGTCATTGAAACCATATGACTCGGATCACGTTTCACAAGGGGCCTTTAAAACGTAGAGCGTGTCATGAGCTCTGTTATTGGTATTCCTGTGTTTGATGCTGTATGGATGGCAGAAATCTCTTATAGTATAAATGGAGTGTGCAGAAATTTGTGCTTGCACCACAACATCCCCATTTAGAAATGTCTGCAATAAATCTGTCACATGTCAATGTACCATTATAGTGCCATCCACTAATAACCTCTGTGTCACCCAGAAAGTGACATGTGGCCATAGCCTTAGTGCTAAGGTAGTATATTGACACACACATTTGTTGTAGAGATTTCTGTGACACAAAATCTGTTCCATGTCTGTGAATGAGGTTAATTCCATAGCTTACTCATGGATTCCTGCAAGTCCCACACAGATGATAGACACAGTCACAACAACTCTGATGTAAATCATTTCACACTATTATCCTATGACATAATGAGTTCCCCAGGCATTTTATACTGATGGCCTATCCATTATCTGATCGGTACGGGTCTTACACCCAGAACGCCCATCAATCAGATGTTCTGGGAATCTACTAAGCATTTAAAGGGAAGCTACCAATACTGACCAGAGTCTTCATGTCAGGCCTAGCTCTCTTCCTGCTTGTTTCGATTTGGTGGTGCGTTTTTTTTTCTCTTTGCTAGACTGTTTAATGAGTTAGCAGAATGCCTAGCAAAACAAACAAGAGTTGGGGTCTGTCAGCAGGGGAACCCGAACTCCCTAAAGCACTTTATGCTCATTTGCACATAGTGAAAGAGTAATAGTAATGACTGTACCCAGCAGACTTTCTACTGAAAGGTATGGGGGCTAGTTACATAGTTGTTCCCCTGCTGACAAGACTTCCTTTAAAGCATATTTATATGGCTTGCCAAATTTTGGTTACCATTTGAGTCAATTTGCTATTTGCGAGCATTGAGTGAATTTGTATTTCTTTCTTTATTTTTTTTTTTTTTGGGGGGGAGGGGGTCATGTTTTTTTTTGTTTTTTTTTCTTTTTTTGATTGCACACGTAAAATCTGCTAGTACACAGGAAGGAAAAGGGCAAATGGTGAAACCTTCAGCACTTTAAAGACGACCTTTCACCATCTTCATCACGTCCAGCTCTTTGCACCATTTACAAGGTGCTGACCCATTCATTCTGGCACAGCTGTAATTTTTTCTTTCTTTTTTTTTTTTTGTCTAGCCCCCACCTTTCCCAATCCCAGAGATTGTGCTATTTACACTCTGTACTGGCAGGCGTAGACAATCACACTGTCAATCTCTGAATCATCATTCTTCTCCTTTTACTGCTTGAGACCACTCCCTGACATACAGAGGCTAAATAGCATCAGGCCCCAAAACTAACAGCACTGATTGCTCAGGAATGGTGGGGCATAGAGAAAAAAAAACTCCAACTGCACTGGAATTAGTATAGCAGAGGTTATTGAGAGATGCTAAGAACTGTAGATGGTGGAAGTAGTGAAAGGAAAAAAAAATACATTTATGCATGTGTTGTTTTTTTAAAGGGGCTCTATCAGCAAAATCATGCTGATAGAGCCCCACGTATGCGTGAATAGCCTTTAAAAAGGCTATTCAGGCACCGTAAATGTTATATTAAACTACCCCCCCCCCCCCCCCGTTTTAAAATTAAATCCTAAAACAGAATGTGATAAACTTACCCATCGTGCACGGGGGTCAGGCATTCAGGGTCCGCCGTCTTCTTCTTCCAAGTCTCCTCTTCCTGCGATGTCCTCGGGTCCCGTCTTCCTCCGACGCTCGCGAACTGACATTGCTAAAAAAAAAAAAAAAAAAACAGGCCTGGGCGCATGCGCAGTAGCATGCTGCTTCTACTACGGCTACTGCGCATGCGCCCAGGCCATTTTTTATTTTTTTTAGCCATGTCAGTTTGCGAGTGCCGGAGGAAGACTGGACCCGAGGACATCGCAGGAAGAGGAGGTGTGGATGAAGAAGACGGCAGACCCTGAATGCCCGCCCACCATGCACGATGGGTAAGTTTATCACATTCTGTTTTAGGGTTTAATTTTAAAACGGGGGGGGGGGGGGGTAGTTTAATATAACATTTACGGTGCCTGAATAGCCTTTTTAAAGGCTACTCATGCATACGTGGGGCTCTATCAACATGATTTTGCTGATAGAGCCCCTTTAAGTATATAGTTTGAGGGAAAAAGCTGCTGTAGATGTATACACAGGAGGTTTATGTAAAAAGAGGAAATCTGATATTGTCACCAGGCACTGATGCTGTTGTCACCATAAATGTAATGTGAAATTCCAGTTATGTATTACGCAGCACAGTGACCATACTGCAAGCATGAGTCCATTTTTGCAGAGCACTGAACAGTAGCATTCACCAGTGCTGTGAAATGAGTAGGAATGGAGCTAAGGTCATATTTCAGTTCAGCAAGAAAGCCATACTTGACATGCCAGGAATACAGCAAGTATAATCCCTTATTCCATAGAAGATGTTTACTGTGATGAGTAAGTGCACAAAGAATGTCTTGAAAAGTGCCCACAGATGTCTAGAAAGCCAGCAGAGCTGCTCCGCGCTGACATGAAAAGTAACTGCCCAGAAGACATCTGGAAGTTCAACCAATTTGGCCAAAGCCTCTTCAGCACAGTAGCTCTGAAATGAAAAGCATTGCATTGCATCACAAGCCTTAACCTCAAGTGTCCGTGGAGTATTACTTATCAGATTCTTCTTACACTCTGTTCACACAGCTCTAGTCTCCGTTTCATCTTTGTCTGCAGTCATAGTCAGTGTTAATATAGTACATTGACACACAGCAAATTTGATGTAGCAGGTCTGTCAGCAGGCCTGAAAAGCCCAATGCCATCCCTCATCTGATAGGCGCCTGGTGGCCGGTAACACTGTATGATATAACTTGCCAAGCTCAGTTCCTATGGAGTGCTGGTCAGAGTGTAGAAATTTTGCTGAATGCAGCAGGCCTGAACCGAGTCACAGACTGTAGTAGTGGAAACCTGAAAGGTGGAGCAGAAAGGGGTTGTGCAGGACTTCGAAAGCATGGCTGCTTACTTCTTCTCAGGAAGTGACATCATGTCTGTTGGTCACATGGCTATGCTGCAGGTCAGTTTCATTCATTTTTATTTTTGGATCCTGCACAACCTCTTTCTGCGTCCCCATTCTATTCATCTCTATCTGTAACCTAAGAACTCAGATAAAGTTGACATTGGCCATCTTGTTATGCAGCTGGGTTTGCCGCATCTGTCTGCTTTTTTTTCAAAAATTGACAGCTCTGTGGCAGGGCTAGTCTTTTAACGAATTCTCACCGTCTGGAATTCTACACTTTAATAGACCATATTTTGTATAGACACTAGCAGGTTACTATCTTTGTACCGCTGAATAGATTTGGATAAACAAAACACCGAAATGCTCAGGGTGACCTAATCTCTCGGATGATATGTCAGGCCTGGTGACCAGTCCTCCTTAATTTTACATTTCTTTCAAGTAACATTCAGATAAATGGAACAGTCACAACAAATCTGATGTATATGAGCTTTGTCTTATTTGGGGAATTTATGAAGTCATCTTGCGTTATGAAGTCACGCATTTTGGCACGTGTCATATTTTCACAATGATGTGCAACATTTTGTTGTTTTCCCTCTCCTCTACAGCTTAATATAGTTATGCCTCAAAGAATATTTATCCTCTATCTATAGGTGATCATTGGGGGCCCCCACCAATCCTGAGAACTGGGTTCATTTTACCTCAGCTTGTCTTTAGTCGCTGACTGTGTGTAGTTGTGCCCCCTGCTGGAGGAGAGTCATTCATTCTCGCATTAACTTCAGTGGGAGTGCAGGAGATAGCACTGCATGTTTTCCAGAGGAGTAAAAATATTGCTCTTATTTTTGAAGTGATTTTTTTTTTTTTTTCCTGTGGCTATTTAAGCAGGGAAATCATTACTAGAACTGTCTTCCGTGTATAACTGGCGAATTTAGGGTTTTTGTTTATATAGAGTCCACTGTGTGGTTAAAACGAGTCGCCATGGTCACAGCAAAAATGCATTTTATACAGTTTTAATGTTTTAACACCTTTGCAAAAATACAAACTTTCTGACAATTTTTTTTATTTTTTTCTAAAGCCTGTATTTTTTATGTTTCTGTGCCTACAGTCTTTATACCATTTTAGGGAACATCTGATGTCTTGATCATTTTTTTTTTTTTGCTAATTTTTTTTTTGTGTGTGGGGGGGGGGAGGAGGAGTAAAACGGTTTATTTGGCTACTTTGAGAGAGAATGTATGGGTCAGTGTGCTAACCGTGAAAAACCTGGCTAGCGCAATGACAGTCCACACCATCATGGCGCCCTACATGTACAGTGAAATGCGTCAACTTCTCAGATTTTCAGAAAGGGGATGAGGGGATTGTCCAGTGTAGAAAAAAATGGGTTAAAACCACAATAGAGGTATCAGTTACTCCCCTCGCTGCTCCTGTTTGCCACACTAGGCATTTCCTATGTCTCAAAATAAAATCGGAGAGCAATGGCTAGCCAGAGCAATGACCTGCCCGAACCAACGATTATCAGAGACATCCTAATATACTTGTAACCTCTGGTTGTGATACTTGCAAGGACTGAACGTGTATTTAATAGGAAGCTGTGTTGACTAGAAAGCTTTCTCTATAGAACATGGACTTCTTGAGAATCTCAAATGAGTCACTACTTCTCCAGAGCATGTAGGAGCTTAGTCTCATTCTATAAATAGTAATGTAATTGATCATCATGTGTTTTTTTATTTTCCTTTTTTATAGTAAACATAATTTCTATGTCACATGTTCATTCATAGTTTTTCTCAGTGAATAGAATATATTCACTATATACAATACAATAGTCCAGTTTGACCAGAGCCTCTTTATCATGAAGGTTTCTATCAGAACACATTTACACATACTTTGTCTACCTTCTGTACTAGGAAAGCTTCCAGTGCATACAATAAATGTATCCTTAAACCTACATTCACATTTAACAGAGACTAAACAGCCTTTGTTGAGGTGGAATCTGTCAGGGTTTGCATTTTTTCACCACACAGGATGTTTGCAGACTGCACTATTCTATGCAGCTGCATCCAATTGCGGTACATTTTTGCTTTCAGTATGGAAGGTAAATACCACTCTATGGTAATGTCTTTTCAGGTATTGTAACACATCCTCGAGGGGCACTCTCAGTGCATAAGTGACTCCAATAATGTAATGTGAAAGCAGCCACCTAAAATAATGACTTGTCCACGAATTTCACGTGTCACTAGTAGACATGTTGTCATTTGGGCCTATTCACATGTTTCAGTCATAGTGCATTTACTGACAAAAATTGTGATTTACCCATGATAGACCCTTAGAAACGGACAAACCAAAGGTGTCTGCAAATTCTGTACACATCTTCTATTGAACTGTGATGATTTGTTTGCGTTGCTAATTTATTGCTTGTTTTACAGGCCTGTCTACGTCTTGGTCTCAGCAGACAAGGTCTCGACATAGCAGAATGTCAAGACATGAAGATCGGAAGCCCTCTGAGGTACTGTGTGGATAGTCTATAACTGTGTACAGTGATAAGAGCTGGTGGTGTCTGTGTTCATTCTAAGGCCACAATGTATTGACCTATAGGTTGAAGTGGCCTTTTTGGCTGGCTCTGGTAGTATTCAGACCTGTTGAACCTCAGACTGAGATGCAAGTAAGGGGGTGTTCACACTTGTGCCCATGCCCGCTCGCTGGGTCTCAGTCTTATTCCCCAGAGAAACTGCATATGGGACGGCTTCCCAGCAGTCAGTTTTAAAACCTATTCATTTGAATGGGTTTTAAAAGCAAACCGCCTGTGTCCATATGCAGCCTCTCCGCGGGGAAACCGTTTTTTTGGCTGGACACAAAGTCCTGCATGTTGGCTTTGTGTCCTGCCCCTAAAAAAAAAACAAAATGTTTCCTCGCAGAGAGGCATCATACGAATACCGGTGGTTTGCTTTTAAATCTGACCGCCGGGAAGCCGACCCCTATCCGGTTTCCCTGGGGAATAGGACAGAGACCCAGCGGACTGAAACAGGGTGCACAGGGGCGCAAGTGTGAACGCCCCCTCATGCAGAAATCTTAATCTTCCTTGCTTTATATTACTTAAACAAAAACTAAAGTACAATTCTATTACAACACTAATAAATACAACTCCACCAAAACATTAAACGGTAAATGTGCAAAAATGAAGGCCATTTACTGTTATTATGTAATGCGTTTATCAAATATACTCTTAAATTTCATCTTGGTACATTATATGCACCATAACCATGTAATGAAATATTTATATGAACTATGTCTTCCTTTCTGAATTTTTCAACAGTGTATGTATAGATGGCATTTATTTCTGGAGTTCCTATCTGGAGTTAGATTTTTATACGGTTTTATTCATTTGGCTTTAATGTTGTGATTGGCTTATTTTGTGTCTTTCTATTTTCTCATTTAATTTCACAACATTTTCTCCAGTGTCTAGCAATACGGCTGACTGGATGAGTCATATTTAATCCCATGCAGCTATTATTTGGCCCAGTGGGATAGGCCTTTTACAGTTAATGTCCACCCTGGTGATCATCTTCATCCTGCCAGCATTGTAATGGAATGTATTAAAATGTTAATCGCTCCATGCTGTCATGCAGGTGTTCCGAACAGACCTGATCACGGCCATGAAACTGCACGACTCCCACCAGCTCAACCCAGAAGACTATTATGTGCTGGCTGATCCATGGCGGCAGGATTGGGAAAAGGGGGTGCAAGTGCCTGTGAACCCAGAGTTCATTCTGGAGCCTGTTGCCAGGTGAGAAAATGGAACTTGTTTTGTAAGACCAGGCACAGCAGCAGATTATACACACAGGAAACCACCATATGCTGCACTCAGTTATTGTGCATGGTGAAGCAGAAACATAAATCCTGTTGCTCATTGATCCTGTATAAATGCTGGCTGTAGTCTGATGTGAATGTGAGGCCTGTATTTTCTGGCCTAGCGTATATGAGTGTTGACTTATTGGATAAAACGTTACAGTCTTAGAATTATATGCTTAATATATACAAGTTGGTAATTAAACTACCTCTTAAAAGATTTACTTGGTACACAGAAGCTGGCCAAACACATCAGAAAAATTAGTAGCTGTGATGGTGCAGATTGATCGATGATGGGATCTTTTATGTGAACAGTCCCAACATCAAGTTACACAAAGTTAATTTTGACACACAGTGATTGGCCAAATTCAGCTCATAATGCCATACACTTCTCAACAGGACAGAAAACTTTTTTCTTTTTTTTTCGGCAGACAAAAGCCAGCCATTGGCCATTGCGAACACTAAAAATAAAGAATAAACAAATAAGTTAGAAAAAAAATCCACCTTTTACATAAAACAACCCATAACTAAGAAAAAAAAACAAAACATGTTGGGTATCCCCATGTGCAAAAATAGCATTATTGATCTTGTATGATGAATGCCATAAAAAAATTAATTAACTTCAATTAACAAAATAACACATTTTGGTCACCTCACTTTCCCCAAAAAATAGAAATAAAAAGTGATTAAAAAGTCATACATATCAAACATGAGTACCAATAAAAAGTACAACTTGTCCTGCAAATAAAGAGCCCTGACATCTGTCAACAAAATGGTTAAAAAAAAGTTATAGGCGTCAGAATATAATGACCCCAGGAAAATTGTTCATTTTATAAAGTTAACGCGGTAAAACATAAAACCAAAATTAATATGGCATCACCGTAATTGTAATGACCCACGTGTATGAGTGTATTCCATAAAAACAAAGTTCAAAAAATTATGATAAATTTGTTGGGGGGAGGTTTAACATTGACCACTAAAAAAATGAAATGAATAAAAGCTAATAAAAACATTATACATGAAAAATGTCGTCGATCATAATATACGGTACTAACTACATTACTTCCTTAAAAGGCTAATGATATGGAAATGATAAAAAATGGTAACAAAATATTCAGAACATCTTGAGTGGTTTTTTGTTTTTTTGTTTTTTTTTGTCGAGTATGAGCACCATACACTTCCATGCCTTGTCATACTATGATAGAGGTTAATAATGGTAGTCTGAGGAATGTTATGCCATGCTGAATTCACTTGGGCTGTTGGCAGCTTTGCTTGCATTTGCTGACTGACATCCCAGATGTGCTTGACAGGAGCCAAGTCTGGAGACGCTAAAGGTCACGGTTGCACATTTTGGCCAGGTGACGACTACTTGAAATAAAAACTAGAGGGGTCAGCTACCATACATTATACTGCCCCACACCCTAATGCCTGAAGTAGGACCAGTGTAGTATTCCCTTGTGGATACCTCTTCATGGCTTTGCCCAGGGTTCCAGCCCAATATCATGCTATCATTGCATCTGACACACAAGTGGAACTCATTGCTGAAGGGACTAAACTTCCATTCCACCATCTATTGTCTTCTTGCTGTAGACAAAGTTAACTGGTATGTCGATGAACAGGAGGCATTGCACACAACTAGATCTGGTTTGTGAGGTTTCATGTTACTAAAAGAAAAAAAAAATGCTTTCAGTCTGGCCTTTATGCCCCTCCCACATGCCACAGAATAGAATTTAGGTGCTTTGATCCTTTACAGATCTTGACAACTCTTGCTATTTCCTCCCAGCATTTACACAGCGTTACCATAACCACGGACCTGTGAGATAGGACACGTGACATCACTCACTACTGCTCTGCTGCAGGACAATGAGTTCAAATAATTGCAGTTTGCTGATTAAGCATAGTCTCTTATCTCTCTCTAAACACAAGATAACACTGAGTCAGTTCTTTACAAGCATGTGCATATGATCTGATCTGCATAAGTATTGTGATACTTCAGTTTCCCATTCAGCAAGTGGGAGGAGAGGGGGGAGAAATACAGGATGTGAGAAGAAGAGACAACAGGCAAACTGCTGAAACAGTGACGTAGGAAAACCCCTTTAAAGACAGCTGCAGTTGATGAGTCATCTACCATATCATTATTGTTTTTTTGTTTTTTTTTCTGGGAAAGCTGGGTAACCGCTGACATGGTTGCCATTACAGCATCCACATAGAATAGCAATGCAAAATCTGCCTACTGTACAGGAGAATAACTCCAGTGATTGTCCATTCTGTGATATAGGAAAGATGAGTGATGCCCTTTTTGTAAGCTTTTATGATGGGTGTATTGGTGTCCATTTAATGTAGTCTTTTTTGGGGGGTGAGAAAGCTTAGACTTCTATTCCTACAGTGCTGGCCAAAATTATTGCCACCCCTGCAATTCTGTCAGATAATACTCATTTTCTTCCAGAAAATGATTGCAATCACAAAATTCTTTGGTATCATTATCTTCATTTAATTTGTCTTCAATGGAAAACCACAAAAAGAATTGTCAAAAAGCTAAATTGGATATAATTCCACAGCAAACATAAAAAGGGGATGGACAAAAGTATTGGCACTGTTTGAAAAATCATGTGATGCTTCTCTAATTTGTGTAATTAACAGCACCTGTTACTTACCTGAGGCACCTAACAGGTGGTGGCAATGACGAAATCACACTTGCAGCCAGTTGAAATGAATTAAAGTTGACTCAACCTCTGTCCTGTGTCCTTGTGTGTACCACATTGAGCATGGAGAAAAGAAAGAAGACCAAAGAACTGTTTTGAGTAGCAAAATTGTGAGGAAGCATGAGCAATCTCAAGGCTACAAGTCCATCTCCAAAGACCTGAATGTTCCTGTGTCTACCGTGCGCAGTGTCATCAAGAAGTTTAAAGCTCATGGCACTGTGGCTAACCTCCCTGCATGTGGATGGAAAAGAAACATTGATGAGAGATTTCAACGCAAGATTGTGCGGATGGTGGATAAATAACCTCGACTAACATCCAAACAAATTCAAGCTGCCCTGCAGTCCGAGGGTACAACGGTGTCAACCCATACTATCCGTTGGCGTCTGAATGAAAAGGGACTGTATGGTAGGATACCCAGGAAGACCCCACTTCTTACCCAGACTTAAAAAAGCCAGGCTGGAGTTTGCCAAAACTTACTTGAGAAAACCAAAAACACTTTGGAAGAATGTTCTCTGGTCAGATGAGACAAAAGTAGAGCTTTTTGGGAGAAGGCATCAACATAGCGTTTACAGGGGAAAAAATCGAGGCCTTCAAAGAAAAGAACACAGTCCCTACAGTCAAACATGGCGGAGGTTCCCTGATGTTTTGGGGTTGCTTTGCTGCCTCTGGCACTGGACTGCTTGACTGTGTGCATGGCATTATGAAGTCTGAAGACTACCAACAAATTTTGCAGCATAATGTAGGGCCCAGTGTGAGAAAGCTGGGTCTCCCTCAGAGGTCATGGGTCTTCCAGCAGGACAATGACCCAAAACACACTTCAAAAAGCACTAGAAAATGGTTTGAGAGAAAGCACTGGAGACTTCTAAAGTGGCCAGCAATGAGTCCAGACCTGAATCCCATAGAACACCTGTGGAGAGATCTCAAAATGGCAGTTTAGAGAAGGCACCCTTCACATCTCAGGGACCTGGAGCAGTTTGCTAAAGAAGAATGGTCTAAAATTCCAGCAGAGCATTGTAAGAAACTCATTGATGGTTACCGGAAGCGGTTGTTCGCAGTTATTTTGTCTAAAGGTTGTGCTACCAAGTATTAGGCTGAGGGTGCCAATACTTTTGTCCGGACCATTTTTGGCATTTTGTGTAAAATGATCAATGATTTGACTTTTTTTTTTTCATTCTCTTTTGTGTTTTTTCATTGCAAGCAAAATAAATGAAGATATTAATACCAAAGAGTTTGTGCTTGCAATCATTTTCTGGAAGGAAAGGAGTATTATGTGACAGAATTGCAGGGGTGCCAATACTTTTGGCCAACACTGTATTCGTCTAGTTTATTCCCTGTATACTGTGACTCTCTGTATTACTGCTAGCTTTTGCGCGGCATGTCATGAGATGTTGTGATTGGGTGAGCTCATCATGTAATTATTTTTAGTTGGTCGTCTTATTGAATGAAGCGTGCGTTTTGTTCCAGCTTGCCACCAACATGGTTCTAGTCATCCTGGACAAATTAGCCCCCAGTTGATCCTCCCCAGCTGCGCCTGAAAGGTGAAAATTGACGTCTAATTTCTAGTCTGGGTTCAGCGTTGGATGCACTTTGAGGGACTGCAAACTGAGAAGTGATGACTTGTAACAGCGGTTTGCAAGCATGCGTGGGAAGGCAAATCAGTGTGCTTGCCTGTGTATTATTCCACATTCAGATTTGTTTAGAGGGCTCCTGTGGAGATACGGCAGCTGTTTACCTGCATATAATTACTTAGTATTTTCTTCCGCTCCTCTTTCTGACACAAGACAGGATTCATTTTTATTTTTTTTTTTACTTTTCATACAGATTAGGTTACTTGGCATGATACCTGCAGGTTACTGGGAAAGCAGGTATCTTGGATAAGGCTGTTAAATACCTACTGAGCTGTTTCTTCCAATACTGTTATGTTTACCACTTCTATGTAATGCTGATAGTGGCAATTATTTAATACCTTTACCCTGATAAGTTGACTTACCAGTTACTGGTCTAGTTGCTATAAATTTTGATTTATCCGTTTCCACGTTATATCTAACTCTGAAAAACCCTGGCAGTCGCGAGTATGGGAATGTACACCGAAGGCTTAGTTCACATCTGCAGCGGAGTCTCCACTGGAGACTATTTCATCCACCAATTTCAGACTAATATTGCGACAAGTTCCAGCACAAAGGACTCTCTACCACAACCATTTTTAGTTTTAAAACGACGGACACCCTATGGACTCATTTATAGTCAATGAGGTCTGCCAGGCTCCATGTGTAATCGCTAGAACAGTGGTCTGCCTTTCTGTTATTCTGGTCCTCTAACTGACCAGAACATCGCATAAGCCTACACTAGTGTGAACGGCAGCTGACTTCCCAACTGATCAGGTGTTCTCAGCCGCTGATGCACAGAAAATGGAGCAGGCATCAGACAGGTCTCTTCTCTGTGTAGTTAGTGGCCACACCAGTTTTCTTTAGATTAACTTCCATTCACTTGAATTGGTGCTAAGCTGCACCAACTCAGTTTGGCCACTACACAGAGAACAGGACTGGCTGCTTCCTATATCTTTCTGTGTGAGAACAGTTGATTGGTGGGGGTGCCGGGTGTCAGACACCCACAGCTCTTATATTGGTGACCTGTTTTTAGAGTAGGTCATAAATATTGTTAGACTGTAAAACCCCTTTAAAGAGGACCTTTCATGGTTTGGGGCACAGACAGTTCTATATACTACTGGAAAGCCGACAGTGCGCTGAATTCAGCGCACTGTGGGCTTTCACGATCTGTGCCCCTGGGTTCCAGTACCGTAGCTTTTCACAGTCAGAAGGGCGTTATTGACAGTCAGTCAGGTACGTCCTTCTCCACAGCAGTGCCTATAGCGCTGTACAGTGTGAGCGGGGAGGAACACACCCTCCCCTCCTGATAATACTCTTCTATGGACAAGTACTGTGAGGAGAGGGAGGGGGCGTTCCGCCCCGGTCTCACTGTACAGGGCGATAGGCCCTGCTGTGCAGAAGGACGTTCCTGGCAGACTGTCAGGAATGCCCTTCTGACTGTAAAGAGCTACGGTACCGGGACCAATAGCTCTTTACCCGGGGCACAGATCGGGAAAGCCAACAGAGCGCTGAATTCAGCGCACTGTCTGCTATCCAGCAGTATATAGTACTCTTTTTTTTAAGCTTTTTTTTAAAAAAAAAACAAAAAAAAAAACACGCAACGCCAGCTGTTAACCAGTGTGACTTGAGTCCTAGCAGTATGAACAGTAGCATATATCTTGTATACTTCTCTTCATTACTTTCGCCTAACTTAGTATTTGAAAAACTGTTATGCCAAGGGGTATTCACACTATATAAGTGTTTATGAAGTCTTATGAGAGTAGTAATAAGGGCTAGAGGATCAGTTGCTCATACTGAGGAGTTTGGAGCTGGTTTTACGGTACATTTCAAAAACTGGCTCCAAATTTCAGATGGAATCCTTTTTATTTTCATTGGGAGGTGGTGACACTACTTGTTTGTTTTTTGGGGGGGGTTTCTCAACACAGTAGGAGGAGGCAGGAAAGCATCTTGCCCAATTTTTTCCCTGCACGTTTCATGGCTGATTCAGCAGCAGAATCCCTGATTAACCCATTGTGTCTCAAGCTTAGTCAGGGAGCAAACCTGTGACTGGGTTCCACAACCCTGGAATAGAATCTGAGGCGGAAAACCACCTCCAATTCCTCTCCTTCCCAAATCCTCCATAGTATACTTGAGTATACTAGTAATGTTCAATAACTATTAATAATGTCAGCACTAAACCTTCATTTATCGATTTCTGTTTCCTTTTCTAGGGTTATTACTGAGAAAGACAAGGTGGTCACATACACTAGACCTCGAAAGTATATTCATTCATCAGGGTCAGATCCTCCTGAGCTGGGATACGTTGATATCCACACTCTGGCAGATGGTGTGTGTCGCTATGACCTAAATGAGATGGATGTTGCTTGGCTGGAGATGATTAATGAAGACTTCAAAGACATGGGTAAATAATTCTAACCTATCTTCTAACTTGCTACCCTGTAACAAAAGCTTATTTCTACTGCCACATAGGCAGAATACAGGCTTCCATGTGACAGTCAAGGTTTAAAGTCTCATTTTTCATATTGTTAGATGCATTTGAAAAGACCACATTGGTGAAATCTGTAAAACTGGACCACCAGTAACTTCTGAAATAGAAGGGCTCTTTAGGGAACATAGACCCCATATCGCAGATATTCCTATTATCAAACTCCATTCAAATCACCAGCATGTAAAGGGAATGACTTGATGTCATTGTAATAAAGATTATGAAATTTAAAATTGGTCACTTGTGGGCTGTATTACTAGAAGAAATGTGTGGTCCACCTACACAGAGCACCCCAACAATAATTCAGATCCCCCTAAATAACTGCTAAGTGAAAATGATTGTGAGTGTCGATTGACTTCCTGTTGGTCAGTGCTTGTACAGTAATTCATCTGCCCATGTAAAACAACCATTAAAGGGGCTCTGTCACTAGATTTTGGTGTTTTTAGCTAAATATATTAAAAAGGCTATTCATGTGCTGCTAATCGTTTGTAGAAAGAGCCCCCCCCTCGTTTTTGTTAATTACCATGGAAATTAATATGCAAATCAACTCCAGGGTGCACAGTGGACGTTCCGTGCACCCCCTTACATCATACCTTCTGGACGCCCACCGCTGCCTCCAAGCCCTCCTGGTTATTCACCTCCATTGTCGGTGGTTTCTATTGAAGTCACACGTGTGCGCAGTAGCGCTCCCTCTGGTGCGCTACTGGCGCTGGAGCATGCAAATTGTTCATGATTTCTCAGTCTGATAAGCTTGGCCCTATTTTTTAGAGGTTTGTCTGGGGACAGTCATGAATGCTTATTTTTGAGAACTGCTTTGGAAACTATTCTTTTTCTTAGTGTGTATACATTGAACACAAAAGAAAGACATGTATAAATTCAGCTGTGTTGCTGTGAATTGGAGAAACCCATTGGATGCAATACAGTATAGTCATATGAGTAGTCTGTGTCCAGATGGTACAACCTCTTTGACACCAGAGCCACCTCTGCATCATTAGCCTCATATGATTAAGCTTTTATTGCCTTTGGAAGCTCAATGACTCCGCTCATCTCCTGCATAGGTGACCATGTAATATATTGCAAACTAAAAATCAATGTCTTTTAAATGTTCTTGGAGTAAAGGTTAAAGTTTTAGGTGCAGAGCAACTACTTGCTGGACCTTTAGTTGTTTGAAGCATAAATATACTTGGTGTCTGTAAAGTCATTTCTGAAATGTCTATTTCTTGACGAAAGTGGCACCGTGAAGATTGCTGAACACTACAACTAGCTAAGTGACCGTGGATTTAGGCTAGGTTGATAAGATGGGAAAAACCTTTTAAGGGTGTGTGTGTGTGTGTATATATATATATATATATATATATATATATATATATATATATATATATATATATATATATATATATATATATATATATAATATAATGTGTGTGTGTGTATATATATAATTTTCTTTTGTTCGTCTTATAAGGCAAAAGAAAAAACAAAAAAGAAACTTAATAAAATTACATTAAAAAAATTCCCGTCGCAACAAATAACCTTAACTGGGTTTTTGGCATTGAATACTGTCAAATCTGATACAACTAGTAGTGCAGTTTGCCAATAGAGCCTTATTCTAATTATATTATGGCGCCTTATGAGAGCTGATTTTATCTTGTTGAATTGTAGGTATGCCACAACTGGATGAGTACGTCATGGAGCGAATAATGGAGGAGCTTGAGCAAAGGTGCTATGACAATATGAACCATGCCATTGAAACAGAGGAAGGCCTTGGGATAGAATATGACGAAGATGTTGTATGTGACGTTTGCCAGTCCCCGGATGGAGAGGATGGCAATGAAATGGTCTTCTGTGATAAATGTAACATCTGTGTACATCAGGTAGGCACATCTGTTATGTATTCTGTAAAAACTGCAAAAATGTCATAAGACCAAATGGGCTGTGAAATGTGTCATTGGCTTGTCTGTTGAATGTGAACTATGCATTAGTATATTGCCCTTTTCTGGCTGTAAGTATTGCCATAACCCGCTCAATTCATAGCATCGTAATGATGTTTGGTTTTTTTTTACGTACTCGAGCTGACTATGGATGAGCTATGTACATGGCGACCCATCATCCATTGAGGAAGCACCATTGCAGATAAAAAGTCTGGTCATGTGCATTACAGCTTAGTAACCCCATGGGGATCATAGTAATAGCAGTTAACCCCATCATGTCCCTCACATTAACCCCCTGTGTGCCTCACATAAGAGTTACTGATATGTGGGACATATGGCGGTAATAATTATGTATGATTCATAATTAAGGTCCTTCATTAGTACCCTCATGTCTCACATATTAGTAACCCTTATATGGGGCACACAGGGGTTAATATGAGGGACATGATGGGGTTAACTATTATTAATGTGAGGCACATGGAGTTACTGAAACTAAATTAATGACCCCAAATGCCTGACATTAATAGGCAGAGTAACTAAAGGTAGGTCCCTGTGTATGTCACTTTACTGCAGCTTCCTCTCCTCCATACAACAGACATCTTCCATAAGACACAATCAATCCTGGCCACTCATCTGCAAGGTAAATGCTAAATCCTAGTGTGCTAAAGGACCTCTGAGGACGTGGTGACCATGTGATTGGACTCTGGTGTGGGCGGAGCTACTAGGATTTAGACTCCACCTTATCTGCAGATGTTACATACCATTGGCTACAGGACCGTTGATGACTTCACAGTCACGTGACCTCATGACAAGCCAATCACAGAGCAATAGCACTAAAGGACCTCCCTCTTCCAGGTCCTTCCAGTTTTCTGTGCTCCGTGGACCCTGACTGGTGTATAAGCCGAGGAGAGCTTTTTCAGCATGAAAAATGTGCTGAAAAAGTCGGCTTATACTAGAGTATATACGGTAATTGTAACAGAAAGTCCGCGGAGGAAAACTCTGCAAACTTTCTGTTGAAAGCGCTGCAGGAAGAACCTTCATCTTCACTTCAGCTGAGTGATGAGAAGCCTGTCCAATAGACACTTCATGCTTGACATATCCCACTTTGTAAATGGCTGGAACAGGTTTCCCCAGGCCTCACATCATTCCCCCCGGTCCCTTCTGTTTGGGTAAAGCCAGATAGATTATCCATGAAATGTGATGACTTAATTAAATCATGGCCAGATAAGCATGGGGCTTAGCGGGAATCTGAATAATGAATTTGTTCTGTAAGAAATAGTCAATCTGGATGCTCTGCCTGTGGTAAACTGATGCGTAGACCGCCATTTACCCAATGGAGGCTAAAAAGCTTCTGTTCAGGTGGAAGGCCGCACCGTTTGCTATTCCTTGCAATGACATCCATTTCTGCAATCTTTTTAAAACTTTGCAAAGAACTTTTCCAGCTCATAGATAAACTGATGGAAATTCCATAGAGTAAAAGCTGCTTCAGTTGGGATGTGGCTGGAAAAGCATATGTGTGTTTTTACCTCTATTTGGGTGTATTGTAGTTGTTGTATTTGCAGCAGTTTTATGATCTCTCTTCTCGTGATTGCAGGCGTGTTATGGCATATTGAAAGTACCAGAAGGAAGTTGGTTGTGCCGGACTTGTGCTTTAGGGGTACAGCCAAAATGCTTATTGTGCCCTAAGAAAGGAGGTGCCATGAAGCCTACAAGGAGTGGCACGAAGTGGGTACATGTAAGCTGCGCTCTGTGGATTCCTGAGGTAAGTTTTAAGTACTGTAGCAGAAATATCAGCAGTCTAATAAATCATTGTTATTATCCTGATTGTCCAGTTCTGGCTAATACAAGTCTATAGGGCACTTTATGTTTATGTACGTTTCAGCCATGATGTGAACAAAGCCTATTATCTCTTATACTTGACTTTTTATGTGCATTCAGTTAATTTACTGCCTGGAAATGTCTCCCTTGAAAGCCTTAATAACAATCTGTTTTGAAGCTACGGATATTGAGCTTTTACTTTATAACTCTTTATATGTGCTATTCTAGGTGAGCATTGGCAGTCCAGAGAAGATGGAGCCCATTACAAAGGTGTCTCACATACCCAGCAGTCGCTGGGCTCTTCTCTGCAATTTGTGCAGTGAAAAGTTTGGGGCATGCATTCAGGTAAGAGCTGCTAGAACTCAACATCTGTTAAGGTGATTTTGGGGGTCCTGATCCCCCTCCTTCATTTCATTTCAATGAAGTAGTGGTCACGTGCAGTATCATGTTCTCCCCGTGTTTGCATGGGTTTCCTCCGGGTACTCCGGTTTCCTCCCACACACCAAAGACATACTGATAGGGAATTTAGATTGTGAGCCCTATATGGGACAGTGACTGACAATATCTGTAAAGCGCTGCGGAATATGATGGCGCTATGTAAGTAAGCATAATAAATAATATCATAGTGCCAGTGGGGCTGACTGATACAACCATGTGCTGTGCTCAGCTTTTTCATCAACCTTATAGACATTGAATGGAGTGTGTGTTTTAACATGGATATTACAATAAAGTTGGATTCTTATTAGAGATGAGCGAATGCTATTCGGAACAGCCATTCTGAATAGCACGCTCCCATAGAAATGAATGGAAGCGACTGGCATGCAGACTTTGCCGGGGGCCGATCGCTTAACCCCCCGCGTGCCAGCTACTCATTTCTATGGGAGCGTGCTATTCGGAACGGCTGTTTCGAATAGTGTTCGCTCATCTCTAATTCTTAACCTTTATATTGCTGTGGACTAGATTGCTTTTTCCATGGAATTACATGTTTACCATGGGATTTATTATTGCCATGCTTTCCATTACACGGTTAATCCATGGGAAGCCATTGAAGGCGCCGCAGAACTGGTGAACTTGTATATTCTCCTTTTTTGCCTTTTGCGTAGTTTTACTATGTTGTTTTTATGTTTTAAGAGATGTTTTTAAATCTGTGACCCTTCTTGGACCAAATTTTAACCCACAAACTTTTTTTCTTTTTTTTTTTGTCCAAAATAGTTGATGCAAAATTGCATGAAAATGTTCATTAGTGTAAAGTTTGACATTAATACAAAATGCAACAAGAAAGTTTTTTTTTTTTCTTTTGTTTATGCATCAAAAGTGTGAAAATTGCCCCAAATTCCTTGAGAAGGAAAAGGGTTAAATGCTGCTTCCTTTTAAAAATAAATTCAGCCTTAATATGTATTCCCGTCATTATCATATTATTCCCTGTGGGCATCATGAAAAACAGGATGAATTTCATTTCTCTAGGGATGTTGCATAATCACAGATGTAATTATAGAAGCTTTTTTTATCTTTATTTTTATTTTATTTTTACTTGATAATCCCTGGGGATAGAAAATTGATGTAGCTATCTGGTTACCCTGTTGTGTATGTGCTTTGTCAGGTATACCTAGATCCAGCCCATATAGTGGCGTCTCTGAATACACGGTGGCAATCCCTATAATTGTTGGCAGTCATGTAAATGCCAGGGGATAATGAATCAAACCTTTCCGTGGTCTAATTGTTTGCCATTGGCCAGGTGATCGCAGTCATCTGTGCTATGTCGTATTGATCACCTCTCTACACCCCGCAGTCTTCTCTTCATTTTCCAATAACCTCTTTTGTAGTTTATGGTGTTGTATTTTCTTGTTTCCTTTGCTCCTTTATGTTCATTTTTTTTCCTCGGTATTGATTTCTGACTCCAGAACAGCATAGTCTTGGATGATGTAAAGTCAGTTAATAACTGTCTTGTGTGTTTTCCCTTTCATCTGCGTGCTGAATCAACCTGAGCAGGAAAACCCAGAGGAAGGCGAATTGGCTTCTTTTCAAGGGAACGTAGAAATATTCTGTTGTCATTGTGTGTTAGTCTCTGAGGTTAGAAAGCTGTCATGTAGCACAGCCTTGAACATGCACTTTTGCTTTAAGGGACCTTTTGCCAGTTTACGCATGCTGCCACAGATGGGTTTAATAGCCTGGCAATACAGTATAAATATAAAATAGCTCAAATAAACCTCTACAGGGTTTATGAGTAGGACTAATATCAATGTTGTATTTCCCATTCTTGCTAGATATATTCAGTAAATGAATGCACTTCATTTTTTCCAGTAACGTAGACCAAGTCCAACAAGTATCTGCACCTTGTATTTTCCTACTTACCGTATTTTTCGGACTATAAGACGCACTTTTTTTCCTCCCAATATGGGAGGAAAATGTGTGTGCGTCTTATAGTCCAAATGCAGCATCTGTGTCCTGTCTATGAGAATCAAAAGGAGAGCAGCACGGTGCCTGCCTGCTCTGCCCCTCCTTCCCTGTCTGTGTCGCGTCATTGCAGGAGCGAGATATGAGAGGCAGGGAAGTAGGGGCGGGCCAGACAGGTGAAGGAAGCGTGGTTTCAAGCTTGCCGAGAAAACCACGCCTCCTTCTCCCGTCTGGCCCGCCCCTCCTTCACTGCCTCTCAGATCTGGCTCCTGCAATGAAGCCACACAGACAGGGAAGGAGGGGCGGGCCAAACGGGAGGAGGCGTGGTTTTCTCGGCAAGCTTGAAACCATGCCTCCTTCACCCGTCTGGCCCGCCCCTACTTCCCTGCCTGTGTGGCTTCATTGCAGGAGCAAGATCTGAGAGGCAGTGAAGGAGGGACGAGCCAGACAGGTGAAAGAGGCGTGTTTTCAAGTTTGCTTAGAAAACCACACCTCCTTCACCCGTCTGGCCCACCCCTTTTTCTCTTCTTGCATAGCTTCACTGCAGGGTGTCTCTTTCCATCTATGGGGGTGGATTTGAACATTATATATATATATATATATATATATATATATATATATATATATATATATATATATATATATATATATATATATATATATATATATATATATATAGTTCAAATCACCCCCATATCCCTAGAATACATATAAAACAAAAACATTACGGTTGAAACACATACACATTTGGTATCCCTGTGTCCGAAAGCCCCCGGTTCTATTTACATTGGTGAAATATTATATTATTAGGTTATTAAATATTTCACCAATTTTTTTTTGCTTAATTTTTTTTTTCCCTATTTTCCTCCTCTAAAACCTTAGTGCGTCTTATGGTCCGGTGCGTATATATATATATATATATATATATATATATATATATATATATATATATATATATATATATATATAATACGGTACTTCCTTACAACCATTCAATAGCAGTACATCCCTTGTTAAATTACTCACAACCCCCACAACATATACCTGTGGCAATAAACTTCTTATTTCCAGGGCTCAATACGCTGGAGATTTTAACAGATATACTTAGTATATTTCGACACTGCTGCATATTTATACACTCCTCTGGGACATGAAGCCTTAGGAGTAGAGAATAACTAAAGTACTAGCGAGCATAGGGGATTTGTCAGTATCACATTGAATGAATGCATGCATGTATTTTTTTATTTCTTTAACCCCAAAGTATTATATAAATCCATAATGTAGGTATAGAGGAGTCTGGACTATGGAGCAATATGACTGCTTGTATATGTTGTGCAAGCTCCAGTGAAAGCAGTTACTGGTCTGAAGATGGAGTCATGTGGACATTATAGTTGTACATGGCTCTGAAGTTTGAGTCGGGACTAATCAAAATAAAATGTTTTCTTATATTATACAATTATTAGTATTGTATAATTAGATACATATTGTGTTGCAGATTTACTCCCATATTTATTCAATCACTGGCTTTTTAATGAATTAGAGAAGCTTTACTGCTTTTGACTGACTTTGGCTGTCAGCTATTTATGAAGGAGTTGGAGTTGAGTATGGGAAAATGGAGGGGTTGGAGTCAGTCGTTGGTTTGGCCTAACACCACCACAGCCCGGTATATGTAACTATTGGCCTGTAGGCTGTGCACCATCTGTATGGCCCAGACTTATTATTGCTGTTCAGTAATGTACTTCTCTGAGAGAACCTAAAAATTCATCTGTATCCTTAGTACATTTCTAAGGCTATGTTCACATGATCAGGCTCTGATAACGATTCAAGTGCAGATTCCCTGCATATAAATGTCATATCTGCCAATGCTCCACATCCAGAGCAAGTTAATTGGAATTATTCTGCATGAAGTCTCATCCACACAGACAAGTAACACATTCGCTCTATTAAATGGCAATGGGGCTAATCCCTGTTGGGACTCATGGCAGAAGTCAGTGTCTCAAGCTTCTACTGTGGTGTGTAAAATACACTCTTTATTTCAAGACTTAGATTTAAAAAAAAATGTTGTAAGGCAGGATTCACATGAATCTGCCTCCCAATGCTTCTCTTCAGTGTACTGAGAAAATGGAGTGTCTTTCACTATAGCTGCCATCAACTGCAGAAATAGTGTAGGAAATACTATGAGCAGGGGTTAGTCCATTGGCTGGGTCTAAGCTTTGTACAAAGCCATGCCAGAAAACCGAAGCTCTGCCCCTGTAGCCAAAGTACTCGTCTGACTTTTGTGCCAAGTATTTTACCCATGTGAACATATCCTGAAGATTGTGGCTTGTTCATTTTTATTCACAATTGAGTTTAGGTCTTCCTTTCCAGTGGAAAATGCAAAGTGTTATATTGCATTGTAGAGTGGATACCAAAAAGATCTTGAGTCCTAGCCACTTGCTCTTGTAGATCATTGTGCTTTTTAATCCTTTGCATGGTGTCGGTGCAGGAACAGAGTACACCTCACAGCACTGTTTTGTTTGTAGAGGAATGAGGCCAAGAGTCCCAGCCTGGCAGTGAATACTGCTGTATAGCTCGGCTGCTGTCCCCGCAGGTGCTGTGTTGTAGCAGTATTGGTAGTCATATGGTCCGGCACCTAATAGTACAATAAAGTGTTGGGAAAGTTATATGTGCAGGCGGTTTTCCCATATTTTGATATGTTTATGTAAATCAGAAATGATAACTCTCCTCCTGCTCTCCTGCCTTTTTTCTAATTAATTATCTTAATTCATGACTTGCTCTTTAGAATTTTCTAATGCCAGGTTTCTTTTTTTTTTTTTTCTTTTAGTGCTCTGTTAAAAACTGCCGAACTGCTTTCCACGTGACATGCGCCTTTGATCGCGGCCTGGAGATGAAGACTATTCTGACAGAAGAAGATGAAGTGAAATTTAAGTCTTATTGCCCAAAGCATAGTGGAAGCAAGAAAACAGAGGACGGGCAAATCCTTGAGAGCACAAGTGATGTAAATGGCACACCCCAGGCTCCCCCAGCTTGTTTGGATGATTTACAAGGTCTTGCTGCCTGCCAGCAGGAGGCCAAGAATGGGAGCCAGCGTAAACTGAAACTCCAGCAGCTCGAAGACGACTTCTATACATTTGTCAATGTACAGGATGTGAGTCAGGCCATGCAAATCCCATATGATGTCACAGACTTTGTATACCAGTACTGGAAACTGAAAAGGAAAGCCAACTTCAACAAGCCACTTATAACTCCTAAGAAGGATGAGGAAGACAATTTGGCTAAACGGGAACAAGACTTTTTGATTCGTCGCTTGCAACTATTTACTCACCTGAGACAGGATCTAGAAAGGGTAAGGACTTGGGTCCTCTTCAGAATAACAACAAGCAATAAAATCTCAAAATACTCTACAAGGAATCAAAATAGACTACAAATTACCCTTAGGATTAGACTGTATTTGGCATGTACCTTATATCCTCACAGAAACCTCCTGGCATGCCCAGCAACACATCACCACACTTGTATAATCCTTGTTGGCATAGGTAGAAAATGGGCTGTTTAGCCCTAAACCACAGATCCTCTGTAGTTATTGTGGGTTACAGATAATCCAAAATTCTACTTTTTGTATTGTGTTGTGTCTACCGTTTCCATGCCAAAGGACAACAAACAAACCCTGTGTAGTTCTACCTGCCCTCATACATTTGGTAGTTTAGTAAGATGCAGGCTCCAAATTGTTTGTAGGTTCCTTCAAGTCTGTCATCTTGGAGGCTAGAGAGGTATGGAAATAGAACAGGGCATTTTTATTAATAGAGACTTTTGCTTTATATTCATTTTCGATGCATTAGAGTATTATCAAAATGGCTTTAGCAGATCAGGCGAGCTGCTTATTTCGATCCCACATGCTGTGTTTCTATAGCGTAGCTATACTTGCTGTAAAACAGGGGAAAAAATGTTCACACAAGTAAGTAAACATGGCTGTTCACAAGATACAGAGTTCCCAGTAGTTAACTGACCAGTAGCTGTTTCAGGCCTTGCTTATTTTCTGAAGTTTCAGGAAAATAGTGCATTGCAGTAGTGCTTGAAAACTGGCTGGATTGTCTCCCCACAGAGCTTATCCCTTGGATCCTGTTACATGAATCCTGTGGCTTTACATTGTCGTCTGTACATCTGCTGTGGTGTGGTAATCCCGATCAAGCCAAGGGAGGATTCTGGCATCAAGTCAAGTGCATCCTGTGTGCTAAACAAATGTTCTAGCCGCAAACTGAGATTTCCTTTCTTTTGTTTTAGGTACGCAACCTGACATACATGGTGACCAGAAGGGAGAAGATGAAGCGCTCTGTCTGTAAAGTTCAGGAACAAATCTTTCATCTTTACACAAAGCTTATGGATCAGGAACGAAGCAGTGCTGGTAGGATACGTGGTTAACTATAACAAATGTCATCTGTCCCCCACTCTGTATTCCTCAGGAATGACTGTGAAGTCAGGAGACTGAAAAATTGAGTTATAATATTACCAATATTTTTTTTTTTCTTTGGTTGTTTTCAAATTTCAGCCCTGTTGCATTAAAAAAAAGTTTTTAAAACCTCTAGATATTGTTGGTTTAAGAAGTCAGTGCTGAGGATCTTTCCATCACTGATACTATTACTGGGGGTGGAATGAAAGAAGCATAGTATCAGGGTCACTATAAGCAACATTTACCAATATATTATATGGGCAATAACTATAATTTGTATGACACAAGTGGGGAAGGTCAGTAATCATTAAAGGGATTATGCCACCAAGAATTTTTATCCTCTTATCTGTAGTTAGAGACCCCACCCATCCTGAAATTGGGGGTGTTTTTCCTCCTTATGAATTTATCTTGACCACAGCCAGGCATGCCCATGCAGCGCAAGACCCATCCGCGTCCCATGTACTTCAATCAGTGTGCTGGAGATAGCGGAGTGTTATACTTTGACTATCTACATTGCTCCCATTGAAGTGAATGGGAGGGTGGATGCGTTCTGTCCTGCATGAGCATGCCTACATTCAGCCTGGCTGTGGTCAGGTGGAATTGTCAGAATCTGCTGCTTATTTTTATTTTATTTTTTATTAAAATGTAGATTGTGAGCCCCACATAGGGCTCACAATGTACATTTTTCCCTCTCAGTATGTCTTTTTTTGGAATATGGGATGGAAATCCATGCAAACACGGGGAGAACATACAAACTCCTTGCAGATGTTTTTTTGCCCTTGGCGGGATTTGAACACCAGGACTACAGCGCTGCAAGGCTGCAGTGCTAACCACTGAGCCACCGTGTGGCCCCTAGAATCTGCTGCTTATTCTACATCATAACCAGTAATTCATAAACTTGATTCCCTTTTCTATTTTCAATACAGTATAGTAAATCTTTAAAGTCTCCACTTTGGATACCCTGCTTCAGTGGTCAGATGTTTGTATGGTTATTGAAGTACAATTAGGGTATGTTTTATATGGCGGAATTTAGCACTGAATTTGAGGCAGATTTAGTTTCAAAATCGGCTCCAGCTTCCGCCTGAAACCAAATTCCACTGAAATCTATGAAAGGCAGAGAAAAAAGTCATGCTAGATTTTCACGGAGAGATTAAAATAGAGAACAGCACCAAGCTGTATATGGTGATGTACCGTTTGGTATGTAAAACATAGTAAGGAAAGAGAGCTTCTCACCTTCAGCGGTTGTGACCACAACTGTTATGAAAGCCTATGAACCACTTTGTAGGGGGGCCCCTCCCTAGGCGTTACAGCTGCAGGATCCGTGCCACTCTCAGTATCAATGAAATGCCAATAGGACCAGATGATATAGATCACTGCGCTCCACCATACGTTAAAGAAAATATTCTTTATTGATGTCCAATAAAACACAACGCGTTTCAGGCTGTCCGCCCTTTTTCAAGTGTATGAACTTACTAGCTTTGAGCTGGATGCTAGATGTTCAGGCGGGCTCCACCTGATAACTTCTACTGAAGTGAATGGGAGGTAGAAAATTCTGCCTGGCAGGTCAAGAATTGGACGTGGAATTATTGGTAAAGCAGAAACATTCCACCATGTGAACATACCTTTATAAGCTTTTCATATGTTTTTAAACCTTCATTGACAAATACTTTGTTACAAGTTTTTGGTCTTGAATTTACACGAGCTTGCTATGCTATAAATAGGCTTCTTTCTTCTATAAGTGGCACACTCCATTCATTTCAGCATGGGATACAGTAGGAAAATCCTGATGGATGATAGATATATAAAGATAAACTAACTTTAATCCCTTACGCTGAGCGGGAAATGACCAGCGGTTGGTTAATCAACGAAAAAGGAAAAAAAAACTGGTGTCCAAGGCATGATGACAGTGCAATGTTTTTTTTCTGAGAAAAATTGAAAATTTTTGAGGTTTTTCCACCATCCTAACCAATTTTGCGAGAAGGTGGGTGGGAGGGAACACCTCAACCAAACAGATTTACTATAGCTTACAACAGAAAACTGAATTCTTTTAATAATTTCTGCATCTTGCGTCACAATACATGTCAATCTTATAGAATCGGCCTCATAGTTTGAGTGATGAGAGGAGCAGTGCTAGCCTGTAGACCTTTTCATTGTTATGGTATTGACCTACTCCGTTGTTGCTTCTCACTGTAGTATTTTTTTTGTTTTTTTTTTAAAGGTGCCTTTTCAGACAGCGACCTTCTCTTTAACACACAGCCCTCTGGCCCAGATGATCTAAAAATTGAGGATTTGAAGTGGCATTCTGCTTACTTCAGGAAACAACTTGGTTCTTCATTGGGGCGCTCCATGAAAGTGTCCCACAAAAAGAGCAGGGAAAGAGAAAGATCATTGAGTCGCATGAAAACTCAGTACTCTCGATCTACTTGCAGCGATAAGAGGAAGGACGGAATTTCTGCTGAGTCTACGTTATCTATGGAGAAGGCCATTGCCAAGGTTTCACCAGTACAGCAGAAAAATGGGGCCAGTATGCCAGAACACAGGAAAAGACGTGACAGCCGCCCTCGGTGTGATATTATTAAAGCGGAGCTAAAGGAGAAACCCCATAAGCAACACCATAAGACTCCGAGGACAGGAGAGCCAGTGGATAAGCAGGCTGAGAACAAGAGAACCCTAAACCAGTGTAGTAGTAAGACAACTGCCATAGCCACAAAAAAGAGCTCAGCTGGAAACAGCTTGCCTAGGTACAGTGGCTCCATCATCAAAATACATTGCAACCAGACTTCAGTAAAAGTGCCTACAAGCCCTGTGAAAAACTGGGGGGGATTCCGAATTCCAAAGAAAGGAGAGAGGCAGCTACAAAAATCAGAAACTTGTCAGTCCAACACAAACTGCCAATACATAGGACTTGTCTCATCAAATGACAGGACAAAAGGTAAACTAAAGCTAGTCAGTGACAATGATGGCTACACCCCCGACGCAGAGATGAGTGACTCTGAACCAGAATCAGCAGAGAAGTGTCCGCTACAAAGGCTGTCATCCAGTAGCACCATGAGCAGAGGGTACGAGACAGACATTATTAGGAGAAGCATCCTAGCCTCTTAACTGGACAACTTTGTCATATAGTCCAGGACAGACTGGTTCTTTACAGGAGACGTGTTATAATGTCTGTGATGGACAGGTCGATAGTCTGCTCTTCCTATACTTGCTCCAGTGTGTTTACTTGCACTTGAAAATCCAGGACTTTCCTCCTACCCACAATATTTTCTTCCCTACTTTTCTGAAAAACTGAAGTATATCTGCTTATGTTGGACATAGTGTATGTCCAAGGGCAGCTTTACAGGCTTGAGGGTAGGTTGCACTGGAAGTGCTTTCATTTGTCCATTTGGAAGCACAATGAAGACATTTTGGAGTAATACACAGTTTGGTTCTTGGGTACACCAACTTGCACTTCTGGCCCGTTACATTTCCTTGCACTTATTTTGCTACCCAGGCATGGTCTTAAGTATCTTTTTCATTTGCCTGTTAAGCTGTTCTGTTAGCACAATGGCCAATTGTGTTGGGTACTTGGTGGAGTGGAATCAATAATATAATTCAATGTATAGAAGCTCTGGTTCACCACCTTATGGGTGCGTGAGGCAATATGCACTTGAAATGATTTTGGAAGTTTGGGGAACTGGAATAAAGGGAGCACCTCCTTCCTCAAAATAAAACTGCACTGTACACATGTATTGATGAGCTGTCCGTACTACTTTGCCCTATGGCATGTCTGGGTTTCATGCTCATGTGGAAGGAAACTTCCTAGGCTATAGAGGCACTTGTATACCATCTTTTATTTGCAAGATAATCTCTTGGTTTGCTATATGTCTAGCATCAGCAATGCAACCAAAACACAACTATCAAGCTACACTAAACTGGCATGGTGGCGAGAATATTCTGGGAATCTCTTGGGGTGAGATTCTAAGCTGTACTTGACAGACTATTTCAGGTAGACCCAGATATTGTGTGTTTGTGGTTCTTATGGTGTCAGATTGCTCTGAAGGTGGTTGCACATGCAAAACTAATGATGCTGACTTATACAAAATACTGACAGTGATGTTCCTGTGTATTGGTATACATGGATCATTACAGCGGGGGACTTATGAATATGCATTCCGCTCCCACTTTTTGGGTATTCACTACTACATAATTTGTTCCGTTTAGTTGGGGCTATTGAATGCAGACAATAATAATTGACCTCCTTCCATTCCTAGAGGATGAAGGGTTTGTACACACAGTGAATGCTGGTTTTTCTGGCCATGCAAATGAATCTATCCATGGTGTACTTGCTTCTGGTGCACTCACAGGGGCAGTATATATGCAGTAAAAATGAAGTGTCCAAATAAGCTGCTTAAGCCAGTCAGATTAGCTGATGATGGGCACGTCCGCACACTGCCCTGCACTATTTATCTTGTAGCTGGGATGCGTATCAGAGCCTTTACATAGGTAATGGGAGCACCTAAGCCCGCCCTTATGATATGATCTTTCATCACACAGTCCTTTAAAGAATGTTTAACCATTTCACCAGGTCCAGTGACTTTACCTGGTTACGCTGACCATTTTTTTTTTAACCTTATAAGGTTTTCCAAAATGGTTTCCTGATAATGGCTAGTACACCTGTCATAAACGTGTGTTTGTACTAACTTTAAAGGAAATCTGTCACGTCAAACCTAATGTAGTGCTGCGATCTGCAGACAGCATGTTATCTGAGCTCAGCCTGATGTACGGTGTGTGTATATATATGTATAGGAGTCTGATATCTTTCATGAAGACTTTCTCTTCCTGCATTTGTGTGGTAGGACAAGGAAGCCTGCATCAGACATATGGGACTTCTCCTTATGCCAGCTCACTCAACTTTTTTACTTCTTAAGCAAAAACATGAACATCTCTTTTTATTTTAATTTTGATTTGATCTATCCATCTCTTAGGTTTGGGCAATTTTTGCCTAAATATATTTGTTTAATTTTATTTTTTTTATGCTTCGGAGCAATTCTTTAGAAAGAACATTGAGATGACAAATTATACTGAAGAGTCTAATGGTTGGTCATACTTAGTGAGATGGCGGTCGGGCACTAAGGACCACCCACTGGACTCCTAAAATTAGAGGTGGGTTTTGATGAATAAAATACAATTTATACTTAAAGATTTCCCACAAAACTATTTATTCATCTTCTGATCTTCTGCTCTCTAACTTGCTGTCTGCAGATTGGGCTGAGTACATTGCTTGTTTCCTATTACGCAATATAAATCAGGCCGCTCATGTCCATAGGCCGTGTCTGGTATGTCAGCTGTGCCCTATTCACTGTAATATGGGTTAAGTTCAGTATCAGACATAGCTTATTTTTTCTATTGGACTAGCTCCTCAAATACAGTAAGGCTGAAGCCTCACATTTCGGAAACGCCACGTTTTTTTCTTGCAGATTTTGCTGTGTTTTTTTTGGAGCCAAGGTCAGGAGTGGCTTGAAAACCAATGGAAAATATATAGGAAGAACTTCTAACTTCTGCACAATCCAATCCTGGCTTTGGCTCAAAAAACTGCAACAAAAAAAAGCTGCATTTTTGCAATGTGGGGCCTCAGCCTAAGACTTCCTTGTGTCCCCTGTTTCTTGGGGATTCTTTCATCTGAGCAAACCATTAAACTTTGAAGGATCCTTCATAACAAACTGAATACACAGCCCTAGCCTTAAACACTTGAGCGCTTTCCCCCTGAATCTATTTGGTCTTTATCACTACCAGGATTGTTTTATTTGTAGACGCCATTCAATTTTGCAATGCTTTGTTTTATGGACACTTATTTGAGGGTCCCAGTGGTTGGTGGTCCAGGAGCTTGGACCCTTATCAATGAATGTCCTATTAAGTTGCTGGTTACTATGGTTCACACCAGTTTGTAATGTTTCTACATTTTTTTTTTGTTACTTTACAGTTTTTGGTAGGAGGGTTTGCCGCAGTTTAATTTTCTGTCATAAATGTTGACAATTGTAAACTATATGTTTAATCCATTCAAATGTCACAAGCAAAATGACAAGTCTAGTTGTAGCCTCCAAAGCCATTTCATAAAGCTGTCCGATGAGGCCTGTTTTGACACTTTATGACTTGCATCATTAATTTGCACTATTGTGAGTTGTTGCGTTTTAGAACCTATGCCTTATCTATCTGCTTTTCTTCCAGTGTTTTCAAGAAGTGACTTGGTCATGAATAGCCCATGCTGGCTGCTAATCCTGTAAAGTGTATATAATACAAGAGGCTACATATGAACACTATGCAGTGATGTTGCTGCACCTGAAACAACCTGAACACCCTGCTCGCCCACTAGAGTGCTTCCAATAGGATAGTGTAGGACTGGGACACGTTTATAGCAGAATACAAACAGCTATAGATGTCAGTGAGTGACCACTTACCTAAGGGTTCCTGTGCTCCTCTCCATAACACTTAGCCTATAGAGGGATAGCAGTCACTCACATGTACATCATGCTACCATCCAGCACCTTATCCCTCCCAGCTGCCCATATATTGTGCGTGTGTTTCTGTAGTGATTGGTTCCCTTTTTGGTTGAAATTCAGACAGGTGGGAAAATGTTTGCTGAACATTGCTATTCTATCCACCCATTCTCAATATTTCTAGTGCAGCTACAGATAAAACATTAAATAAATTGTACCCCATAGATTTTAAATACAGTTGTGTAATATTAGGGGGGGGGGGGGAGCTGCATTAGATACTTCCTAAAATCAGTAGGCGTGATCTAAACAGGGATGGGAAACCCATGAGGTAAGCATATGGCCCGCTCTACCCTGCAGCCAGTTCTATCTTCATAGAGAAACTATTGACCACCATAAACAGGAGCGCCGCTTGTCTACAGGCTCCGAGGGTACCTATAGCTTAGCTGCTCTAGTGTTCTTGAACAGGGTCTATAATAGGTCATTACATATAATGCACTACCCTATTATGTTAGGAAGTGTCTATCCAAACTGAAAGTGAACTTTAGTGGGGTTTTGCGGGGTCACAGTATTGGATGACTGGCCTATCCCCTGCCGATCAGCTTTTACAGAGAGCCATGGACTTCAGCCAAGGTTTTGTTTATATTGGTCTTTGTACTTGTAGAGTATTACAACTCTGTCCCATTAATTTCAATGAGGTGAGAGTTAGAGCCCACTGATCTGGTGGCCATCGATACTGTAAGCCTGCAAAACCTCTTTAAGACTAGAAGCTTGTATAGCAGTTTACAACATCTGCAGTAATTGTACTATCCATCTGTCCATGGCCACTTGAATGAGTGAGGTGTGTTAGAGATGTGCCTGACTAGTAGTTGTGCTACTGACTCCGCATAGGATTTCTAGGTGTAGAGATTTGGTAGAGGAGAAGTGCAGATTGTATTGTATTCTGTGGAGGGGAGAGATGGGTGTAGATGTGAGCGTTACACTGTGATATATTGTATCTGTCAACTATCTGTAATGATAGTGGCAAATGAACTTCTTTACATGCCAGACCCTTTTCTCAATAACTTTTTCTAAAGACGAATGTCCTATGCAGTCCTATGTGACAGATAATCAAAACTTTCATTTATTTCTAAAGCGTTTGTTACCTGTAAAAATAGTTTTCTATGTATAAAATTTTAGTTGGCAAGAGACGATACGTTGAAGTGTTCTCAGTCAGGTTGCATGCTGTAATCGAGGTTGGTTCTACAAGGATGCAAGCTGTTTGCCTTTGACGTCATGGGGAGATATATATATATTTTCTTTTTAACTTAAAGTGATCTGAGAAGTACAAGAGAAGTATTGGTGACCAACCATGCCATCACATCCTATTTAGGAATAAGGAATTAAATTGACACTCCATAATTTCCAGCCTGCCGCAGATTGACTCTAGGTGCTGTATTATTAAAAAGTCCATTAAGGCCTACTTAATAGTTATCAACCTCTTTTCATAAGTAAATGGTACAAGTGAATATAAGAAAGTTTGTAATACATCTTATTAAAGATAATGTGTAGAATATTCACCAGTACTATTCATTTATGAAAAGCTGTATATAACTGGAGGTATGCTTTAAATGGACTTTTTCAAAGAAACTTTATCATATATTTTATTAAAGAAATACGTTTACTTTGCCACTTACTAGGCTGCTTCCTTCCTCCTTATCTTTCGACTGTTTACATAAACTCTGTATCCTTATCCAGCCTAGCTCATAGAACTCTATGGAGAGGGGAGGAGGAGGAGGAGGCTGCTGTCGGCTGGGTAACTGATTTATTATTGCCTCATTCTATGGAGCAGTGTCAGAAGAACTCCATTCACTCGCAGAGTAGCAGAATGTAGCAACAGTAATTCATTGTCTTTTCTCGCAGTCTCCCCTCACCCTCCCCTCTTCTTAGACTTGTATGTAGAAAGTAACTCTGGAAGTGGAGAAGTATTTTCTTTATTACAATATATTACAAAGTTTTATATTCACCTGCTGTTTTATGTAGAGTTGTTTAGAAATGGAAGTTCACCTCCACAGCCTGGTCATTTTGTAGCCTGTTGCTGAGGAGCAACTGACAGCTCCATTTTCCCAGTTCCCCACAGATATGTAACTTGTAAGCCTTAGTTTGGGCTGTGCCAGGGTCAAATCTTGTGCCAGTACTATAAGGCTACAATATTCTGTACAGCTTCATTTTATTTGCCAGTCCTAAAATCGGCTGTTGTGTTTGATCAGTAGGTCAGAAATATAAAGGAGGGTTTGCAAACTATTGTATTTCCTTCATATTCGAACCATCTTACCAGACTGGCACTGTATCAGGTCTTGAGATTGGCTAAACAGGGATGCAGGTTCCCCACTAGTAGCTTTCTAGCTTACTTTATTGACCTTTTAAACAATTGATGGCCAGTTAAATGGATGAAGCGCGGGTGCCCTGTCATCTATACTGATGTAACATACTGCTCACTGGAATACTGATCCTGGAGTCTGTCATTCTGGATCAGTGCTGGTTACATTGGTGGGAGCAGGAGAAGGCCACCCTTTGCGTTTAAGGGTAAAATCTTGAGATCTAACGCAATATGTTATGAAGTCTGTCATTTATTCCTATGTCTAGCTTCTCATGCATCGATCATCAGCCTCTGTTTCACTGATTTGTCACCTTGCAGAACGTGTACAATGTTAAAGGTAACACAAGGATTATGGCCATGTCCTTTCATTATGTAATCTGCTGAACTTGCTTTCACGGCTTTGTCCCTTTCGTTGTTTATTTAAATATTTATAAGCTAGTAAAATACAGCTTTATTTTTTCAGCTCTGATACTACGTAGAATTGTGCCTTTTTGTCCGTATGTGAATAAATGCTGTACATTTTGCTACATGATTGAGTCTCGTCCTTTTTCATTATTTAATTGTCCAATTCTGTTCTGTTCGGGGTTTTCAGACTTGGAAGGTAAAGCTGAACACCTACACTCACCGGCCACTTTATTAGGTACACCTGTCCAACTGCTCGTTAACACTTAATTTCTAATCAGCCAATCACATGGCGGCAACTCAGTGCATTTAGGCATGTAGACATGGTCAAGACAATCTCCTGCAGTTCAAACCGAGCATCAGTATGGGGAAGAAAGGTGATTTGAGTGCCTTTGAACGTGGCATGGTTGTTGGTGCCAGAAGGGCTGGTCTGAGTATTTCAGAAACTGCTGATCTACTGGGATTTTCACGCACAACCATCTCTAGGGTTTACAGAGAATGGTCCGAAAAAGAAAAAACATCCAGTGAGTGGCAGTTCTGTGGGCGGAAATGCGTTGTTGATGCCAGAGGTCAGAGGAGAATGGCCAGACTGGTTCGAGCTGATAGGCAACAGTGACTCAAATAGCCACCCGTTACAACCAAGGTAGCCAGAAGAGCATCTCTGACTGCACAGTACGTCGAACTTTGAGGCAGATGGGCTACAGCAGCAGAAGACCACACCGGGTGCCACTCCTTTCAGCTAAGAACAGGAAACTGAGGCTACAATTTGCACAAGCTCATCGAAATTGGACAATTGAAGATTGGAAAAATGTTGCCTGGTCTGATGAGTCTCGATTTCTGCTGCGACATTCGGATGGTAGGGTCAGAATTTGGCGTCAACAACATGAAAGCATGGATCCATCCTACCTTGTATCAACGGTTCAGGCTGGTGGTGGTGGTGTCATGGTGTGGGGAATATTTTCTTGGCACTCTTTGGGCCCCTTGGTACCAATTGAGCATCGTTGCAACGCCAAAGCCTACCTGAGTATTGTTGCTGACCATGTCCATCCCTTTATGACCACAATGTACCCAACATCTGATGGCTACTTTCAGCAGGATAATGCGCCATGTCATAAAGCTGGAATCATCTCAAACTGGTTTCTTGAACATGACAATGAGTTCACTGTACTCCAATGGCCTCCACAGTCACCAGATCTCAATCCAATAGAGCATCTTTGGGATGTGGTGGAACGGGAGATTCGCATCATGGATGTGCAGCCGACAAATCTGCGGCAACTGTGTGATGCCATCATGTCAATATGGACCAAAATCTCTGAGGAATGCTTCCAGCACCTTGTTGAATCTATGCCACGAAGAATTGAGGCAGTTCTGAAGGCGAAAGGGGGTCCAACCCGTTACTAGCATGGTGTACCTAATAAAGTAGCCGGTGAGTGTATAACATCTCTATAAGTGTACTGTGTCACACCAGTCCTAAGAACGATAAAAGCCACATTCTCGCTTGATGGAATTGTACATGCGTGCAAATTTTCATTTTGTTCAATAGATGTAAACTAAGATCTTTACAGGGAAACACCACTGATTTATTTTTATTCATTATATTGTCTGAAAGAACATGCCCCCAGTTGTCTACCATCTCTTACTGTGCTTTTCACCTTCTTCGTCACATGATCACAGTGTGACTTTTTTTTATTTACACAGCAACCACTGCTAGAAAAAGAGATCTCTCCCTGTTGCCTGCGGATGCTATTCAGAGCTACCATGTGACCTCACACATGAGGATTGTGCCCACTGTTTTTGTTTAGTTTTTTTTGTTTTGTTTTGTTTCCTCCCCTCCCTTATAGTCAGGTCACCATGCTTCTGATGCCTTCACCACTGTTACTAGTGCTGGTTCCAGGTTTCAGCGGGCCTATGGGTGACATGGAGTCCTGTCAATCATGGTAAGAGGCCCAATCTGTTACATCCAGAATGCTGGAATTCCTAAAAGAACATCATATTTGCTTTTCCTGAGTGGACACACAACACCCTACCCTTTTTTCTTTTTTAAATATAACCTTGCAGTGACTTTTGGAGAATGCAAACTGAGAGTGCAGCGTCTGTCAGAGCAACTAACTGAAAAGTGTGAATCTCGCCTTACTTGTAACGTACTATAAGCACTCATGGCAGACCCTACCTTTACCCAACAGATTCCCATTGACTTACAGTGTGATCTATTAAGTCTTACTCTTATCATTTCATGCTCTTACACTGGACATTTGTTGTGAGAATTCCTCATCATAACTACAGATATATACACTGACACTCGCTGTATAACAACGGTGTGAGGTACGGTACTACAAGTCCCAGAGCAGAATAAATGAATGGTGAACAAATTAATAAACATTAGCAAATTAACAGTATTAAAGCTTTCACTGCTTATCTTTAATCTGTGGTCACTCACATACCAACTGTTACATAAGCATTATGTGTCACTTGGAGAAGAAAAATGGTTTTCTGACTGATGATAGCAAGTTTAGCAAGGGATTTGTTTTCAGTTCTCAGCTGAGTAGTTGGCCCCCTTGAGCTCAATAGGCCCTGGCATCATCCTGGGTTTGTTGGATGCTGACGCTGGCCCTGATTATTACAAACAGCAGTTGGTGCAACTTTACAAGGAATGTACAAAACATGTTGTGACATCATCCTCACAGTGTAAGGTCCTGTGCTATTTCCTGGTCACAGACTCCCATTAATTAAATATAATATAAATAGATACAGTGCCAAAGTCTAGCACTCTCATAGTATATAAATAAATGCAAGTACATTTCAGAGCTTATGCAGGTTGTTGATGTCATGTGGGCGAAGAAGACAGCACCGCAGTGTTACAAGTAAAAAACAGTATTTGGAGTGAAAGCAGAAATGAAAACTGTCCTTGGTTTGACAGCAATATATACTGTGTAGTGAGTGTGAGAGATTGTACAGAGATGACCTATCTTTAGGTTAGGCCATCAATATCCAGTTTTGGAGAACCCCCCCCCCAAAAAAATATATATATATATATATATATATATCTTTTCTTCCTCGTGATTGGAATCTTCTATATTTCTGTGAAGACTGATCTTGTATAACATGACATTTCCAGAATTGTTTGTTCAAAGGTTTAATGCTTGGGAACGAGCCTTCAGAAGAAAGTCCGTCATCGCAGAGGGAACCCCCTGGCAAGGACCACTTTATTCACCATAGAGTCATTTCACTGATAATTGAGTCTCCCTATGCCATTAATGTATTTCACACTTCACACTGCATAGTGGAAGAGACTGAAGAGGGGAAAAGCTTCTTAAATCATCCTAAATAAAATGGTGCAACTTTTACAACTAAAAGGATCTAGAAATACAAGAATGACTTTTATAATTTTAAGCGACTTTTCTGATACCTGTAAAGCTAGGATACCCATAAACAAAGACTGAAGAAGGTTGGATCAGTTGATTTCGAGTCAGTGGGTGGTGAAACCTAATAGATAACCCTCCTGTTCCTGTTAATATACCTTGTCAGAGTATATGGATGCCATAAGGGAGATCCCCTGCTCAGAATCCCTCTAGGAGCCAGAACATAGAGCCGCTCTAGGGCACAAGACATACAGGAATTGCATGAAAGGTCATTGTACAGGAAATGTCCAACTGGCTGCAGATTCCCTCGGCAAACTCGGCAGCCATTCCTATCTGTTTAATGAATACGTTCAACTTTTGCTTGTGCTTCACCTACTACTGTATTCCTGTGCTTGCTGTCAGGGCTATATTTACAGCTCTCACTGCCCTAGGGATTCAGACTAAACACCCCAAAATCTGTGATACTGCGTTACATGTGGGTTTTGCAGATGATTCTACTCCAGATGTAATCGCTCTACATTGAAAGTAGCGAAATCTGCCAAAAGAAAAAAATCTAAAATTCTAACTCCTATGAATACACCAAAGGGAGGAAGTTGTATTTTGGTGCAAAGGGTCCATCGTTCTAACTATTGGTTCTGTTCTGTTTCATATGCTGCCATCAGTCAGACAGTGTCACCCTATATTAATGTATTACATTACGTCTCCTCTGTCAACCTCTGCGGCAGGTTAGCCCGTTATACCCTAATACTCTGTGCTACCCCATCACAGACTATTCCCCTATGCTAGTCGCTTCAAAGACAAGTCTCATATAGCTCTGGGCCCCAATGCAAAATCTGTAATGGGGCTCCTTCCTACATCATGCCATTTAGAATAGTGGTATATTGTGTGCAGTAGGACATATGGAGCTCCCTCAGGATCCAGGGCCTGGTAGTGACACTGCACCCCTATAGCTATGTCCCTGAACCTGGGCTAATTTATACAGCTGATATGTCTTCCATCTAACCACAGGACAACCCAAAGCAAAGTCCATTCAGACATTGTGACAGACACAGCCAAAGCCTAACATCCCTGCTGCACACAATGAGCACACTATTGGACTTTTTTAAGAATGACTGAAGTATTAAAGGGATTCTACCATTAAACTACCTTTTTTTTTTTTCTAATTACCACTTCGGAATAGCCTTAAGAAAGGCTATTCGTCTCCTACCTTTAGACGTGGTCTCCGCCGCGCCGTTCCGTAGAAATACCGGTTTTAACCGGTATGCAAATGATCTCTCCGCAGCAATGAGGGCGGGCTCCAGCACTGAAACACCGATGAGCGTGTCCCCATTGCTGCCAAGATCTCTTTCCTGCGCCGCCTCCTTTTTCTGCAGCAACTCCGCCTCTTCTGGCTTCTCTTGCTCTTGTAGTTCGATACAGGAGCATAGAGAGGCCACCCCAAAATGGGGTAGCCGCTCTTGCAGTTCAATACAGGAGCCGGCCGGTGGCCATTTTGGGGTGGCCTCTCTATGCTCCTGTATCGAACTACAAGAGCAAGAGAAGCCAGAAGAGGCGGAGTTGCTGCAGAAGAAGGAGGCGGCGCAGGAAAGAGCTCTCGGGCAGCAATGGGGATGCGCTCATCGGCCTTTCAGTGCTGGGGCCCGCCCTCATTGCTGCGGAGAGCTCATTTGCATACCGGTTAAAACCGGTATTTCTACAGAACGGCGCGGCAGAGACCACGTCTAAAGGTAGGAGACGAATAGCCTTTTCTATGGCTATTCCGACGTGTTCATTAGAAAAAAAAGTAGTTTAATGGTAGAATCCCTTTAACTGTAGAATTATGCGGCCATTGGGGACTTTGGGTGGATGGGGCTTATGTACATGTATTTGAAGCATTGTCTGACCATACCCTAAGGCACTGTAACTGAAAAATAATATAGATAGATATCATATCTAAAGACCTTGTGATGCTTTTCATGACCACGGTGTGATACAGAGTGGTGTAACTACTTAAGAACAAGACGTCTTCTAGTTATCTGACAGACTGGCTATTTCATTGGGACACTATTCATCCAGCTATGTCCAGCCCAATTGCATAACACCCAGCCCGGTTACAGGGAGCAGTGAGATATCCCAGAACATAGAATAAAATACAGGGAAAGTCCATTGCCAAGCTTCCTCCAGTCGTGTAATTTGCTACCGCCTATGGTGTCCTGACATGTATGACTAACACGCTGCACTGTCACATGTGGTAACCAGCAATAGGTGTCCAATAAAAGCTCAATATAATAAAAGAAGACATCGTCCCGTGTTCTAGCTGTTTGGAAGCTCGGATGAAACCGTTCAGACCTGAGGTGTGTACTTTACCATTGTCTGTATCCAAGGGCAAGATTTTCCAAGCATCCATAATAAAAGAAGAAAGATATTAAAAAGCTTAAAATGATTACAATATGAGGACAGCAAACTTTGTAAAGTCACTCAACTTTTGACATAAATTTAGGCTGTGACAAGTTGCGGAAAACCGATATAAACTCTAGTAAAAAGGCAGAATGGCAAAGTGATAGTTTCCTTTAATGTGTAAATCCACAGGGGGCCGAGTTACTCAGCAGGGATTTGGCGCTTACTGCTGCTTCGCCAGAGCACTGTAGGCAATACAGAGTAGTCTCATCACAACACATATACTCTTGTAATTCCGGATGTGCTGTTTGCTGAGTGTAACTGCTAGAAAGCGACAGCGGATACAATGTCACATTCCCGAATAACACCCTGGTCAAAGCTGAACTCTGGCTGAAGGACTGGACTTGTACGAGCCCTGGCCCAGACTCCTCAGGTAAAGTAAAACATCTGCTCAAGCTTATGTGACAAACAAGACACATTTAACCATTTCATCTAACCAAACCCTACATCTCTGGATTTCAAGAAAAGCTACACCATTTATTTGTAATGTATTTCGAACACTCTCAAAAGTTGTGTCACCCATCATAATGTGCGCTCCCCATAGAAATGAATGGAAAAAAAGCAGCCCATTCATTTGTATGGGGAGCGCACGTATGCCGGCTCCCATAGAAAGCAATGGGATCTGTTTTAAACACCGCTGATTCGGAACAAGTTACACGTTCTGAATCAGCCAGCGTATACTCTGTGTGAAGGGGCTCTAAAAGTTTTTTCATATGTTAAAAGTGTCTAGTCAAGGTTTCTGTTGGAAAGATTTTGGGGTGCCCATGTTATATAAAATATACAGTATATATATATATATATATATATATATATATATATATTTTGTTCTTTTTACAGGTCATCTCTTTCTGGATCACCCTACTATGCAATTCCATGCAGTAATAAAAACAAACTGATGGATGTCACCAAATGGACCAAAGACCACTATTTTGGGCTCTGTCCATATAATGGCGGCCTATGGTTATTGGGAATGGAACGTTTCCTAGTATGTACAGTAAATGCATTTTGCAGAAGTAGTAGAAATAAACCCTAACCAAGATTTACCTTGTGCATGAAAGAAACATCAAAATGGGAAGTAGACAGGGTAATAAAAGTTAGCAATCCACTGGTAGAACTTCTTCCCCTTATCCATTGAGTTCCATTATAATTTTCTGCGGCTTAAACATAATTTTGGTTAATCTCCGGCAGCCGCCGCTGTTATAATAGTAATAATGATATATTGGAATTTATCAACTACTATAATAACATCGTGTTCACAGTAAATAGTACGGCTATAACTTCTCTCTAAACACAGAGCAGTGCGCCATGTTTATGAAGTAGCCACTTGACTCCTTGTGCTTTGCCTTTCCATAACAAGCTCCTTCTTGAAGATGAAGGTGTGACCAGTATTCTAGACTACAGTGCTGATTTCCTGCAGTGTATATGCTATCACAACAAGCGACACACAATGGCTCTCGCAGTTATTAGGTCTAAATATATCTTTCACAAAAGGAAGCCAGCAGCTTTTCTGACAGGGATGTCAAATCTCATCATCTACTTATTGAGCCTTAAAGATCTGGTGTCACAACTGAGCTTCACATATCATCTGTCTCCAGGAATACGCACTTACTGGGAGGTGGTGGATGCCAATAAAACCTGATGTTTATCTAGGTGTCAGCCTATATTTATTATGACATGATTTGTTAGTAGGCAGGTGAAGCGGGAATACAACATTAGCATATCTCATGAATATTCATAGGCCGATCAGCTCTTAATTGACCTTTGTTGCTTTTCTTCTGCACAACCATTGTCCTTCAAACACTAAGAGGTGAAATAGTTCTAGATGAAACTCAGAAGCTGGGGTGGGGGATTGCGAGATAAATATTTAAAAAATTGCAACAAGTTGGAAAAAACCATGTAAGTAAGAAGGGCATGACTCCCCTCCCCCATACTGTATTGTCGCTAGGCCGATCGTGCTTTGGATAACCCAGGTCATCCCTAATAATGAACAGTCATTTCATGACTCGGGAACACTCAATTGGCCAATTAACCTTTCGGCTCCTACATTTCCACGTTCCCCAGTAATAGGAACATTACAGCGGATGGAGATTACTTTATACATTATATGTGCAGAAAATGGTAATTACGACTTACATTTTTAACCCCTAATTTTGTATTATTAAAGACAACATGTAAGTAACTCGCTCTCTGTGGCTTACAACTCATCAAGTCAGGAGTTGGTTAAGTCAATGATTGATAGCTACAGATGTTCTGGTGTATTACCTTTTCCTGTACGGTATTTTTCTAGCAGTCACACATTGGAGCTGTATTTACCATACATATTTGACACATTATCTGCTGTCAGCCTGTCACGATTCCCACATTGCGGAGCTGGAGATGAGCACCTTAATAGGCTCTCCAGCCGCAGCAGCATAATGCTATTTCATAGTCTGCCTTTAAGTTTGTCACCTGAATACCAGACTGCTATTGACTTTTTGATTTATTTTTGCCACTTGCCTAAAGCCTCATGCTGTAATATAGCACCTACAGAAGAGGACGGGGTCATACTGTTCTTCTGTATACCTTCAATTTCATATGGAGTCAGTGGAAAATCACGGCATGCTCCAATGAATACCATCTCATGATAGTGCAATTCTCCCGCTGTATTATTGCATCTGGTAAAATGACAGACCCCATTACAGACAAAGGGGTCCGTCTAGTGGTGTTGGTATCTTTAATTTCAGGAATCTACTGCTACTTTTTTTTGCTGTGACTAAGCAGAACAACAAAGTAAGTAATGCAGATGTGAACAAATATTAAGGAGATATTCTGAACCAAGCAAGTAGCCGGCAGTAACGGGCATAACTTTAATCCCGATGCAAAATCTGTGATGGGCCCCTACCTACATACCTTGTACTATTTAGGGCTCGTTCACATCTGTGCCCGGTCTCCGTTCTGCAGGTTTCCGTTTCCTGCACAAAGCAGAGGCAGCAGACGGAAACCTGCCGGCATGTTTCAAGCCCATTCATTTGAATCAGTTTAAAAGATGTCCGGCCGTGAGCGACGGTGAGCGTTTTTTTAAAAATCGGACACAGATTCGGACATGCAGGCGGAGAGCATAAAACACTTACCGGCGCTCATGGCCGGACCCAGTATGACAGCTTTCCGTCTTCTGCATGCAGAAGACGGAAACCACAGAATGGACTGCCGAACGCTAGTGTGAATCTAGCGTTAGAATAGTGGTATATTTTATCTTGCAAAAGACCTTTTAGGCTAAAGCCCCACAGGACGATATGCAGTGCAAAAGCGTTGCGGGAAAACCGCGGCGGGAACGCAACGTGGTTCTTCCCACAGCGCTTTGAATAGAAAGTTCATGGAGTTTTTCTTTGCGGACTTTCTGTTACAATTATATCTACGGGAAAGCCGCCGGCGTTTCCGTAGATATAATTTACATGCTGCAATTTCCAAAACCCGCCGGGCATATCGCAGCGTTTCTGGCCCATGGGGACCTGGCCTTAGGGACTAGGGCCTGTTAGCGACTGCTAACAGGGCCTAGTCCCTAGTAACACTCCTGTCCCGCAAAGAGACCTGTTTTTGTGTTTGTGTATATTCTTCTTTAACTCCTTAGTGACACAGGGCATAATAGTATGTCCTGTATGGAGAGAGCTGAGCTCTCTCCATACAAGGTGGATGCCAGCTGTATAATACAGCTGGCACCCACCGCTAACAGCAGTGATCGGTGCTTGCATTGATCACAGCTGTTAACCCATTAGATGTCACAGTCAAATAGGACTGCGGCGTCTAAACTGTGCAGGCTGCACCGGCACTGCCATTTTTCACCGATCTTCGCCCTTATGAACATCAGTGGAGGGCGGTGATCGGTTGCCTTGACAGCTGGGAGCCTATTGAAGACTCCCAGGCTTGTCATTGCATTAGCTCTATTGCATGCTGCCAGAGGCATTTTGCTATTCACTGCAGTACAGTAGTATTGCAGTGATTAGCATGAGCGATCAGATCCCTAGGTTTCAAGGTCCCTAGGGGGTCTGATCATAGAAGTAATAGAAGAAAAAAAAAAAGTTTTTTAAAAGTATATAAAAAAATCCCCCATAAAAGTTCAAATCACACCCCTTTCCCTAGAGCAGATATAAAAGTAAATAAAGAAAAGTAAGCATAAACATATTAGGTATCCCCACGCTCCAAAATGTCCGAACTATTAAAATATTAAAATATTTATTACATTCAGTGAATGGCATAGTGGCAAAAAAAAATCAAAATAGCTAAATAGCATTTTTTTCAACAGTTTGCCTTCTATAAAAAATTGAATAAAAAGTGATCAAACGCCATCTTGTCTTGCATAAAGAGTCACCATACCCAGCTCCATACATGTAAATATGGTGGCACAAATTATTTTTGCTATTTCGCAAAGTTTTTCATTTTTTAAAAGGTATTAAAACATTACAAATACTATATAAATTTGGGGGCAACGCGGTGGCTCAGTGGTTAGCACTGCAGCCTGGAGTCCTGGGTTCGAATCCCGCCATGAACAACATCTGCAAGGAGTTTGTTTGTTCTCCCCATGTTTGCGTGGATTTCCTCCCATTCTACAAAGACACACTGATGGAAAAAAAAAAAGTACATTGTGATCCTCCACCTGACACATCTATCAAAGTTAACGGAACCACAATTACCCCTGTCCTACGAGCCCATTGCCTTGGGGTAACCATAACTCTACCCCTTCAAGCCACACATTCAAACCGTCAACACTTCCTGCCGCCTCCAACTCAAGAACATCCACCGAATCCGCTCCTTCCTCACCCCTGAAACCACTAAGATGCTTGTCCAGGCCCTCATAATCTCCCGCTTAATCTACTGCAACTCCCTTCTCCATGGACTCCCAGCTAACACCCTCGCCCTCCTCCAGTCCACCCTAAACTGAGCTGCTCGTTTAATCCACCTCACCCCCCCGATCTTCATAGGCTGCTCCCCTCTGCCAGTCCCTCCACTGGCTACCCATAGCCCAGCAAATTGAGTTCAAGCTACTAACGCTAACATACAAAGTGATCCACAACCTGTCCCCTCCATATATCTCTGAACTAATCTCACTCTACCTGCCCACACGTAACCTCAGATCCTCCAATGACCTCCTACTCCGCTCTGCTCTCATCCGCTCCTCACACAACAGTCTCCAAGATTTCTCTCGTGCATCCCCCATACTCTGGAACTCCTTACCAAGACACATAAGATTGACCCCCACAATCACAGGCTTCAAGAAGGCCCTGAAGACTCACCTATTCAGGAAGGCCTACAACCTCCAATAACACTATCACCGCACCCCCATCTGTACAGTCTCCCCCTCTCCTTCTGTCTCTACCCCCCTTCCCTCATAGATTGTAAGCCCTCATGGGCAGGGCCCTCTACCCCACCGTGCCAGTCGGTCATTGTTAGTATTATATCTACCTGTATATTTTGTGTATTGTATGTAACCCCCAAATGTAAAGCACCATGAAATTAATGGTGCTATATAAAAAAAAAACAACAATAATAATAATAAAAAATAATCCCTATGGGGCTCACAATCTACATTGAAAAAAAAAATACTATAAAAATTTGGTATTGCTGTTTTCATACCGCACAACACATTTTTCCCTCCCCACATTTCAAAAGCCATAACTTTTTCATTTTGCAGTTCACAGAGTCACATGATGGCTTATTGTTTGCGGGACAAATTGTAAATTTTAATGGCACCATTAAATATGCTGTGCAATGTACTGGGAAGCTGTAAAATATTCAGAATGAGGTGCAATTGGAGAAAAAATGCATTGTCATTGTGTGTGTCATTGTGTGTGTGTCAAATGTCATTGTCATTGTCAAAATGCATGTCATTTTACCACACAGTGAATGTCGTAAAAATGAAACTCATATGAAATTGGTGTGAATGCATTTTTTCTCCAATTGCACCTCATTCTGAATATTTTACAGCTTCCCAGTACATTGCACAGCATATTTAATGGTGCCATTAAAATTTACAATTTGTCCCGCAAACAATAAGCCATCATGTGACTCTGTGAACTGCAAAATGAAAAAGTTATGGCTTTTGAAATGTGGGGAGGGAAAAATGAAAATGCAAAAAAAAAAAAATTGGCCTAATCCTTAAGGGGTTAAAGGTATATCCTAGTTTTATTTTTTACTTTTATTTTTTTTAAGTAACGTGTATTATTAGCTATTCTCTAAATAAATACAGTTTTTTAAAATGTGATTCATATGTTGTTTGTATATAAGTCTAGTAGTTAGAGATGAGTGAACGGCGTTCGATCGAATTGGTATTCGATCAAATATCAGGCTGTTCGAGGTATTCGATTCCAATTGAATACCACATGCAAACGCAGTAAAAATTCGTATCCCCTCCCACCTTCCCTGGCGCTTTTTTTGCACCAATAACTGTGCAGGGGAGGTGGGATAGGAAGTAGAAAAACGTAGGCATTTAAAAAAAAAATTGGAAAAAGCCATTGGCTGCCGAAATCAGGTGACCTCAGATTTATAAGAATAGTCGCCACCATCTTCGTCTCATTTGCAGTGAGAGATAGGGAGAGAAAGAGATCTGCTGAGGGCTAGATAGGTATTAGCTTCTGTTAGGCAGGAAATCTGAAGAACAACAATAGCGCTTTTCAGAGCAATACTGCAGGGAGATGGTCGATAAACGCTCAATCCAGCTTTGCATGGTGTGTACCCCAAAACGCCAAAGTGGGATACACAGCAATTGTCAGGCTATATACGCTCAATCCAGTTTTTAACGGTGTGTACCTCCCCAAACCTAAGCGGTATACAGAAAATCTGTGTATAGTATATACACTTTCCTGGTTGTGTAAAACACGTGGCTATCTTGGTCATGCTCCCTACGTGGTATTCAGTCCAAGTACAGTTACACCACTCTCCACATTCTCTATATAGTGTACAGTGCAAAGGGACAAAATTTTTTGTCCATTACTTAACATAAGGTATAAATTCAAGCACTTTATGGCTAGCTTATATTGCTACCGGACTCTGGCCTGATGTGTCAAAATTATACAGGTGCACTGCTGTAAACCGGCTTACAAAATTAACTGATCCTACAAGTAATTCTATGTAACACATCATTACATAATAATGCAAGGCACGAAGCACGTCCTACAATAAACTAAATTAAATCCTTTTACACATACATACTGTACATTTGACAGCTCTCAAGGCTAACTGCGGGGCGTACTTGCACCCCCTTGCCAAACTCACCCAAACCTCAGCTGAGGGAAGCCTTCACTCACCCCAAGGGCCACAGGTCCAACTTCTACACCCAATACGTGTAAGGCGCAGAGGGATCGGAGAGGACAGGGCTGTGGTTGGCCAGGTACTCACGCAACATGTGCCTATACTTTTCCCTCCTGATGACACTAGGCCCCTCAGTGGCGGTAGTTTGGGCGGGGGCGGGCATTAACGTGTCCCAGACATTGGAGAGTGTTCCCCTGGTGGTTGTGCAGAGGATGGCAGTTGTTAGCCTCATGGAGGAAATCTCCTCTCTGCCGCCCGCGAGGGTTTACGGAAACATTTACATCATATTCTACACCAGTTGCTTGTGGCAATCATTTTTGTGATTTTTTTCCTCTCCCTTACCAGAACAAAGGATGAGATTTTTTACTTATACCGGGGGTCGAGGATTGCAAAATCCAGTATTGTTTGCTCTCCATGATGTGAACTATGCCTTTGTCTCTTGAAAAGCAACCCAACATGAAGTCAACCATGTGTGCCAGTGTGTTACTTGGCATGACTTTGCTGCCCCCAACTTTAAGGGTCCATTTTCTCCATCTTCCACTCCCCTTCACACCATCCGTGCTGAAGCAATGGGATGCACTGAACTTCACCCTCAAGCCTCGTGTGGGACAGTGACATGAAATGCCACTTCATCCCCCTCATCTTCCTCTGTCAGCCAACGGTGCAAAGATGACAGGAGTGTGCTCTGAATGTTTTCAGCCTAGCAGAGGCTACTTTTCACTTACGAAAATGGCCACACTTTCGCCAGTATATCAAGCACAATGGTGTAGGTTTCAAAGAACCTTTGCAACAAGTTAAAAACGTGGGCCATGTATGGACCGTGTTAGATCTGGCAAGCTCCAGATCTGCTACCAGGTTCCGGCCATTATCACATACGCCAACATGCCTGGGCCCAGGTGCAGCAGGGAAAACCACATTGCCGTCACATTGAAAATGGGATCCCTAACCTCGGGGAAGTGTGTTTTCTGTCAGCCAAGCTGATGAGCTTCAGCACGACCTGCTGACGTCTCCACACCCCAATGCTGAAGGACTTACAGGTCGCAGGTGTGGTCGAGGTTGCTGCGGAGGAGTAGGCTTTCAGAGAACCCCTGCCATGAATTTTGGGCTGGGAGGAGATAGGCCGGGCCCAGCCTCCACTACATTCACCCGGCCTATCATTACAAAGAAGCGGCATCCCTGACCACAGTCGCTTGTCCATGCGTCGGTGGTCAAGTGGACCTTTCAGCAAAGCGCGGAACTCTGCGCCCAACTGATGTTATGGGACACGTGCAGGCGCAAGGCGGGGACGGCACATCAAGAGAGGTAGTAATGGCTAGGCCCAGCATAGCAAGGTGCCACAGCTGCCATCAGGTGACGGAAGGCCTGAGTATCCAGAAGCATAAACATCAACATTTCCAGGGCCAGCAGTTTTTAGATGAGGCTGTTGAAGGCTTGGGCATATGGGTGGCTTGCGCTGTACTTCTGCCTACAATGAAACACCTGGGAGATGGGGAGTGGCTGGGAAGAGGCGCATGATGGTGCAGGCAAAAAGGGTGGATGAGGGTGAACTCCCCAAAGTATCAGAGACAGATGTGTAGGTGTCCAGGCTGGTTGTCTGGACTGCAGCACCAGCACTGTAAACAGTGGAAGAGGCAGTGTCGGCAATGCCGGGCGACGATTGTCCTGCGTTTGCTGTCTCCCACGGGGCCCAGTGCTTGCCTTCAAAATGACGGCGCATGGCTGAGGTGGTCAGGTTGCTTTTCTCTGAGCCTCTATTTAGTTTAGAGTTGCACAGTGTGTAAAACGCACTCAGTTTGTCCTCCACGCATACGTTGAAAAATTTCCATACTATCGAGGGAGGTTGCCAACATGGGCGAGTTTTGGGCGAGTGGCTAGTACACAGAAAATCTTTAGCCTTGCTGCCTCTGGCCTGGCTTCTATGAAGCAGCAGTCCTGTGCCTCTGGACATGCCTCTTCCTCTAGCCACCTTTTTTGTTGCTTAGCTTGCCTCCACATCTACACTGCTTTCCCCGCTAGACATCACCCCTGTCCATGTCGGGTCGGTGGCCTCGTCGTCCACCAACTCCTCTTCCAATTGCTCACTCTCCTCTTACTGCAAACCACACATAACCACATCTTGTCCTGATGGCAACTGTGTCTCGTCATCATCACTGAGGCCCAGAAAAGCCGGTTGCGGGTCCACAACCACAAAATTGGCAGGAAATGGCTGATGCTCCAGTATTTGGGCATCAGGACACACAAAGTTGTCTGGTAGCTCCTGGGATTCGGGAAGTGGTTCAACAGAGGGAGAGACAGTAAAAGGACCCGAAAAGAGATCCTGGGAGGAAGCAAGGGTGGGATGACTCTGTTGGTAAGATTGGGCATGTTGGGACGAAGGAGGGGCAGACTCTTGGGTATGAACACGACTGCAGGTAGTGGCTGACTGGCTGGTAGAAAAGCAGCTGGAAGCATTATCCGCTAGCCATTGTAACACCTGTTCCTGGTGCTCGGACCTGGTCTGTGTTGTACCCTGCTCAACGCAGCTGTCATATCAGGAATTGTGATGAGCGCATGCTAATGTTTCTTTCGGTTTAAAGTTATGTTTCTGTCCATATTAATGTAGAGAAAAGAAGGTTTCCAATTATTTATCCACTTTCATAGAGGTTCTAGTGAGTTTGTAAAGTGTCCAGTGGAGAGGATGAGATAGGATTTCACATAAGTCTGCCACCCACGGGCACTCATGGTGCAGAAACTGAGGAAGCTGACTTTGATGAACCCTTGGGTTTTGGACATGGAACTCCATCAAAGGTCTCTGCTGCTCACACACCCTGCTCAACATATGGTATCTAGGGTTTCAGCGTGTGGTTACGTCGCGCAATAGCCGGTGCTTCAAGCAGATGTAGGCGTTGCTGGAGTGTATTAAGGCTAGCATCAGCTACTGTAGACTTGCCAAAGTGGGCGCACAAGCGCCGCACTTTCACCTGTACCTCGAGAACATTGTGGTACATTTTTAAAGACCGTTGCACCAATAAGTTAAAAACGTGGGCCAGGTATGGACCGTGTTGGAGGCTGGCAAGTATCCAGGATGGCATCCCTCCCTCACCTCGAAGGCAGTGTGCTGTCTGTCCCCCAAGCTGATGAGCTTCAGAACGGCCTGCTGACGTCTCCCCATGCCAGCGTTGCAGCGTTTCCAGCTCGTAGCTGGGGTCTATTTAACGGCGGCGGAGGAGGGTGGTGTTTCAGCACTCCTGCCAGGAATATTGGGCGGGGAGACAAGGCAGGCCGCCACAGTTTGTGACCCGGTCCCAGCCTCAACTACATTCAGTCAGTGTGCACTTCTCCACGCGTCGGTGGTCAAGTAGAACTTTGTGAAAAGCGCAGAACTTAGGCCTCACCTGATCTTACGGGACATGTACTGGTGCAAGGCTCAACTCACCCCAAGGGCCAAAAAGACTGCTGGTGCAAGGCTAAACTAACTTAAAGGGCCTAAAACTCTGCTGGTAAAAGGCTGAAATCACCTAAAGGGCCTCAATCTCTGCTGGTAGCTCAGCTTAAAGGGGTTGTCCCGTCACAAGGATCCTATCTATAATGCTTGTAAATGTGAATGTAAGACTTTTCCTAAATACAATGCTTCAGCAAAACTGCTTTGTTTGGCCACTATCTCACTTTATTCTTTTTTTTGTGGCCACAGCCCTGACCTGAGTCAAGTGATGTGTCTGCCTGCTCTCAGGGGAGAGGGAGGAGGGGCTAAGTACACGGGAGCGAGCCTGGAGGGGGGGGGGTAGTTTACCCTTTGGGGGACAGGTGAAGCCAGCAACATCGCTATGCTTCTGCCCTGCATGAAGACAGCAGCGGCAGAAGCGATGCTGCTATTCCGGGGAGGGGGACGGAGGAGCGGAATAACAGCATCGCTTCTGCCGCTGCTGTCTTCATGCAGGGCAGAAGCATAGCGATGTTGCTGGCTTCACCTGTGCCGGCATCTAACTCCCTGGCATCCGCTGTAATAGGCGGATGCTGGGGACTGTTAGACGCCGGCACAGGCACATCGCTATGCTTCTGCCCTGCATGAAGACAGCAGCAGCAGAAGCGATGCTGTTCCGCTCCGGGGTCACATATGCAAAGCCAAGCGGCGAGATGCCGCCGGCCCTGCGTGCGCGCTCATACACCAGTCTAGCCTTCACAATGCTAATACAGACCCGCAGGGTGTCGGGTCTGTATTAGCATTGTGAAGGGTAGACTGGTGTATGAGCGCGCACGCAGGGCCGGCGGCATCTCGCCGCTTGGCTTTGCATATGTGACCCCGCCAACCAATGACAAGACAAAGCCGGAAGACAGAAGATTTTAGAGGAACGAAGACGGGTAAGTATGCGACGTGGGAGTACCCCTTTAAGGGCCTCTAACTTAATTTGGAAGGGCTCGCGTTAAGGGCCAGAAAAGTAAATTTTTGAAGGTCTTACCACATCTCTCACACACACACACACACACACACAATGACAGTTAAGGGTGGGTACTGTTGGATTTCCCATTGCCTATGCCATCTGTGTTGTCATGGGCAACGTGATTTAAAGGGGTGCTTGGTAATGTTACTTTAGCTTAAAATTTGGGTTTCTTTCCATACAATTGGGGAGGAGAGAAGGTTTTCAGGTATTTTTCCACTTTCATAGAGGTTTTTTTGAGTGTGGAAAGTGTGTAGTTGATAGGCTGTGATGGTGGGGTAAAACTGTGACTTGGGCTTGTTAGATGTCCCCAGACATGCTTCCCCTGCTGTCCCAGTTGCATTGCAGAGGTGTTGTCATCATTTGCTGAGGTGTCATAGTGGACTTGGTGACCCTCCTGAGTCGAATAGTGAACGTTTTTTACCCATAGACTATAATGGGATTCGATATTTGTTTGAATAGTCGAATATTGAGGGGCTATTCGAAACGAACATCTTCGCTCATCTCTAATAGTAGTCTCTAAAGAAAAGAAAAATGGCGTAAAGTACTCCACTATCTCCAATGCGCTCATTGAAGTGAATGTGTCCCATTCAGCCCTGCTGCATTCACACTGGGGAATAACACCCCCCATTCTCTGGATCGGTGAGGGTCTGAGTAGTCAGAACCCATTAATCAGTTATTTAATAAACTAAATTAATAGAACCTGTAATACCCTTTATGTGATTTCTTATACTTATTTCATGCTATCCAGGGCCCCAGGTTCAATGTCTGCATTAATCTAAATTTATTGTAGGGGGCTTGTTTGACCCTTCTCACAATGGGAGCTGTAGATGGAACATACAACACATGGCTTCTGGTGGACATCTCTATTGGAGACCACACTATAGCAAACATGGCAGGGGCTAGTGGATTTGAATGTCAGAATCTGCAGATTCTATTAATATTAATAGTAAATAAATATTATATAGGCCCCAATGTATGTAAAGTAATTCCTAATTACCGGGAGACCCTTCTGCATTCAGACTAAATACTTGTTGATAACATCCCTGCAGCCCCAATAGAAAGTGCTTTACTGCTCGGCTAATTCTGTCCATTTAGATGGGAAGACATTTTGTTATAGTGATGAATAAATCTTCATGTAAATTTTATACCACTGCCTTTTATCTTATAAATACATGAAAAACTGTATTAAAATATGAAAAAAGTGTTTTTCTAGTGAAATATGCAAATGTGACAAAAACATGCCCTTAATTAAATGAAGAATTCGTGTCATTTGAATTCCTTTTGAAGTGTAAATTTACTATATAAATTATGCTTGGTGACTAATGCAAAATTGTATATCTTCCTGTACTAAACTAATGCAAGAGACTTAGTGGCTGGAAGAAAAGCTCAGGGCTATAAGCTGTGACAGGCCAGTCATTTAGTGGAGAATGTACAGCACAAAGGTGCTTATTTTTACAGATTTATCGCCTAGTGTGGCTTCTCTTGTCACAAGAATCACAATACTTGTCACTTCTTACGTGGGCAAACCTTTCCTATGCTATATTTACACCGTCATCAATTTTTGCATAAATTCCGATAATGTAAAAATATTTGAAGCTTTTATCGTGAAGAATGGTTTCATTTTCCCACTGATGTCATCTATCTAGTTTACAGGCTTCGGGGAGCTGGTGTTAGTATTAAATATTACATTGAAATATACATAGGAAGATAAGAGATGGGAGAAATGAAAATAGCAAGGGAGTCACAGAGGTTTATGCGGCAGCCTGTGATTCACCTGTATAAATAACATCGCATTAATGTCTATAGGAATTAGGGAAGAGCGAGATGTGTTATGTATAGAAAGTGGCTGCAGCTCTGCTGGTTTAAAGATGTCCCAGAAAACCGTATGTCATGTAGCTTACACTAACCTGTAAGATCAGTCACAGTGTGGGCACCTACCGACCCTTTCTTCAATTACAATACATGTCTTGCAGCACTGGAGCCCTAGGTTCGAATCCAGCAAAGGACAACATCCTCAAGGAGTTTGTATATTCTCCCCATATTTGTGTGGGTTTCCTTCCAAACACATACGGATATGAATTTAGATTGTGAGCCCTACTTGGGACAGTGTTGGCTATATCTGCAAAATATGGTTGTGCTGTATAAGTAGCCAAAAATACATAAATGGACACGCTCCACTGAAACTAAATCAGATTTGATGTGAAAGGATCACATGGACATGGCAACTCACCAGTGAGAATAATGGAAATGGTTTGTTCCCATGTTCCTAGGACTCTGTAAAGCTCCTTTATTGTGGGCCTAATACTTGTGGACAAAACCTCCGCAATCTAGTATGCCAAGATTCTGTCAGGGAAAAAAAACCTCTGTATGCAAAGGGCTTGTGTACCTCTATGGACCTCTATGGAAATCCAAATATGGTTCCATGCAACACAAATCTATGAAATGGCGGTGTGCCTGAGCCCTGAATAAGCAAGTCACCTCTCCTGACATGTCTGGTTTAGTCAGTACTTGTATTTCACATAAAATAACAGATTTGGAGCATCTTTTCATATAACTGTGTCACTTGGGTTCTTAGAAAACCAGGCATTGATCTCTAAGGAGATAAGCTTTCCTTTTCCCATCAAGGAGGACTTATTTGCATATTCCTTTCCCAGAATTCCTAGTAAAACCTGCATGGTCTGTGAAACTCTACACACCGCAAAGTGGCCTGCAAAGGCGAGGTCTCTCTAAAAGACTTTGCGTCCCTTGTAACACATGGCCCTGGTGGCCTCGGCACCCGGAGACTGCGTCCAAGATTTTCACACCTAATGCCTGAATCTATTGAAAGGTAACTACACTCCATGGTACAGATAACATATTTGGGTACTGTATGTTTGTATTATTTAGTTCCAATGGGAAAGATGATGTGAACTAAAGGCAGTTACCATAGCCCTGACTAGGTGGTCTTCACAAATGCATCTAAAATTGCTAACAGTGGAACTGGGTGGAGCAGAGAAAAATGGCTACTAAAGAAATGGAGCAACTGATGCGTAATATTGCGAATATCAATAAGCAAACTAAGTATAAATAGTTTAATCTTAAAAAATGGCATTATTAAACAGATACAGTTTTAAGAATACAATTGGCATAAGACTATATTTGTGACAAGTGTTCATTTTTTCTCATTATAAAACCGTAGTAGATTGTCCACAACTGAAAGGTTTGTACCGCCGCTCGCTGCAGCACTGACAAGAAGTCATTAATTCTTCATGTTCTTCCATGTTTTACTGCAGGTTGTATAATCCCAATTAGAACAGTTGTACTTTTATTTTTAGATTTTCTCAAGGTCCAGTTCATGAGTTGTTTTTCTCCTCTGGGAAACAACACGGCTGAGCTGCAGAGAGATATGCAAATGGTTAAAAAGAGAAAATTTCTCTGAGCAACAAAATAACAAATTCACGTTGAGTAATAAAGCACCAATTCTCGCCAGGAGATTTTTGTAATCATGTAAGAATGTTTCTGGGTAATTGGACAAGACTATAAAAGTTCTAAATCTACAAATAAAGCACAAGTCAGCTCTTGCAGAACTTTGTTCAATAAAGCATTGCTTCCCAAGAGTGCAGCTACTGTACTGGCCCAGGAATAGATACATGTGAAGAAAGACCACCACCTCTGTATTATCGCAAGGGGACTGGCAGACAAACGGGCTTTCTAACACTTGCCCAGTCTTGAGCCACTTCTCAGCTTCCAGCTACATTGTTATCAAGTGTAACATGCAATATATTTTACATTGTGCTTTTCATACATTTTAACTTTGAATGATCTTCTATTTTTATGAGGAAATTACCAACAAATGACGGATCTCTAATTATGTATCTTTACTTAGTACATACCATGGGCGGTGGGCTTCATTGACTTATTAAGGCCTAGTTCACATCTGCATTCCGTTCAGAATCTCTGCATGGGGACCCCCAAACGGAATACCAAATGCACTGACAAGTGGTGAGCTTATGAAATCACATGGGCCCCATAGACTATAATGGGGTCCGTGTGTTTTCTGCGCAGTATCCGCACGGAACATGTGGAGAGAAAAGCAGTTCATGAAGTACTTTCCTCTCTGCATGACTTGTGCAGACACAGCGTGGAAAACACACCGACCCCCATTATAGTCTTTGGGGTCCATGTGCCTTCATAAGCTCACCGCTTGTCAATGCATTTGGTATTCCATTTGGGGGGTCCCCATGCAGACATACTGTGTGCTTTGTGTGCTTTCATAAGCTCACTGCTTGTCAATGCGTTCAGTATTCCATTCAGGGTGGTCCCCAAACGGACTCCCCAAAATGGAATACTGAACGAAGATGTGAACCAGGCCTGACACCTCTATAAGACTGATGCATAAGCATATAGGTATCAGCTATAGCTTTATCATACTTTATAAAGAGTATGGTGTGGGGACAATGCACAAACACATCTACCATGCCTGGACTCCTCCTCGTGCCCATCTCATTCTTAAATCTTCAATATGTTTTCTCTGAATAGTTGCAATGGTTCATCATAAAACACTGTTTTTTGTCATGACCGGTCCCCTTTAATTTTAAGCTAGAGCCTTTTTTACATTATGTGCCACACTCAAGATGCCTTGACAACAGCTCAGAAGTTGCCGTTTCACTAATTATTACTATATGGCGAAGTAAGAAAATGCAACATTTTGCAAGTAGAATTAGAAAATGGAGGTGCACGTATGGGTGGTTGCCAAGGGCACTAGTTTTGTGCCTGCCAATGTGTCAAACTAAGAAGCAGTAATGAAGAATTTTCTGTTCCATGCTTCCTCCCTGCGCTAACTTAACACATCGACTCTTCTGAATTCATTCAATTTGAGTGAGACTTAAGGCAAAATAATATTGTCTCAGTGAACCATGCTGACTATAACAAATCCTCTTACTTGATCATAGCTGAAAATATCTGGTTCTACGGTTTAACATATGTCAGAAGACAAAATGTACATTCACATAAATGGACCAAAATGTACACTAATACTTTAGATTCTGACACTTCCGTTACTTGTATGTGAAGATATGTCCTGCAGCGGCTTTTACTACAAACATTACAGTCTCTCTTTATAGTTGAAAGTTTTGTCAGAATCCATAGAAGAGCTGTCTGAATTCATTTGATTCTGTATTAAATGAATACATTGTATTCTTCCTGACCTCAATTCAGTATCAGACACAATTCCCTGATCTGTAAATGGCCTGTAAATTAAGCGCCGCCTTAAAGATGACATTTCAGAATCACAGGAAGTCACAGGAAGTGGGACACATGCAAAATGGCTGCTGCTTGTTTTTTATGCACCACTCTCTCCCTACATGCTTTATGTTTAATGAGCTGAAATAAATTGAACGTTTATATCAGGACTGGTGGGTTCTGGCTTGTTCATTCTGTTAGACTTAGGCAATTGTTTAAGGCAGCCCTTAAAATTAGAAATAAACCTAAAATAACTTCAGATTCGATTTTCTGGAAACTCTCAATGGTATACAAATATGCTGGATCATCAGTTTTATGGTCCTCTTAATATACTGTATATTAGGTGTGATTTTAAAGGCGAGCCTGGGGATTTATCAGAGTAGTATATGAAAGAGGGAGAGAAGCTGAGCTCTGTGCTATAATGGTTTATATATTATTTTGTGTTGTGGGGTAGAAGGGCCTTCACTGTCGCTCCTAGTAGAGTCCTGTTAGGATTTACTCAGTTGTTTTTATTCAATGTCCCTTCTTCAAATCATAAAAACTATATACCGTATTTTTCGGACTATAAGACGCACCTAGGTTTTAGAGGAGGAAAATAGGGAAAAAAAATTTTGAAGCAAAAACTGGTAAAATATTTAATATATGGGAGTTGTAGTTTTGCAACAGCTGCAAGGCCACATTGACAGGTGACCCTGCAGCTGTACGGGGATGCATAGAGCGTTTTTTTTTGCGGGGCCAGCTGTAATTTTTAGTTATACCATTTTGGGGGGATATCTATTGTTTAGATCACCTTGTATTGAAAAAAAAAAACAGGAGGTGATTTAGAACTTTTATTTATTTCATATTTTTAAAGCTTTTTTTTTTTTTTTTTTTTTTTAACTATTTTATTCCCCCCCGGGGGCTTGACCCTGCGGTCACTTGATCGCAAGTCCCATAGACGGCAATACAACTGTATTGCCGTCTATGGGACATTCTGTCTATTAGTATTACGGCTGGTCATAGAGACCAGCCGCAATACTAATATAGCCGTGACAGGCCGGGGAGCCTCATTAGGCTCCCGGCTGTCACCCGAACAGGTCGGCTCCTGCGATATCGCCGCGCAGGAGCCGGCCTGCAACTTTACAGGTACGGGGCCGGTGGGGAACGGCCCCGGGGGAGAAGGGGCCACGGATACTGACCCGGCATCCGCTGTACTAGAGAGGCGGATGCCGGGGAGGGATAGACGCCGGGGCCTGAGACATCGCTACGATCCTCTGTCATGCATGAAGCCAGCGGCGGGGGCACGGAGGAGCCCCTGCCGCTGCTGGCTTCATGCGGGACAGAGGAGCGCAGCGATGTCTCAGGCCCCGGCACCTGTAATGGCGTCTATCACTTGCCGGCTTCCGCCTCTCTATTACAGCGGATGCCAGGCGCCACCTTCAGACTATAAGACGCACCCTTCTTTTCCCCCAAAATTTTGGGGAAAAAAAGTGCGTCTTATAGTCTGAAAAATACGGTACATGCATTAAAGAAATGAAATAACGCACCCAAATGGAAATGTTGGTTTGCTGCAATACTCGGCTTGCAGTTATGTCTCAGGCAGATAGGTAAATGAATGTAGGTGTGGTCTGATTAGACACCGGGTTTGCCACAAGAGGGCAGAAAACAGCTTCCTGCAAAGTCCTATAAAAAGATTACTTTTAGGTAGTGTACCTCTATGTGAGAGATTGCTGACTGATAGACATGGCAGGACTTCCAATTACAGTGAAGGAAATAAGTATTTGATCCCTCTGGCAAACAAGACTTAATACTTGGTGGCAAAACCTTTGCTGGCAAGCACAGAAGTCAGACATTTGCGCACATGTCAGAAGGAATGATGGTTGTGCACATGTCAGAAGGAATTTTGGCCCACTCCTCTTTGCAAATCATCTATAAACCATTAAGATTTTGAGGCTGCCGCTTGGCAACTTGGAGCTTCAGCTCCCTCCATAAGTTTTCTATGGGATTAATGTCTGAAGACTGGCTAGGCCACTCCATGACCTTAATGTGCTTCTTTTTGAGCCACTCCTTTGTTGCCTTAGCTGTATGTTTTGGGTCATTGTCCTGCAGGAAGACCCAGCCACAACCCATTTTTAATGTCCTGGCGGTGGAAGTAGTCCTGTGTCCTTAGCAGAGAAACACCCCCAAAAACACAAAGTTTCCACCTCCATGCTTTTGACAGTGGGGATGGAGTTCTTTTGGGTCATAGACAGAATTTCTCTTCCTCTAAACACGGCAAGTTGAGTTAATGCCAAAGAGTTAAATTTTTGTCTCATCTGACTAATCTGGATGATTCTGAGAGTGATTGAGAGAAGGTTCTGTGGTCAGATGAGACAAAAATTGAGCTCTTTGGCATTAAGATTCATCACCAACTGAGAATTTATGGGACCAACTAAGACGTCAGGTTCGGCAACCTACAAGGGTACATGATCTACAGGTTGAACTACAATATTAGTGGACAAGTGTAACACAGGATACCATACAGAACCTGTATTCCTCTATGCCAAACTGCATGTCATGTTGTGTCTGGTCTAGAGGCGGCCCAACAGAGTACTACAATCTCCTTTCAACTGTAAAGTCTTCTGCAATAAACATATTCTTTTGTTCTAACATTGTAATCACATATTACATTCACATGTTAAAAGTGTCATTCAATTCCAACAACTTTTCTGCTTCTATATAGTACAAAGTTAATGAGGAAGAAAACCATAGGTCCATCAAGTTTAAGCTAAAATCCTAGTCTTGATCCAGAGGAGCAAAAAAACTCCTGTGAGGCAGAGACCAATTACTGTCTTAGAGGAAACTTCTTCACGTCTACAAATTTGGCAATGAGAATGAATCTCTGGATCAACCTTTCTTCTTTGAAAATGTAATTCTCATAACTTGTAGTTAGATTACAAATAACATTAAGTGTTATAAGTTATTAGATAAACCACAAACCCTTGTTTTAATGCTGCCATAGTATTTGCCATTACTACCGCCTGGGGTGGGGCTTTCCATAGTTTGGCTACTGAAAAGAACTCTTTTCTTTATAGACATTTGGACTTTAAGTAAGAAGTTTTTATGTTTTCCAACAGCCGGAGCATTTCCTATGCAGGATTCTGGGTAAGTCATGGCAGTGAAAGATCATGCACTATTAGAAGATCCATGGTATAGAGGCTTTGGGGACTTTGGCAGAAGCTGAATTTTTACTTTACATTTCAGACACTGCGTAGGCATATTGTATATGTTAAGTGCAGGTTTATAGTGAGCTTGGTATTCTGTCATCTGAATGCATACATAAAATTAATTCTTGTTATGCTGTCATACCTGTTTTGAAGCCTCTACTGCTCGCTCCTCTGCTTGGTCCAGGCGCTTCTGAAGCCTCATGCTTTTTTCCTGCAGATCAGCTACCAAGTTTTCAAGCTAAATAATAAAAAAGATGGATTCTATGAAGGTGCAGAAAGATATATATATATATACACAGTCATGGCACCCCTGAAATTTTTCCAGAAAATGAAGTATTTCTCCCAGTATAACACTGTAATTACATGTTTTCTTATACAAATGTTTATTACCTTTGGGTGTATTGGAACAATACAGATAAACTGAAACAAAAAAAGGCAAATTGGACATAATTTCACACAAAGCTCCAGAAATGATCCAGACAAAATAGTTGGCACCTTTTCAAAATTGTGGGTAAATAAGTTTGTTTTAAGAATGTGATGCTCGTTCATACTCACCTATTGCAAGTAACAGGTGTGGGAAATATATATATATATATATCACACCTGAAACCATATAAAAAGGTGAGAAGTGAACTTAATATTTGCATTATGTGTCTGTGTGTGCCACACTAAGCAAGAACAGAAAGAGGAGAAGAGAGCTGTCTGAGGATTTGAGAACCAAAATTGTGGAAAATATCAAAAATCTCAAGGTTTCAAGTCCATCTCCAAAGGTCTTGCTGTTCCTTTGTCCACGTTGCACAATGTAATCAAGAAGTCTACAACCCATAATACTGCAGCTAATCTCCCTGGACTTGGATGGAAGAAAAGAATTGATAAAAGGATGCAATACAAGGGGCAACACAGTGGCTCAGTGGTTAGCACTGCAGCCTTGCAGCGGAGGAGTCCTGGGTTCAAATCCCACCAGGAACAACATCTGCAAGGAGTTTCTATGTTCTCCCCATGTTTGCGTAGATTTCCTCCCATTCTACAAAAACATACTGATAGGAAAATAAATGTACATTGTGATCCCTATATGGATCACAATCTGCATATAACAAAAAAGGTTGCAAAACAAAATAGTTTGGATGGTTGATAGGCAGCCCCAATCAAGTTCCATAGAAATTCAAGCTGTCCTGCAAGCTCAGGATACATCAATGTCAGCGCAAACTATCTGTCGATCCAGGAGAATCGCATTGCTGACAGAGAGACATAAAAATTCTAGACTACAGTATGCCAAAATGAACGTAAGCCAAAATCCTTCTGGGAAAACATCTTGCCGACAGATGATGCGCTTTTAGTAAAGCACATCATTCTACTGTTTACTGAAAATGGAATGAGGCCTACAAAGAAAAGGACACAGTCAAATATGGTGGAAGTTCAAAGATGTCTTGAGGTTGTTTTGCTGCCCTTGGCACTGGGTGCCTTAACTGTGTGCAAGCCATCAAGAAATCTGAAGACTAGTAAAGCATTTTGGGTCTCTATGTAGAGCCCGATGTCTGAAAGCTGGGTTTGTGTCGCAGGTCTTGGGTACAATGTGTCCCAGCAGTACAATGACTCCATCAATTTCTGGGTGCTTTTTGAAGTATGTTTGGAAACAAAGAGCTGGAGAGTTCTGAAGTGGCCAGCAATGAGTCCGGATCTAAATCCCATTATACACCTGTGCAGAGATTTTAAAATTGCTATTGGGAGAAGAGAAGGCACCCTTCACATATAAGAGACGGGGAGAAGTTTGAAATAGAACAGTGTTCCAAAAATACAGATGAGAGGTGAAAGAAGCTTGTTGATAGTTATAGGAAGCGATTGATTTGTTATTTTTTTCCACAGGGTGTTCAACCAAATATTAAGCTGAGGGTGCCAGTAATTTTGTCTGAGCCATTTTTGAAGTTATCCATGAAATGATATAATTTGAGGCCATTTTCTCAGTTTTTTTTGTGCTATTACAATACAAAGAAAAAAAAAATTGTGTACAGCAAAACATGTAATTGCAATAATTATCTAGGAGAAATACTTAATTTTCTGGAAAAATTTCAGGGGTGCCAACACTTATGGCCATGACTATATATATATATATATATATATATATATATATATATATATATATATATATATATATATATATACAGTGTTGGCCAAAAGTATTGGCACCCCTGCAATTCTGTCAGATAATACTCAGTTTCTTCCAGAAAATGATTGCAAGCACAAACTCTTTGGTATTAATATCTTCATTTATTTTGCTTGCAATGAAAAAAACACTCCAAAAATGGTCCGGACAAAAGTATTGGCACCCTCAGCCTAATACTTGGTAGCACAACCTTTAGACAGAATAACTGCGAACAACCGCTTCCGGTAACCATCAATGAGTTTCTTACAATGCTCTGCTGGAATTTTAGACGATTCTTCTTTGGCAAACTGCTCCAGGTCCCTGAGATTTGAAGGGGGCCTTCTCCAAACTGCCATTTTGAGATCTCTCCACAGGTGTTCTATGGGATTCAGGTCTGGACTCATTGCTGGCCACTTTAGAAGTCTCCAGTGTTTTCTCTCAATCCATTTTCTAGTGCTTTTTGAAGTGTGTTTTGGGTCATTGTCCTGCTGGAAGACCCATGACCTATGAGGGAGACCCAGATTTCTCACACCAAAATGGCCTCAAATTATATCATTTCATGGATAACTTCAAAAATGGGTCAGACAAAATTACTGGCACCCTCAGCTTAATATTTGGTTGAACCCTACATTATGCTGCAAAATTTGTTGGTAGTCTTCAGACTTCACAATGCCATGCACACGGTCAAGCAGTCCAGTGCCAGAGGCAGCAAAGCAACCCCAAAACATCAGGGAACCTCCGCCATGTTTGACTGTAGGGACTGTGTTCTTTTCTTTGAAGGCCTCTTTTTTTTCCTGTAAACTCTATGTTGATGCCTTTTCACAAAAAGCTCTACTTTTGTCTCATCTGACCAGAGAACAGTCTTCCAAAGCGTTTTTGGCTTTCTCAGGTAAGTTTTGGCAAACTCCAGCCTGGCTTTTTTATGTCTCTGGGTAAGAAGTGGGGTCTTCCTGGGTATCCTACCATACAATCCCTTTTCATTCAGATGCCGACGGATAGTACGGGATGACACTGTTGTACCCTCGGACTGCAGGGCAGCTTGAACTTGTTTGGATGTTAGTCGAGGTTCTTTATCCACCATCTGCACAATCTTGCGTTGAAATCTCTCGTCAATTTTTCTTTTCCGTCCACATCTAGGGAGGTTAGCCACAGTGCCATGGGCTTTAAACTTCTTGATGACACTGCGCACGGTAGACACAGGAACATTCAGGTCTTTGGAGATGGACTTGTAGCCTTGAGATTGCTCATGCTTCCTCACAATTTTGCTTCTCAAGTCCTCAGACAGTTCTTTGGTCTTCTTTCTTTTCTCCATGCTCAATGTGGTACACACAAGGTTACAGGACAGAGGTTGAATCAACTTTAATCCATTTCAACTGGCTGCAAGTGTGATTTAGTTATTGCCACCACCTGTTAGGTGCATCAGGTAAGTAACAGGTGCTGTTAATTACACAAATTAGAGAAGCATCACATGATTTTTCAAACAGTGCCAATACTTTTGTCCACCCCCTTTTTTATGTTTGGTGTGGAATTATATCCAACTAGCTTTTACCCACGACTTCGTCTGCGGAACCCTGACCCCCTGCGGGACGCACCTGGAGCGGAGCGCAGGCTTGTTCCTTTGTCTTGTGTCCGCAGTGGAACCTTCCTACACCTGAGGGTCCATGGACCCTCGGGGCCAACCTTGCGGCCCGCTGGAACTGTTTACCTCCTCTCCTTCCTGCTGCCCGCCATCCCCCTTTCTCCCTACCCACTTCCCCTTGTGGTTACTTCTTCCAGCTACCCCGTGCCCCTTTGTTCCCCATAAATGGGCCCCCTTCCCCCCTAACACCATGCCCCCTTCTTCCATGTTACCTACTCCGGGACGCCTTTTTCCCCCTTCCTCATGCTGCCTGTCCCCGTGTTACCAACCCCGTGCGGCCCGCTGGAAGTGTTTACCTCCTCTCCTTCCTGGCAGCCGCCACCCCCCTTTATCCCTACCCACTTCCCCTTGTGGTCACTCCTTCCACCTACCCCGTGCCCCTTTGCCCCCCCAGGAACGTGCCCTCTTCCCCTCCTAGTACCCGCGACTTCCTCCGCGGCAGGGTTCCTGGTTTGCGCGACCCTCCTTAAGCGCAGGCTGTGGCTCCGCCATGGTGTCCCTTTTGTAACCCCCCTCCTCTCTTTCCACCACCCCCCGCAACCCCGGGCCTCCTTTCCATCACCCCTCCTGCGCGACCTCGGCCCTCTTTCCTCCCCTGCGACTCCGGCCCCCTCCCCCCCCCCCCACCTGCGACCCCGCCATTTTATTCGTGTCGCTGAGTGGCCGGCTTGTGTGTCCATATTGACCCTCCCGCGCCATCGTTGTTTTTCCAGGCCCCCCCCTCTCTTCCGTGGCACCCCAGATTAACCTTCCCCCCCCCCCTTTTTCATGCAGTCCCCCCTCCTATGGCCCCGCACCTGTGGGGCACCCCTTGTACCCCCAACACCCCCCCCCCTGTTTAGCAGGCCCCCCTCCCTAAAATAGCCTAACTCCACTGGCGTGACATGTAGTGTCCTGGTGTGGAATGACTGTGTGTGAACGCAGACATAGTGTGGCTGAGTGCTAGATCCCAGACTGACCTGCAGACTTTGTAGGCCGCAGGTGGTGCGGGACAGCAGGCTTTCTTGACATCGGCACAGGCAAGCCTTTCCCTGGCTGCGGCAGCATAGGGTGATCCGGCGGCGAGCCCTGCACGTCTCCCTCGTGGCACAGCCGCTATGGAGCGCACAGCGACGCCATGTTGGTTTCTTTGCTGTGCGCCTGATAGCTCCACCCACACAGAGAAGCGCCAGCCAATGGGGTGAGCGGCTGAAGGGCCTAGGATGACGTCATCTCAGGTCCTGCGGCTGAAGTGTCTGGGATGATGTCATCTCAGAGAATCACCGTCGGCGGATGTGAATCCCGATGGAGTACGGGGATACGAAGTAGCCTATCTTTCAATCTGGGACCCAAGGTATGTATGTGTTAAATTTCAGGTAAATTTGTTTGCCCCTTTAGGTGTGATTGAGGAACAAACATCCATATATCCAAACACACATACTTTCACCTTTTATTATTAAGATTTGGCTTTTTGACAATTCTTTTTGTGGTTTTCCACTGAAGACAAATTAAATGAAGATAATACCAAAGAATTTGTGATTTCAATCATTTTCTGGAAGAAACTGAGTATTATCTGACAGAACTGCAGGGGTGCCAATACTTTTGGCCAACACTGTACATACACACAATATACCTAGCACAAATACCTGATCGGATCTGAGATTTCATGCTAAAGGGAACTATGGGCAGAATGAAATACCAACAAGCTCTCTTCTTACAGAAAACAGCATACAAAAACATGAGCTGAGAACAAGAAGTGTGCCATGGGGATGACTCCACTCTGGCTTCTGCCAGTTCTGGCGCTATTGACAAGGCTCTCCCTTTATTTAAATGAGGAGAGATCCATCAAAAAAGCTAACAAAGGTGGGGAGAACCACATCATCAATACTATAAATTCCTAACATTATATATACCTACAAGAATGTGTAACATGGAAGGTCATTATAGTACAGAAACATGGCATGTTACAGTAAGTGTTTTATTAAATGCTGTGGCAAAAAATCTAGCCAGGGCAGATCTTCCCACATAACCACATTGGTAACATTCACACTGAATGGGTAGAATTACTCTGTAAATCCCTAATAATATGCATTTTTTTTAAATCTAACACATTCACAAGGAAATTATCTGTTTTATTAGAACTTCTATGAAAATGATAACACTTGAAAAATGAAAACCTCAAATTCTATTAGACACTGTGTGAAAAGATATATCAGCTTGCAGGGATTTTCATTTCCATCCACAACTTGTCACAGTTGGCTGACAACACAAACGTGGCACTCCGTCTATGCTACAACACAGTGTAGGAAAGTTTCTTCAGCTTTACTGAGGAAGTCACACTTACAAGATAAGAAATATGTTCCTTGGATCGTAGCAGTTGTTTCAGGTGACTTTTCAGAATAGGCTTTCATGTGTACAGGAGGTATATTTTGATTTCTGACCATTATATGGCCTGTATCTCACATTTTTTAGCAATTTGTCTCATCTCTACCTATATTTCTAAGTTGTTCCAAAGCTGGAGGTGGAGACTAGCTGCTATGATGTTTTATGTACAATGCACACAGAGAAGAAAAAATCCTGCTCCCCTATCACAAGTGTAGAGAATTGTAGCTGCAGCATGCAGGACATTATTGAGCAGTCCTGACCAGTGCAGCTATGGATTCAGCACAGAGGTAATAAGACACTTCCCTGTGTCTGTCTGTCTCTCTCCAGCAACTCTCTTCTTCGGACCCTCAGCCAGATAAGTGAGAAAAGAATAATTTTTTCTGACAAAATATACCACAAAGTTTCCAATGCTAAATCAGTTCTATGGAAACTTCGTGGTATATTTTGTCAGAGAAAAAAAAAATAAAAAAAAAATTATATATATATATATATATATATATATATATATATGTGTGTGTGTGTGTGTGTGTGTGTGTGTATCTAGCATAAATAGAAATCAGTTTACAATTTATTACTGACTTTGAGGGTTTGTTGCATGATGTGTGTAAGGCCTTGATCTCAGCAGCTCAGATTTCTGACCAAACAACCTTACAATTTACACTAATGGTGGACTCAAGCTGATAGTCTTCACTGCTGGAGGATACTTCAAACTCAATGGACTTTCTTAAAGAAAACTGAGAAGATATCCCCGGCAACTTATCAGTGATTTATTTCTGTGCTGGCTCCTGTGGGTGACAGAACCTCCAGTTCCAGCGGTCCCAGGTCAATAAAAAAAAAAAATTCTAATAAAGAAAATTTCCCAATTTCAATTATTCATTTCTTGACTGTATAAAATTAACCCTGATCATACAAAAAAAAAAAATACCACAACCCCTCCCAAAATTGGTATATAAATGTAATAAACCCTCTTACCTCAACGTTCTTCTCATGGGTGGTTTCCAGCTGAGAGACTAGTTCTTGACTGTGTCTCTTCTGATCGTTCAATTGACTTCTGTGATAGCAAGAAATACGGGCCAATGTATTATACAGTGGATATTATTTTAACCCTTATTTCCTCAAGTGCTAACCACTCAACCACTAATCATCCCATAATTTCAAGCGCTAATAATATCATTACGATATTGAAGCCATACAACATATCTGCGCGTGCAGCTGTAGTGTAAATCTTCTGTAATGCCTCTTGATCCCCCAGTATTTTACCCTCGACGTGCGATGACTCATGAGGATAAAGTTTGCAGATTCATTTAGAGGTCACTTGATGATCATAATCCCACTTAGTGGAGCAGCAATAAAAGCAATTCATTCTATAACAAACTATTTAAATGGTCCTGTGGCAGAAAGCAGACACGGGTTTAATCAAATGCCAAGTCCATTTTGCCTAAATGAGTCACAAAATAATGAAAACTGTGAATTACTTTATAATGCTGAAACAAGGATAACCTTCATTTATAAATCTATGGAAAGAGACGCAGTGTATATTATTGCTGACAGCATTTTTATGGTGTACTCTGGTAAATGCCCTGAAGTGCACAGAAGTCAAAATATATCAGCTACAATATAAGTGAAAGTGAATCTCATTTGAAGTTTAATTACATACGTCCAAGTGGCTGGAATATCTTAACACCCTCCTTACAGAAATAACGTGTGGCAGAACATGGAGATCACATAGAGCCAGCCCTTACAAGGAGAGAAGAAATAGATTGTATTAGAGCAATCTGTTCTTAATAAAGAGTCCCATTGGGTTGAGCATGGCGTTATGATAGACCGCTACACTGCTATAAGGTATTTGCCTCTGCAAGTAAGAATATACCCATGTCTGACGGGGCTTCATCAATGCAAAATGATATAAAGGCTGAACTTGTCTTCAATATGAGTAACCATGGTAAGGAGTTGATGGTATCATATCTGGTATCCCAGACTTGCCCGGTCTGCCAGATTTACTACAACTTACGTTGGAAAATCTATGTCAGTTCCTTACTGGAGTAGATCTGTGATTCAGCACACCTACATGGGCAAGAATTACTAAGAGGCCGGAGCCTTATACATAAATATTCCAATATGCTAGGACAAAGCAGTCCTAGTAAGGCAAAGTGATTATATTAATATTATATTATAAATGAAGCAGCCATGGGACGGTGGGAATCAGTAATATGATTATTTGTCCTCCTCTGTTAACATGACGGGATCTGTTACACACAACTGTTGTTTTTATCGCCTGCAGAAATGATGCGCTCTACATCAAACAAGCATTTGCCTCTTTGTTGGCTGATTAGTCACCATATTTAGATAGGGCAATGATCAGTAAAGAACGTGTGAACATTCATTTGGCCGATCATTGTGCGCTGTAGAAGTCTGTTTGGTGACCAGTTTCATAGAGCTCTTGTATTTCATGCATTATCTAATGTGCACAAGTTTCTAAAAGATGGAGGTTTCATTTAAAGAGGTTGTCTGTTTTGTAGAAGATCCATCTGCAAATACTGGAACAGGGAATAAAAAGGCAATTGAGGTCAGTAGGGTTTTTATTCAGGACTCAATAATAATAATAATAATGGTTATAAAGAGTCCCTCTCACTCTAGACCAGCATTTCTCAAACGTTCTCGACTCAGGCCTCACCAGCCAATCTATTGTGCTGCAGAAGCCTCAACAGCAAGAAAGAAATATTACAACAGGTGCCGCACAAATGCCACTGGGCTGTACACATAATGCCCTCACTAGTGGCACATTACAGCGCACATAATACTGCATAGCACCAAACACCACAAAATAAGTCTCAGCCAGTGCCAAATATCAGTGTCCAGCAGACAATACCTCCCAAAAGTGCAACACTATTTCATCCCAGCAGTGCTAAACATATACCACTGTATAGCATAAGATACCTCAGTAAAAATTCCAAACACCACAGTACAGCATCACAGCAACATTGGCCCCCAACCTTCCCCTCTCCTAATAGCTTGTACAGTCTCCCCCGTTCCACCTCTAGCACACTGGCTACCCAAATCATCTCCCCAAATTAAAACCTTCCAAACCTGCAGCAAATCATTCCCCAATTTTACCTCTCATACACTGTCAGGAACATCCCCACAATAGAGTATGGAAGCAAGAGAAGGGCCTTCTACCTCCAGCAGCAGTCTATGATGCCTCTACCTCCATATTATACCATTCAGCCCGCAGAATCGGGCTGAACAGTTCCTGGGTGACAGACCAGGGACTTCAGTCGCAGAGACTAAACTGCTAATGCAAGGCTGGCACTGTCAGTGCAGTTTTCTGCTTTAGAGTCTCCATTTTGTTTCCAAGCTGCCATTGGCAGGGGACTGTTCCTCACCAGTCTGAGTGCTCTAGGGGACCACAGTGATGTTCCTATCTAATAGGTCCCAATGTGGATAATGGATTTTCTTTAAGACTCTTTTTTCACTTTCTGAGCAAGCTAATAGCTATAATGTGATTTTTGTATTTGTTTATCTCCATTTTGGGACTCTGTTTAGAGTGTCATATGAAATAGGGCATCATAACAACTGCACCACACAAACACTTCAAACAGAGCAAGAAAAGGTTGGTGTTCAATATGCCATGTTTCCAGCACAGCTTTACTTCAGTCTTTATAAAACTATGTCTAAGTTTACACTTGTTCTATGCAGTTTTTATGAGATGCTGTTCAGATTTCATTTCACTTTATTTCTTTCCAGAACGTACAAATGAATTTGGACTTTTGAAATAAAACCGTCAACCAATGAATGTGACCGAAATAATGTTCAGCAGTTCTTGTCTTGCCTATTTTTCATATGATTTTGCTAGGGAAACAATATGAGTGGTGCTGCCTGCTAAGTTGCTTTGCATTTTATATGCCGTTTTTATAAGGCTGTGAAATCTAGACTGAAAAGCATTACTGTAATCAACCTGTAAGAAGCCGGAGAAGCTGTAAAACGTTCCAAATCTGGGAATTGAGTAGCTGCAAATATTGCTGCTCCTGAAAGACGAATAAACAAAATGCTTTTAAGCTGTTTAAAAGTCTTAATATAAAAAGCTACTTGAAGGTAAAAATGCACCTGAAGAAGGCAGCGCTGGTCGAGCTGTGGATGATACAGATTAAGGAGTTTAGGAAAGCTAGACATTTAACACAGACAAAGGTACTGAGAAATAAAATGCGCTCTATTTCATAGCTTGGCAAATAGGTTTGGGATGTGCCAGCTGTAGCTGGTGCATTATTCATGATGCACAGATAACAAATTAACAGAGCTTGTGCCAGATGTGTTTTGTTCTAGTGAAAAAACGGCAATATGCTTTAGTTACTCTCCGTGATTATGGATTTCTGTATTGTGCCAGTACCTGCAGCTGTCTTACTCAACCAGCAGAAAAAGTCTTTAATGATATTCTTTTGTCAAGATAGGACAGCTGCCAAGCAAAACGCACACGCAGATCGGGAATATGAAAAAGTAAGACTTTCGAAAGTAAATACAGAAATGAGAGCGGGCAGCATTAGCATGCTCCTTATATCGTGACATTGGGCTTCTGGAACACAAGCGAAATAACTTCTTGCAGGACGAACTCAGTTTGCTTTTCGATGGTAACAGCACTGAAATAGGGGCCCCACAGATAATAGGGAACTATAAAGATGAAGATTACCAGCTGACATGAAAGGCATTTACTGGTGAATTCCACATATAAAACACAATTTTGCAATACCTATTACTACAATTTACATAAAATGTTCATCTTGTAGTGATCCTGGGTTACACGCATTTTCCTTCTCCATTCACATCTAAAGCTAGCTACAACATCCTGCTGACGACTTGTTAGCTGAGGACAATGCATCGTGGGAGCTCAGATGACAATGACAATTCACAGAACTAAGCCGTGAGATTCCAAGTAGCATCACTGAAGGAAAATGACTAAAATCCTGTCTTTTCAAAGCTTGACGTGTCTCTTTTTTTCTTTTTTTCACATAGAAGTCATCTCTGTTTTTTTTAAGGCATGTTTTTTTTTTTTTACTGAATTCATCTCCAGTGTTATATATAGGGAGTTTTAAACATATGGTCAAGAACTATTGTTTAAGGCTAAGGCCCCACGAGATACACTGCAGCAATAAAGCACTGCAGGAAAAACTGTGGCGGCAATGCATCGCGGTTCTTCCCGCAGCGCTTTAGACAGAAAGTTCACAGAGTTTTCCTCCACGGACTTTCTGTCACGATTATATCTATGGGGAAATCGCTGCCGTTTCCGTAGATATAATTGACATGCTGTAATTTCCAAACTGCACCGTTTTGAAAATTGCAGCGTGTCTGCAGAGTGGTTTTTACCGCAAAGTGGGCATGGGATTCGCTTGAATCCCATCCACTTTGCCTGTACTATAAAATGTTGCGATTTTTCCACCACAGGCAAATTCTGTTGCAGAATAGTGGGGGATTAACTGTTGTACACTTTCCTCTCCATCACGAATGGAGAGGTGGTCTGCCAGGTGTGCCCCTGCTTCATTAATTTTAATGGGACCACTGGACATAGTCAAGCACTGTACTTCCCGGTGGTCACATATCTGCAATTTATACCTTACCCTGAGGATTGAAGAAATTAAAAACAGCTTAAAATGTTATAAAATCAGATAGTAGTTCTCACTGCAATGATTGCCCGCCACTCCCACACATGGCCACTACTTCCTGCTCCATTTCTCCTGACATGGGCCATTTCACCACTGCAGCTTATCACCGTCTGTAGCATGTCACCACTGCAGATAGTGGCTTTGTTGAACCAGAAAGCAGAGACCATCAGGGAAACGGGCAATGCTAGAGCATAAGTGGTGGGGAATCAATGCAATAAGTATTTCGGTAAATAACTTTTTATTAATAGAAATAACAAACATTAAAAGCTCTACAATAGCACCATGCAAAAATACACAACCAATGAAATTCTAATGCCATAAGGTAAACTATGAAGAAGGTATGGTACATATAATATCAGTACAACCAGCAGCTCAGGAAGAATCAAAAGAGATAGTTATCTGAAGCACAGAGCACTTCTTGAGTAACCAAAGGTTTACTACTATATAGATAATAAGGCAATGTGCAAGGGAAAGGGAAAACAACAATATAAGAATTAGGAGGCATTCACAAGGAGTAAAGTGGCGCTGATTCTGGCACGATAACTTGCGGCAGAATCAACGCTGATAAAAAGGCTCCCATTGACTTCAATGGGTTCTGTTTTCCACGCAGAACTAGGGTTGAGCCAATCTTGACTTTTCAGGATCGATTTTAAAATCCGGTTTCCGATCATTTTTCATTCGAACCCGATCTCGATCCCAATGCAAGTCAATGGGATTTTTTTATTAATCGGAGATCGGATTTTAAAAGCAATCCTATTCACTATACAGCATGGAATCTAACAACTGAACGCTTTAATTGTTAGAATCCATGCTGTGTAGTGAATCACTAAGTAGCCAGAGGATTTTTTTTTTTTAATCCCCTGGCTACTTAGTCCCCCCTGGTGTCCACTTACCTGCAGAGATGGCTGCTCCGGTGCCCGGTGTTCTTCTTCGCCTCGCTGCTGCTCCACGCTGCTCTTCTCGCCTCGCTGCCCCCTGCCTCCCAGATTAGGAGAGTGTGGGCGGGTTAGGAGAGTGTGGGTGGGTACTTTAAACACTAACCTGGGAGGCGGGGCAGCGAGGTGAAAAGAGCAGCAGCGAGGCGAAGAAGAAGGAGAACACCGGGCACCGGAGCAGCTTCCATTCATTCCTATGGAACCACAGCGGAGCGTATACTCAGTGTGAAGGCTAAGCAAAGCATTGTGGGAAATAGCACCAATCTCGATCCCACCTAAAAAGATCATGTTCGGAATTCCGATCGCGATCGTGAAATTTTCTCGGAATCAGATCTTTTCCGAACACGATCGCTCAACCCTACCAACCCTAGTGAGTTATCGTGCCAGAATCAGTGCCACTTTACTCCATGTGAATGGACCCTTAGATTAAAACTGGTAACCAAACTGAAAACTAAACCCCCAACAGCATAATCCCATGCTTAAGTGATCTGGGAGGAAGAGAGGAAAAAGGGACATAATACCAAAATATGGAGTTCAATAACCTGCAAGCATATTCAGATGTCACACCACATTATAGTCTTATGCAAATGAGGCAGTTAGTGCACTGGGGGCGGTCCTTTAGCTCCTGGAGCACTTCTCTTTCTGCTCAAGTACGATGGGTCATGTCATAGCAGAGAGGATGAACACTTACACAGCCCCTTTAACTATGATACCCTAATCTGTCCACTCAGGGGGCATTCATATAAAAATTTTAATAGTTATAGAGATACGAGTCCATCATCTCTGATGCACCTGACACGTATAGATCTCTGATAAAGCTGAGGTCTGCACACCTCACATCACTGTTCTTGTGCTGCATGTTGAGTGATGAGACTGTAAAATGAAAGGCTTTATAGCTAAACTTGATTTGCCATAAGGATACCCATATGACTATAGATAACTTCTTGTCTGAAATCTGTAGAATTGTGAACTATAAAGTAATATATTCATAAGGTCAGACGTCAACAATCAGTCCTGCACAATTCTACTGATCCAAATGTCAGTCATTATAGGAATATATGATGCAACCCTACTATAGATCAGCACACACACAGTGGTAAACAAGTGGTCCCTCCTGACATACATTATGGGAGAAATGTGTAAAGATTTGTTAAAAAAATGCATTATAATTCTGAAAAACATACAATGTACAAAACAGGGGAATTGTGGCAGAAACATTGTTCATAAATTTGACACTTGCTGTCAACTCTGTCAGTGAAACCTAACCCCTCCACCTACTTGCACTTATAGCATTCTTTCCTAGTCGTGCTTCATGTGACAGTATTTAATCTTCCATATACAGTACATAGCTAGCGGCTGATTCGACATCTATAGATATTCTTGAGAATACAGTACTGGACGACTACACCAGCTAGCATGAAGACGTGAAACATCCTGTACATTAACACCCATGTAATCATCACTCTGATGCGGGAAGAGGTGCCTCAATTTGCAAAACGCCAAGAAGCTGATGGCACAGAAGCACCCAATGACAATAGATTGCTCTGTCTGCCTCAATGTACTGCAGATACGGCTTCTATTAGGCTGCTAACTCTTCAGAGTGACTGCTTCTCCCATACCAATTTAAAAATCTGGGCAACCTTCCAGCTTAGTCTCTGAAAGATTTACAGATCTTCTGTCAGCACATAAACAAGGAAAGAGGGGAAAAAAAAAAAAGGGGAAAAAAAAAAAAAAAAAGACACATCCGTGCACTTATATTCAAATACTATATCCAGCGGAAAACAAAACTCCAAATGCGGCTCTGAGTCCATTCTGAATAATGATGGAGTTTAAACACATAACAGCTGCTTATAGGATATTTCCCTTGAACTAGCAGCACTACGGAGGGTCACTATTTGCTGAAGCCGTTCTCCGGCAGTATAAATAACACTGCAACATTAAATTCTGCTGAGCAAGTTTTTAATTAGCATACCTTGGAAAAGCAAAGCACTTGGATGAGCTTCAAGTCTCAGCAAAAATGTCAGCTAAAGGGCACGGAGAATGAAAGAAATGTGTATGCAATGCATATTTGTAAATACAGATGAAGTGTGCGCGCGCTTGTGCCACGCTATTAATTATTTGCTTCACTTTGGTTCCCTGGCAAAACAGAAATATATTTGCCAAGCAGAATAAAAATAGAATCCGCTAGATCATGGTGACATATTCTGGAGTAGTACGGTTTTCACTCGGCTAAAATTAAGCTCATGTTAAAGTCGCTGACTTGGCAAAACACAATTTATTAATAGGGGAAATTTGAAGCTTAGGTTACACACATCACTTCTAGGAGATCTGACACTACGGGACCCTTCTTGCAGTGTTTCTAGCTTTTCCGCTAACTCAATAAATACCTCAAGTTACTTTTCCAAGAACTTTTCTACATTCTCTCCATCTCTCTTAGAGCGGTTCAGCTACACAAATAGCTGGAGCTAGCTCTAACTATGTGGATATTAAAGTGACTACAGTGAGGAGCGCTGCTTTCAATGAAATGACAGCTTGTGAATAGTTAAATTCAACCCTGACAATTTTTTTCACAATAGTCACACTAGCACCACGATAATGGGGTGGGAATTGGAAAAAAAAAGCAACTGAGCTATTCTTTTACAGATTACATTTTTATGTCAGTTATTCTGTGGGTCGCTACAATTATAGAGGTACCAAATTTATATAGTAATTCTTATGTTTTAATACTTACAAAAAAAAATAATTCTTTGTATCGCCATATTCTGTCACCTTTACAATCTATTGAGCTGTGTAAGTCTTCTTATTTTGCAGAATGAGCTGTATTTTTTTAATACAATTTTGGGGTACCTATGGCTTGTTGCTAAATTTTTGTTGTTTTTTTATTTTTTTAGAAGGGTAGAGCAAAGTAACCAGACAAAAAAGCAATATTCAGGCATTGAGATGTTTTTTTTCTCATTCTAACATGTATAATGAATATTGAAATGAGCCATAAACGATTATTATAAAACTTCATCAGTCTAGTGAGTTGTTGGGAAGGGAGACTCGTGACAATATTTGCATAAATCCCCCTATCTGCTCCATATCATAGCACTTTAGTCAGAGAGACATATTGCTTTTCTATTGGTTGACAAAGTTTACACTTTGGGTGACCAAAATGGATAACCTCTAAGTAGTGGAAATATCTCATTGTATTCTTTCTTTGTACAGAGCAATAAGATAAGATAAGATAATCCTTTTATAGTCCCACCATGGGGAAATTCAGTGTGTTACAGAAGCATGGATAATATAGTAATATATTCAAGAAAGAACACATACAAACTCAGAATAGCAAATATAAAAAAGATAATAGGAGTCATAGCAACTCAGAAGAAAAAGAAAGACTCAGGATCATTTAGTTCTCTGTGCGGAGTGATCTTCGCTTAGCTTGATGTTGATTATACAGCCTTACCACGGTTGGGAGGAAGGATCTTGAGCTCCTTCTCACACTTGGAGTGAAGCAGTCGGTAACTAACAGCACTGCCCAGTGCTATCACGGTCTCATACATGGGATGGAAGTTGTTCTCCAACATGGAGCTCACCACGGACTGTATCCTTCTGTCACCCACCATCTGTTCTGGGTCCAGGGGGCTCCCCAGGACAGAGATGGGCCTTCTAATCAGCCTGTCAAGTCTATTTCTATCCTTGGCTGGTATGCAAACTCCCCCAGAAAGCCACTACAAAGAATATGAATGATGGTACCAAAGAGTTGAAAAAGGCCCTAAGAATAGCCCCCTAGATTCCAAAGGCCCTCAGTCTCCTGAGCAGGTAGAACCTGCTGTGACCCTTTGTAATACTGATTTGTCTTTTAGTAAAGGCCAATTGGTGAAATGCAGTATTGTTGCTTTGTGGAGCAGTGCTACTTTTCTGCAATATAACATCTGTTCTGCATAGTGTTGTGTGACTGACAGTCTAACTCACATAGTTATACTGCCTCTGCTGTGTGGACTGGAAATCTGTTTCCCTATGGAAGTCTATGAGATTCTCAAGTGAAGACTCAAAGACTTGCATAGAGAAACTGGTGTCTCCTGTGCCCAAAGAGCATGTATGAATTGACATGACACAATGAGGGACCCAACTGAAGGTGTATCACAAAAAAAAGCACATGGTCAGCAAATTAACTGCACTGTGGATTAGAAGATGCCAACAGCCAGAACATTATTTGTGAGAGTCCTTCTTTAAAGACAGATTCCTACACTATCACTTTTCCAAACCACAGTGTCCACTGGGCTTGTAAGTGTCTCTGGTATATAAACAGTCAGAAATGGTGCAATTTAAAGAGTACCTGCATTTGACACTTTGCATCTACTTTTCTGTACAATTGTAGGCTTAAAGGACATTGTGTCAATTTTGTTCCTATGTACACTTGCTGTAATCATATATGTAATAGACTTTACCATGCAACTGGCTTGAAACTGTACACTGTTGTGAATGGGGCTGTCACTTGTGGGTTATTTGTTGGTATAAGACATCAGCTGTTATAGCCCAAGGACTAACAAGAGAGGTTCTCTTTACGAAGACAATCCCCGTCCTGGTAGGGCTTATGAACATCATAGAGGGAGGCTCCCCACTTTGGACTTTTCATCATGGGCCCATATTGGCTCCTGTTTTAGTGGACTCGAGGTATCCTTATATTACCATCGACACACATTCAACTGATTAGCTGCCATGTAATACTAGATGATTGGTTGATTAAGGGGCGCCAGAAGTGGAACCCCAATAGAGCAACTGATCCCCAGCCTTCCCATTTTAAAAGGGTTGTCTCATGAGTGCCTGGTGTATGACAATTGTATGAGAATAAACTATATGTTAATAAATTCTCAATTTCTTTTATATCTTCTGTGAGAAGAAAATTTTGCAAGAAATTGCATTAAAGATGTATCATGTAATGTACTTGTGATGAGTATACGTACCGCAGTTTTCTCAGCCTGGTCTCTGTGCTTTTGGTAAGGTTAGTTGTTTCCTCTTTCCACTTGTAGCTTGCTTTTTGCTGAGCCATCAGTAGTTTCATTAATTCTTCTATAGACTTTCGACATCCATCTTCCATTTCCTGCAACTGTACTTTGAAACCTTGTTCCTTTACTGAAAATTCATGTCCCAAAGTGCTTAACTACAAGAATAAAAAAAAAACATACACTGACAAAGTGGCACAGTCTACCCACGGAAAAATACATTTACCAGAATATTATATTAACTGCTATTCCACCCACAATGGAAAATGTAACTGGATGGAAGCATGACATCACAGTCAAATATTAATAACGTTCAACAGTGGCCAAGATTATTTTGATAATTTTGTAACTTGTTTTTTAGCAGGTTGCATTATAAACCATATTCATTTTTATAGTGGTCATTGAATGTATAATATATATATATATATATATATATATATATATATATATATATATATTAATATATAATATATATATATATTATATCATCAAAATGTCAGTAATATTCACCCATAAGGATAGACCATTGACTTTTAGAGCCTAACATAACTGGAGGCCTAGAGATTTAAAATAACACTCCCAGACAAATATTACATACAGCACCAGTAAGAAGTTTGGACTCTCATTCATTCCATGGTTTATCTTGTTTTTTTTTTTTATTTTACTATTATTTTCTACATTGTAAACTGGAGGAAACCCATGTACAATGCAGTCCAAGAGCCAGGGATCTTGTGCTAACTCAGTCTCTTAGTAGGGTTCAGTATCTTTCAGTATGGACTAATGAAGGAATTCTATACTCCAAAATGTGTTACCGATATGTGAGAAATCAATAAAGATACTGAATCCTACTTCAAGCTGGTCTATACTTCTGTCAACAGGCTAAAGTAGAGCAAGATCCTTGGTTTTTAGTTTGCATTGGAACACTGGTTTTCTTCTGCTCAACTCCAACCAGGCCATTCCAAGGTGGGCATCCAGGGACTCACACAAGAAGAATACTTGCATCCGTACGGGGATGTTGGGATCTTTAGTTTCTCTACAAGTTATATAGTTAGCCACAAGGGAACGCTTTCTTGTATTTTCAGGTTTAATGTTAATATTGAAAACATATGGTTGTGTTAAAAAATAGAAGGGAGTTTAAAAAAGCAAATAAAATGCAAAATCTTTATCATAACTTTCATTTGCATAAAGGCATATTCACTGTAAATTCTAGAGATGCAATTCCAAATCAATACAACAAAATGTATCCAGTTGGTATTAATCCTTTACAGAGGTTTTAGGGTTTCGCCTCATATACTGCATTTTTTTTTATGCCAGCCCACAAGTTCTCTATGGGATTGAGGTCAGGAGATTGGGCAGACCACTCCATTATCCTAATCCAGTTTGTCTGTAACCAAGATGTTGTTTGCTTACTGGTATGGTTTGTGTCATTGTTATATTGGAATAGGGTAATATAACGTTTTAAGTATTTTGATGTATCAAAACTAATCCATGATGCATATACAATAAATGGGTCTAACACCATGGTATGAGAAGCATCCCCAGATCATGATTTTTGCATCACCATGCTTCACTGCCTTCCCAACATACTGTGGCTTGTATCCAGTGCTGGGGGGTTGTCTGAAATACTGTCTGTGGCCGCAAGACCGAAAAAGAACAATTTTATTTTCATCAGTCCTCAAAATGTGGCACCATTCCTCATAATTTTCTAGATCTCTGCTTGTTGTCATTCATTCTGCTTACATCCAGTGGATAAAAATCTATTCCTTTAAAGAGGACCTTTCACCTCCTAGGGCAAATGCGGTTTAATACACCGCTAGAAAGCCAACAGTGCAATGAATTCAGCGCACTATCGGCTTTCCCTTTTTATGATCCCAGTGAAGAGCTACCTTAAAGGGATCCTATCATTTAAACAGAATTTTTTCTGCTTAGCATGTAGGAAGAGCCTTAAGAAAGGCTATTCGTTTCCTACCTTTAGATGTCTTCTCCGCACCGCCATTCCGTGGAAATCCCACTCTTCGCTGGTATGAAAATGAGTTCTCTCGCAGCACTGGGGTCGGGCCCCAGCGCTCAAACAGCACTGGGGGCGTCCCCAATGTTGCGAGAGAACTCTCCAGCGCCGCCTCCATCTTCTTCAGGAACAGGTCTTCTTTGAGCCTTCTTCCAGGGGTTGGCTTCAAACTTCTAGGCCTCGGGCAAAGCTGACTGCGCATGCTCGCTGGCCACAAGAAAATGGCCGCTTACACAGTATTGTAAGCGGCCATTTTCTTGCGGCTGGCAGGCATGGGCAGTCGGCTTTGCCCTAGGCCTAGAAGCTTGAAGCCAACCCCCAGGAGAAGACTCAAAGAAGACACGTTCCTGAAGAAGATGAAGGCGGCGCTGGATAGTTCACCAATTTATTTCCTCTCTGCTATTATTCTGAATAAGCCCCCTTTCAACTAATGATTCAGTTACTCAGAATGAGTAGCATGTATAACTGTATTGTTGGGTCTGTTTTTTCTATACTACTTAAAAGAAAATAATTTACTATGTAGAAATATCACTTCTTCCAAAACATTGATTTATCAGGTTATTGATGTTGGATTGATATACTTCAATAGCTGATGCTGATATATGGCTGGTATTTGATGTTCGTGATGAATTTACGTAGGCTCTTATCTGAGATGCTGTTATTTTGCAGTTTCTGAGGCTGGCCACTCTAAAACAACTTATCCTTTCCTGGGGTGGTTCTCATAAGAATTAGTTTCATCACAGTATTTGATGATTTTTATGGCAGTACTTGAGGATACCCAAGTTCTTGAAGTGTTATGGACAGGCTGACCTTTTAGGAGTTGTCCAGGGTTTGGAGAAACCTTAGTGAAGGCATCTAGTTCCTTACCAGCAACCACTGATCTATTGATTGGCAAGAACAGCATAAAAGAAAAAAAGGAACATTTTTTGCACAAAACCCCAATTGGTGTGCAAAGTATGATACATTTCCAGTGTGGTATATGCGGACAGGAAGTCAGGTTCCAAATTCATTTCTAAGAGGGTGGCTAGTCATAAATCAAGAAACTAACTAACTATCCAAACATGGGCGATGTGTTAGTTGGAAAAATTCAGACTGTCAGTTACATAACACAGTTAAGGACCAAAATGAATTGGATAATATATGTACAAATACAGCCAGATGTAAAAAGATTACCTTCACTACAATTTATATAATGTACCTTTATAAAGGGGGAAGAAAATATTTTTTGGGGGAGTTCTACTTCAAAGAGGACCTCACAATCCTGCCTGTTTCCATAAGTATGTACAGTATATTTCCTATAACATAATTGTGAATCATCTTTACTAAGAATTTTGTGTTGTGCTGTGTTGTTTTATTGTCCCCCCACCGCTAGGAATAAAAGAGGATTGAAGTAACATAGAGGCAAATAGTTGTAAGAACGGATACAAACTTTTGGGTTTTTAGCATTTATGCAGTAGTAACATTTCAGTCTCAAAAAGTTACAGTAGCCTACATCATAACAAACTGTGTTTTCCTTGTCTGTTCTGCTGGCACAAGGACCACCATAACAAATATATGTGGGCCCTGCAAAGAACATTGATCTACTTCATAGCGCCAATACCGGTGCTTTATTTTCACATCACTGTGCCATCAGATATGAGTCATGCTTCTCAACCAGTTGGTATTCCATCTGACGGATAATTTCTATCTCAAGTCTTTGCCCAGCTTTAGCCATAAATAGTCCGTGGTGCTACACCGCATACATCCAAATATAACAAAAGTATATGATCTGGCCTTATAAAGAATTAGCCACTCCATCCCCATGAATTAGTTTTGTAAACCCAAGTTTGCTAGAGACGTCTCTTGCCACCACTATACCAATATACAGATAACAAACATGTCCTCTCTTGGGCATTTTAAGTACGCACTTTTACTAATGCGAGAGTCCAAGCAGCTTTAATGTCTCTTGATATCCTGATTTAATCTTCTACTTTATAGTAATGGTTACAGGTGCAGAAATAGGTCTGTTTTCAAAGAATTGTACAAAAAGCAGATAAGAAGAAATACTATTCATTTTAATACGATTACAATATATAATGGTTCTCCAAGAGCTCCGAGTGTTTGTATTGTTCAATTTGCCATCTGTCTGTTGAAGTAATTTGCATGGATACATTTGGCGTTTTCCATTGTAATTTATGGAAAGCACTCAGTTTCTAATTACTGTACTGAAATATACAGAAATAAAACTTTCAATGGTCTTCGCAAATCAGAAATATATCCAGTGTATTTTTCCACTTTTGTTTTTTTTTTTTTAACATAAAAAGCTGGCTTAGGGTGGGTAATTTTTGGATTCACAAATGTGACAAAGTAAATCTGTCCATTGTTTCTTCCCAAAGTTTGATCAAGAAAGAAATTCACGACAGAGAAACCCTTCTAACAATCCCTAGCTAATGTTTAATTCCTCTGCCTACCACAGTCCGAACATATTTCACAGTGTTGTACAAAGACTGCCAGCACAGACATCAGTCCTCATCTCCTATATGGCTCCCAGTTTTATAGGAAGTCAATGGATCAGATTTCTGAAGTGATCTTTTTCCTCCCAGGCCTGGGGCAGTGACTAGAGAACATCATTTGTGCCTAGAGGAAAAAATATTTCATCAGCATCATAGATGGGCCTCCTTTACTATAAGAGCTGCGCGGCTATGGAACTCACTGCCACAGGATGTGGTGATGGTGGATTCATTGGACAAGATCAAGAATAGCCTGGATACTTTTCTTGAAAGGAAAAAATAACATTACACATGACGGGTTTTAGGTTTTTGTGAAGACAAACTGATCCAGGGTTTTATACTAATTTCCTTATTAGATTTTTTACTTTCCGCTGGATTAACACTGTAGAGCAGGGGGCCTCAAACTGCGGCCCGAGGGCCACATGCGGCCCGCCAAGCACTTCTGTCTGGCCCAGCCGACAACGTCGGCAGGCGTGCATTTATAATGAAGCTCCTGGGGAGCTCGGGCCAGGCCATGGAGCACACTTCACTTTACCTAGTGTCTGTGCGACGTGCTCTGCCTCCGGCCCACTGTTTAAAAAGTTTGAGGACCCCTGCTGTAGAGTTATAAGTTTACAGACCTTGGTCTTCATCCAACCTAATCTATGATAGTTGGAGTACTGTGACAATCTTGTGATGTCACAGGCTTTCGTAGCTAAGTATAATTTCTACTTTGGGGGCCAGAGCTAAACATCGCACTAATCTAATCTGAACACCTTTTTAATTGCTTTTTGTGACCAGAAGCAAATTATTTCAGTCCCTTGCTGCCTAAGACATACACAGTATACCTGACAAATCTACCTAGTGATATGGCCTCTGTATGCTAGGGTTTGTTGTAGGGTGCTAATGGTTTTAACCCAAGCGACTAGACATTGATATATGCTATATATGGAGAAAGAAGCTAATAAAAAGGATAACGAACACACAATAGAAAATAATCTACAAAAAAGGAAAAGGTTTCTTCAAGTAACACACAAAGCTGGACTTTTACTTTGTCATAAAAATATGTGAAAGGTCTACAGGCTGAATATTTTCTCCAGAAACTGATCTGTAGCAAAGACAGGGATAAATAACTCCACTGTGAACGTAACCTTATACTGAACATTACCTGAAACGTGACTTTTTGCTGTGCCTCTGTAGCTGACTTTTTCCATTCTTCTACATCTTTTCGTAACTGTTCGTTTTCCTGCACAAGTTTTAACCTTTCCTCGCTTACAGAGCTACTCTCTTTTCTCTCAGAGTCCAAAACCTCATTCAGTTTTACTATAGTTTCACGGCACCTTGACAGCTCTTCTTCAGAACTGAAAATACAAAACAATGTATTTTTACATGAAATTTTTATTAACTTATCACAAATAATACGTATTACGTTCACTCAACCTTTTAGGTCAGATAGGTGCTAAAGAACTTAAACCTCAGCGGTCCCGATATGGCATACATGGAAACAGAATTGAACAGTAGAGAAGCCACTATTTGATCTAGTCCAACCTTAACTTTTGCCTGTATATCTGTCAATACATTTATTACTACAACTGCAGGATTATACAGTGAATATGTCAAACTTTGGTGAATAGTGTTCTATATGCTTTTCAAATTTCTTGCTTATAACCCGGGTACCCAAATTATTTTTCTTACAATTGGACAAGAATGGGTTAACACTCTTCCCCCTGAGGGGACGTGACTTGGAACCCAACAGGAGCATACATACATTGCTTTAGCTCCCACTCTAGACCCAGTTTTTCCTACTATATTGGACACAGGAGTATGGTCCCACCACTTGGGAACCTGCCATCTAGACATTTTCTTGAAGTGTTACATAGATTGTGCATGGTCAGAATTCTCAGAGGAGGCCTACATCACACCACAGCCTGCCTTCCCGCCTCTACCGCTTCTTTCTCTGGCCACTTCTTCATCTCATTTGTTTGGTCCGCAGCTCCAGGACAGCACTCATCAGCAAAATTCAGAAGACCACTGGCAAACTCCCATCTCAGCACCAGATTCCCGGCAGAATGGTCAGTGGCATCAATGCCATCTTTCCCTGATAATACATTTGCAAGGGAGGTGAGCACCAAGCTTCCATGTGGCAGAACTATGGCAGCAGCTGACATTTTGGCTGAAAAGGGAATGGCTTTACCCTTGGAATTTGCACTCCTCTAATAAAGGGGAGACAATTTAGGCTCTTTAGCCAAGGGTAACCTTCTCTAGCTCTCTACAACTGAATTTAACAGGAGAAGATTGCTTTCTTCAGAGGATCCTCTCCCATCTTGCTTCTAAAGGGTATCTGGACGTACTGGCATTTGAAGACCTCATGGCACTCAGAATTGGGCACTCTGTGAATGGTAGGTGCACTCCAGAAATTGTTACCCTCGCATCCGGTCACAGCGAAAATGTAGAAGAGTTCCTCTTCATTTTCCACATCGTGGAAATACCCTTACTCCTTTCCTTCACCTTCACTGTGTAAAATTTTGAATCTCAGCTGAGGAGAAGAAAGAGCCCTTGTAAGCTTCGTCCTAAGCAGACACCATTAAACAGGCATGGCATCCTACAGAAATCACTGAACTGAGACAGCCAGCCATAAAAGACACTCTGTGAACTGATAAGAACATCACAAACTGATGAATTGTTTAGTTGTATAACTAATAACCTTCTTCTACCCTCCCTCCTAGAATTCTATTCCTATGTGTCCCTCTTGTACATAAATATGCATCCTTCAGAAATTGTTTTTAGATATACCTGAAGAAGAAGCCGGGAGCTTCGAAACGTTGTAATCTATCATCATTATTAGTTAGCCATTAAAAAGGGTATCAACTACTGAAGACTCAAGTTTTTTTTTTTTTTTTTTTTTATATTTCCTACCAACTGACTAACACGGTACAAAAACAAACATTTTCCTCACCTGGATAAGCATACATTACTTTACTATTAGCATTATTTAAAGATGAGGTCTAGTTTTATGTAAGGAGCATAAATACGGACTAGATGCAAAGGTTGGATCCATTACAAACCCTTCTGAAGCCTGACATATCCTACTGACTTGTTTGTTGCATTTCCACTTTGGTGTCCATCATACCCCAGACAAAAGAGCAGAACTTATTTATCTGGAATTATTCATAGACTCTGTGCCAGAGGTTCCTGCCTGAACTTCTAAAACAGATGTAAACCAAGCCTAACAAAGACATTTTTGTTTTTATATTTTGTAGCAATGGACATTTTGCTGAAGTGACAACCAGAAACAAAGCTGTACTGGATGTTCATTGTAAAATACCTTCTCAGAAGCTGACCATCATTTTGTCAACTTGTTTCAAGAAGTTCACTGATCTCTATAGATAAAAGTTATCATTCTTCAAAGGGAAATATCTGTTTTTGCTATATCATTTTTCAAAGAATTTCCGTACTGTCCATCAGCCTTTTTTTCTCTGTTCGCTGCACTGTTTTTCCATGCTGTGGAAGCTGTGATACTGTCCCTGAATGATAGGAGTGCGAGTTTGTCGCTTAAGAAACTGCTAAACTCTTCTGACTGCTCCAAGACATGCCCTTGTGGGACATTTAAGGCAGATGTCTGACCAAAGGTTTCTAGATTACTAGTCCTGTGAAGGTCCATTCACATGGAGGAAAATGGCGCTGAATTTCAGCGCTAAAAAAAGCCTCCCATTGACTTCAATGGGTTCCTTTTTCTGCTAGCAGAATTTCAGTTCAGCTAGCAGAAAAAGGAACCCTTTGAAGTCAATAGGAGGCTTTTTTTCAATGTTGAAATTCAGCACCAAATTCAGCACCATTTTCCTCCGTGTGAATGGGCCCTGAAGGTGTTTCTTTTCCGTGTTTTCTGATTACCTGTGGTTGACCTTGGCTGGATTATCTAACTCAGTGCCTGTGCTACCTGCTCTGACCTGCGGCCTGATACTTACTGTAGTGCATGTACCACCTTTCCTGAACACAGATTGTCCTTTAACCATTTCTTTGTCACATATCAGTAACACTGGGATCAGTCCTAAAGATAGCAACCTGGTGCACCTCTGCAGCGAAGTCCAGATCAGTGTACGGAAGAAGAGGGTGAATAACAAGGGAACACACAGAAAATGCCCTCAGGAGCCATACTGGTTTAGTGATACAGTGGGTCCACATCCACAATATTGGAATTTGATCTTAATCTACAAGATCTCTGCTTGCTTGTTTTCAGACGTATATTTCATTGATTATATCCAGTAGATTATAATCTGTCCTGGTCACATGATGGGCACAGAGGTTCATGGCTCTTTACACTACAGTTATCAGAGATGTTACATTACATGTGTCATGTGTCCATCACATAACATAACTGCATATAGGCAGATTTGCTATGAGGTGACTTTTTGAAGCAGAAGCCTACACTTCAGACTACAGGGCAGCCTGACTAATGAAAGGCAATATCATCTCTATCTATATGAATAAGAGTGAAGCGCTGCTATGATTAGGCAATCCTCATTTTATAAAGTCAGGGAAACCAGAGGATAATGTTTATTTTACAGAAATTTCAATCCGGCTAAGAAATATGTTGCATCATTACATTATGTATTTTCTTTCAGCCTGCACACTTTCAGAAGACAAAATGCAGGGTGAAGCTATTCTCCCAAATGCCACAGATCAGCAGGCTATGATCCATGTGTTCTACCTAGGAATAATGTGCTAATCAAAATTGACTGCGGGTAAAATCAGAATATAATATTGTCATCTTACAGTTACTAATTCAGGACATGGAACAATAGCTCAGAGTGTGCGAGCTTTGATTTGCATCAGATCCGAACAGTGGAGCTCTTTAGGTAGTCTGAATCCAGACAGAAAAATATGCCCTTTGGAGAATTACAATTGCAACTGTAATCACAACTTTTCAGAAAAAAAAGGTATTACATATAGATTTATGCAGCTGGGAAGCTAAAAGTGCTCATAAAAAACTGGAGTATAAAAAATGGGGAGAAAGATTCACATAAAAGGGATAGCAGCTATAAAAAAGCAAGCAGGAAGTTATGGGCTAATAATATTTTTCTTCTATGACTAAACACATGATTTGCAGTAAATAAAATATTACTGGGTAATAAGATTGTCGAGGAGGACGGTTCACCGAGATCTCAAAGTGCTAAGTAAATGTACAGAAGATCCCATAAAGACAACTGGAGACTATAGAAATCAAAGCACATGTGAAGGCCGTCATATCCGTCTGCTTCCTGAGGGAAGCTCAGTGGGGCTGGTATTTTAAGTGCTTTCCTAAAATATAACCGCGCTCTTCACACTTTTTCAACACCAAAGTTTCAGTCATTTAAGCCACGGCTACATGAGGTATCATTATACAGTCACACAGGAGTTTTATGTCAACTTCCTGAACATACTGCTGACGACGGAGAGAAAAATGATACAAAAAGTAGCAAATTGCCTGCTCCGAAATTGGCTGTAAAATTTTTTATAATGACAGAATCTCTTCAGGTGCCTCGACACTAAGAGGAGCCAAATTTAACACTTACATGCGGAGGTCTTTTTTTAAAATTAGATAATCAAACTTTATTGAGAATGAAATTGGGCATTTAACAGAGTCATCCCACATAAAAGATGAGCAGTTTTGCAAATATATTGTATTTCATATATCTTAGCTTGCAATATAATCTGGATCTGCATTAATAATTCAGCCTAGCTGAGCTGATACGTTGCAGCAGGACACATGTAATTCATCAGATCATGGAGTGGTCATAAGCTTTAAATAGGCACTGTCATTTTTTTTCTTTGTAGTACTGTATATCCTATCAGAGAGAAATGCCTATTTCTATTCTTACCAGACCTTTCCCTCTGCTAAAATGACTTTCACTGCAAAAATTCCTGCTATATATCTATCTTCAGACTGTAGGTTACATGACTCATATAACTCATGTCTATAGAAGTATTTGGAGAGGGCAGGGGAGGAGTAAGTAGGACTTGCAGGGTATAACTCCTCGTTCACACCTGCGTTTGGTAATCTGTTCTGGGAGTCCGCATGGGGACCCCCCGAACAGACTACTGAACACATCTGCAAGCGGTGTGCGGTAAAAGCACACGGACCCCATAAACTATAATGGGGTCTGTGTGCTTGCTGCAAGATCTCTGCACGAGTTATGCGGAGAGGAAAGTATATTGTGAAGTACTGTCCTCTCCGTACATTCCCTGAAGAGATCTCACGGCAAGCACACGGACCCCACTATAGTCTATGGAGTCCGTGTGCTTGCACTGCACAGCGCTTGCAAATGCATTTGGTATTCCGTTCAGGTGGGTCCTCATGTGGACTCCCTTGAACGGAATACCAACGCAGATGTGAACGAGGGGTAAAAGAAAAAAAGACAGTGAATAGGAACTGTATCACAACCAAAGCATTTCCCTCACATCAGTACATTTCTGTACTTCTCTAGATACACAAGTACCAGTTATCTTGAGCATCTCCAATTATTTAAACTGTTGCAGCAATATATCTTATCATAACCTCACTGCTTTTTGTTGTCCTCTATGATAAAATATCATATTGTAGTTAACCAATTGCAGAAGTTAGAGTTAACTCTGCAACATCTGCACCCTCTGCATGGTCCCGAGAATGTTTCTGGTTGAGAGACACTTGTAGAGGAGATTCTACTAAATTCACTCAGAGCTCCATAATCACCATCTCAGAGACCAAACCAAACCATAAATCTAGCACGCAGAGGAGGAAACTGCTAAAGACTGCAGAATATTGGTCATATTCAGAAATTATGTTATTTCCCATGTACTGAGCAAACAATTATCAGCTTTCCTGAAAAGTGTGGCAATATGAAAGTTGCTAAAAAGTTTTCCCCAAAATCAAACATCACCAATCCACAGGATCACCATTATGGATCGCCAACAGGTTCCCATGTCCTCCAAGCACACATACATACACACTGCTGCTCCATTCAATCTCTATAGGACTAAGAGAGATAACTAGCTTCATCAGTCCCATAGACTCTGAATAAAGCAGGAGTGCATGTGCGAGACATCTGCTCCAAAGAAACAGAGGACACTGTTCTCGCTGGTGGGAGACAGGCGATAAGTTCTGATTCCTATAAGTGTGGCCTTGTCAACGGCAGCAACCACTTTGCCTTTCAGGTTATAAATTGCACTGGAAGGATGATGTACTACGGCCAAAAAAACATTTTCCTTATCTCAGACATTTTTGATACATCTGGCTCTGTATATAAAGAGACACACAAACTAAAGTACACAAATACTCAAACATATATTTCTCTACACTTCTGACTTTATGGCTGTCCTGAGAATTTGCAAATGCTGGTTGCCTGCTCCCATGTGAATTTCTCTTTGCACTGTTAAACATAAGAAAAACTTTTTACAACACTTTATAGAACATATAAATCTATCAGAGAATTACCAAGAAATAGGGTATCTGAAGGATTGATGTTCTTTAGAAAAAAATCATAGCTGTTTAGTGCTGGGGGATAGCAACATAGGACTTTAGTTATGGCAGATGAAACTGGGTCTTCAAAACTTTGATTATAGTGACCAATCATAGCCCCTTATTTCACTTAATTCTATGAGTTGTCTATTTTATGACAATATACTATGTGAAGATAGAGACATAAATAAACATGTTAGGCTCTGTTTACATTTGTGTTGTGGCTTGAAGGGAACTCGCCTCTACTGAATAGAGAAAAGCTACTAGATCGATGAGGGGTCCGACCACTTAGACTATCACTCATCATGAGAATGAAGGATGTAAAGTGGCCTCCACTTGTGCTGCCACTACAAATACTGCTAAAAATAGCCAACCACTGTATTTGGCTTCTCTTCAGCAGTCCCATACAGATAAATTGGAATGGCAGCGTGCATGTGCCACATAGGGAAGGCTGCTGACACAAGAAAGACCCCACTAACCCCAAATATGACAAACTATGTGACAGCTATATGAATCGAGCCTTACTCATTTATGCAAAGTTATAAAAAAAAAGGACCTAGGAAAAATTAAAGGGGATTGGCTTATGCTGTTAAATAACTATCTAGACAGTCAGCAAGAGGGAGCTTCGCTATATACATAGTCCAATCATATTAATGTGACCACCGCCTACTTTTGACGTCAACGTTAAATAACCAATCGCAGAAGACATGTGTCATCAACCATCTGGGTGCACTCATCATTGTGGAAGGCATGATGGATCAACACAAGTATGCATCTATCCTTCCTGACCATGTTCACCCCTACATATGAATTGTTTTTCCTCAGGATGATGGCATCTACCAGCAGAACAATGCGACGTGTCATAAAGCTCGCAGTGTACATGTGTGGTTCGAGGAGCACCAGGATGAGTTTACCGTACTCCCTTGGCCAGCAAATTCCCCGGACTTGAACCCAATCGAGAATCTGTGGGACCACCTCGATCAGATTGTTCGTGCCATGGATGCTCAACTGCGTAACCTAGCGCAGCTAGACATGGCACTGGAGTTGGCATGGCTCAACATCCCAGTGAACATCATCACAACATCCCCTCTCTTCCTGCACGTCTTGCAGTGGTCCGCTCTGCGAAAGGTGGTTATTCTGGATTTTGACAGTTGATCACATTAATGTGACTGGACTGTGTAGTAATACCAAATGCAAATGCTTAGGAAAAGTTTTCCTCTAGTTCTGTGACATTTAGATGTTAAAAAAAAAAAAAAAAAAAAAATTAGTTATTATTTAAAGGCCAATAAACCTGTGAAAAATCACCACAATACGGAACACACAGGATGCGTGGTCGCCCTAGTCTTCCTTTGCATGCCTATTCTTAGAATACGGGACATGCATAGACTGACATAAATCACTGGGACTCAGGTGGTACCGACTATAACATTACCATAAAAATAAAGAAGTGCACCCTGTAACTGCAATATACCAAATTGCAGAATTTACGGTTAGCGTTTTACAGACATTTCTTCTATGCTGAAAGCACAGTAGGATAAATAGCCAACAGTATGTGGCCTTATCTCATAATGATGTACAGTTCCCCACAGAACGCTAATCTACATAGTCATCTTGGAAACCTTCAGCAGCACTTGACTTTCTCCAGATATAATTGATAGTTAAAAGGGTTTGCTCACTTTAGTTCCAGTTGTTTCATTTTCTTTTGCACAGCATTCAGACTTATCTTGAGGTCATCTTTTGTGCGTTCTGCAATCAGGCATCGCTGCTGTAGTTCCTCCAGCTTCCTATAATCTTTCTCATTTCCTCGGCCTTCTCGATACACCTGCAACAAGAGATTGGATCACGTTGGCAATAGATTACTATGAAGGACTGAAATGTAGTCACTGGATAATGGCCAAGTCAGAAAGAAACAACTTCATGCGCAGTGTATCAAAGAAGAAATTTGTGTCGCTTGTGTGGTTTTATGCTTTTTGCCAGTGTAATTCTGCCAGTGTAATGTTATGTGAAACACAAACTTATATAAAAGTGAATGTTAATAGTTATGAATAAGAGAAACGAAAAATGCTGCTAGATATGCTCTAATATTCTCAGTGGCTCTCAATGCTGAGGATAAAGGATGTATGGGGCAAAATGTTTATTAAAAGTCACACTTTGGCCAAAAATTTAAAATAAATGTTCAAACTGACCTGGTAGAGGCATTTCATAAAGGTCTGTTTTATAGGTATGCCTTGTACTGTAAACGGCCACAGATATAACAGCGTCTACTATGAATGGGCTATCCTGGTAGCTCCCCCTTCGGACATCAATCAGTTCTTTACATTTGTCGGTTGATATTAGATTGCTTTAAAGGAAGTCGCCACCAGGAGGAAGCATATTAAACCAGCAACACAGTTACGCTAGGTGCACACCTGTGATTGGCCTACCGTTCTTTAGGTCCACTTGGGGACCCGAAAAACGGAAACCAATCCGCTTAAAAAGCGGTTACCTGCAGAAACCTGTGGAGCCCAAAGAATATAATGAGGTCCACCAGGCTTCTGCCTGAAAAATGCATTTTTCAAGTGGATTCGGAGAACCCACGAATGGAATCCAGGGCGCAGGTGTGACCCTAGCCTTAGCTAGGTCAGGCTAGCCTGATTGTAGCACTTTTTTCCCCAAGAAGATTTGTAAAGTTAGGTTAGGTTCACAGTTGTGCTGGGTCTCTGTTGTTCGGGTCCACCAGAGGACCCAAATGATGGAGAGCCCGTCCACTAAAACAGAAGTTATCCGTGGACCCCACTGACTATGATATGGTCCTGCTGGGTGCCCTTTGGGTTCTCATGTTTTTATACTGAAACCAGCATAAAGAAAATACATCTGTGCAGGACTTTTCTTTCTGCTGATTTTCAATGCAATCTGCAGCAGTTTCCTACGGAGACTACGATGCAGATGTGAACCTAGCCTTACCCTGCTGACAGACTCCCTTTACTGCTCAGCTCCATTTAGAGATGATAGACTCTTTTAGTGACTGGGAGCCTATGATGCAAATCCTTGATGCAATGAATGGGGCTGCAACCCTTATAGACCCCAATGTAAGCCAGTGGTAACCACAGCAATATGAACTAAACCTGTGACACAAATGTGAATAAAGTCATGGTCAGTTTGAAGAATTATTCACTTTTGCCCAAGGTGCAATTATAAGTATGTTTGTCCATGGAAGGAAGGATTTTAACATTGATTCCACATGACTGAATGACTGTATATAACGCTCCCCATGTTCCCAAACACGCTCTCCACAAGACCAGATTTCAGGGATGAACACAGTAAAAAAAATCACAACATATTAAAAAAAAAAAAAAAGTTTATTTTTTTACCCTCTCAAGTTCTTCCTCTGCTGCTCGCTTGTCTCTTAAGGCACGTTCAATTAGGCTTTGCTTCTCAGCGCATTCCTTTTTTTAGAAAAAATGGACGTAATGTCAATGAGAAATAACATACTGTATAACTCATTCATTTTTATATGCTCTATATACAGGCTGTACTTGGTTTATAAAATTTGAAATTATCACAAAAGCCACCATATAGATATACAAACAGTATTAACAAACAAGACAGATGCCAACGTGGATTTTGGAAAAACAGAATGCCAATATCTTTTCCTGTCTTTGAGAACAATCGCTGTGGTATCTACTGGAAGCTACTAAAGAGTCTGAGACTATCTGATTGTTCAATATGGATTCTCCTTAGAGCAGAAGATGTGATACATGACACTGATATTCACCAAGAGTTGTAAATAGGCATTCGTCACCCAGGGAAAATATTTATTGTGACACAACCCCACATACACAAACTCTAAAAACACAATTACATTGGAAATAATTTAAAAAAATTCCAGTAAACATAACTTTTAGTGCAATATTTGGTGTCACCGCCCTTTGCCTTCTAAACAGCACCAGTTTTTCTAGATACACTTGCATATAGTCAGGGATTTTGTCGAATTCAAGTCAGATGTATGATTATCTAAGTATATATTACAAGTAATAATGATCCTCATTCCCAAGATGTTTGGAAGAACCTCCCTGACAAGTTCCTTTAAAAACTTTGTGCAATGTACTTAGAAGAACTGGAGCCGTTAAAGCATGGTCACAGCAAATATCCATGTGATTTACCGTATTTTTCGGACTATAAGATGCACTTTTTTTCCTCCCAATATGGGAGGAAAATGTGTGTGCGTCTTATAGTCCGAATGCAGCGTGCAGCGTCTGTGTCCTGTCTATGAGAATCAAAAGGAGAGCAGCACGGTGCCTGCTCTGCCCCTCTTCCCTGTCTGCGTCGCGTGTTTGCAGGAGCGAGATATGAGAGGCAGTGAAGGAGGGGCGGGCCAGACAGGTGAAGGAAGCGTGGTTTCAAGCTTGCCGAGAAAACCACGCCTCCTTCTCCCGTCTGGCCCGCCCCTCCTTCACTGCCTCTCATATCTCGCTCCTGCAATGAAGCCACACAGACAGGGAAGGAGGGGCGGGCCAAACGGGAGGAGGAGGCGTGGTTTTCTCAGCAAGCTTGAAACCACGCCTCCTTCACCCGTCTGGCCCGCCCCTACTTCCCTGCCTGTGTGGCTTCATTGCAGGAGCAAGATCTGAGAGGCAGTGAAGGAGGGGCGGGCCAGACGGGAGAAGGAGGCGTGTTTTCAAGTTTGCTTAGAAAACCACACCTCCTTCACCCGTCTGGCCCGCCCCTTTTTCTCTTCTTGCATAGCTTCACTGCAGGGTGTCTCTTTCCATCCATGGATGAGATTAGATAGACAGACAGACAGAGATAGATAGATAGATAGATAGATAGATAGATAGATAGATAGATGTTCAAATCACCCCCATATCCCTAGAATACATATAAAACAAAAACATTACTGTGAAACACATACACATTTGGTATCCCTGTGTCCGAAAGCCCCCGGTTCTATTTACATTGGTGAAATATTATATTATTAGGTTATTAAATATTTCACCAATTTTTTTTCCTTAAAATTTTTTTTTTCCCTATTTTCCTCCTCTAAAACCTTATGGTCCGTGCGTCTTATGGTTCGGTGCATCTTATAGTCCGAAAAATACGGTAGATCTCTCTTTAGTTCATTCGCTTTGCATTTTGTTAAATGACAAAAAAAAAATAAACTATTAAAGTCCAACATGTTTTTTTTTGGACAAAAATGCACCATGTGAACACACCTTGATGCAGGACCATGAATGATACCGATGATCAAGCATATACATCTATTTCAGGGTAGAGGAACACATAATACTTTGTCACCGTCACTCTTCCTATGCATCTACCAGGCTGGTAGCCAGTCAGTGTCCATAAAACCCTCTTCCTGCTCATGGAAGAATGTCTGTCCGATGGAAGAGGTCTAGGCTCTTAAGGCCCAAGATTGCGAAAAAAACACTGCATTTTACAGTACCAGCAAAAGTGTATAAGATTTTGGTTAATCTTATTAATCACACATTATAGGAAAAAAGAGCTGGCGTAAAGCTTCTAACAACTGGAGTCCTGTGCACAATGAACAGCACATGATCTAGACCAGTAAGGGGGCGATTGTAACAAAGACTAAATTGCTCACACAATTCTGCAAGGGTAGGACATTTTTATGTGGTCTCAATTAGAAATATTAATTTTAGCACATCTTTTTAAAAAAGAAACTAGAAAAACCCCTTTAAGTCCAAGACCCCACGTAGCGGGGCTTTCTGTTAAAGGTCCTGGGGGGAAAAAAAACAGAGAAGCAACACTTCACGGTTTTTCCTGCAGCGCTTTTCACAGGAAGTCCACAGAAGTTTCCTCTGCAGACTCTGTTTCCTAAAGCGTAACCACCATCATTTCCATAGATATAATTGACATGCAGAGAGTTCCAAAACCACAACGGTTTTGGAAATCGCAGCATGTCCGTATTTTTCCGCAAGGTGTGGATTGGATTTGCTAGAGTCCCATCCACCTTGCAATGACCGTAAAATGCCACAGTTTTATCCAAGGCGTTTCAGCCATGGACAAACCGCGACATTTATGCCAGGTGGTGCCCGGCCTCATATTTCTGTTTTTGTAAGTGTTCGTTGTTTTGTTTCACACCTACCTAAAACTTTTGCACCATACATGCAAAAAAAAAAATTGAATAATCCAAAGTAGCAGTATGAGTCAACACAGAAGTGATCTATCATTTCATCAAATCTCTGTATTAATAGTTAATTAATTGTTGTAGATAAATATATTAGTGGCAACTGCTAGAGATCTTCGATAGACGGTAGAGAAGGTAGAAAAGTCAAGGCAAACATCAGTGCTGAAAGCTTTGATGAAGCTCCTATGAAAATTGCCATGGAGTGCTATCCAGCTTTTACATAGCCCGACGCTTCCAGAATGTCAAAGCCTTAATTGTCACACTCCATTTTTATAGATAGGCTTATAAATGATGCTTTTATCAGACACTGGGCAAATTACATATACAATGGGAAATAAATATATTTCAAGAGATCAATTCAAAATGCTGAGCCAGACCACAGCGGGGAATTCTCTGGATTTCCAAAGCAATATAACAAGTAAATGATTTGCTAAGTAAATAGAACTGTTGTGTTATCTTAGCTAAAGAAAATATGCGTCTGCGCTATATTCTACGACAAATGAGATAATCGTTCCTTGTAGTATGGGCTCCATATTAACAAGCAATAAAACTTTATATCTATAGGTAATGGCTTTTTTAGTTTAGGGTGTTTTTGTTTTTTTAATTCAGTTGCAGAGATTTTTGCAAGCTGAAAGAAAATGATCTTGCAGAACTCTTAAGGGCCTAGCTGTATTCACACTATAGTAAATGAAAAGAAAGAAGAAAAACACATTCATCCACAGATTCTGCCGTCATTTCTCAAATTATCCCTTAAGTGTTAAATGCTACTATTTGCATTTAATGAGCAGTAAATGGTACTGAATTATAAGGACTTTCACTGACTATAGAATCATTCCGCTTGCATTGAAGTGCGCTTTGCCATCATTTAGAAAAACATAATGTACTGTTAATCACACTTAATTTAAATAGGAGATTTGCCAATTTCAAAAGGCAAGGATTTGCAATGCGACTCCATAGAAGTGCTGCAAGTAGAAATGTGTTATTACTAGACGCAAGTTACAAAACATTTACATACTCATGTAACATTTCAGGGGAAAAAGCTTTAGTGCAGCTGCATGTAGACATCTTCTTGCTAAAGGCTCATTCACACACATTCTTTATAGCGTTGGTAAATACTTGTAAAAACCATCATGAGTTTCAAGTGTTTTTAATGGCATTTTTTTTCTTTGCATCCCTTTGTGTTGATATTTTTCATTTTGAAACATTTTAAAGGGATTCTATCATTACAATCCATTTTTTTCAGTACTACTATGTTGGAATAGCCTTAAGAAAGGCTATTCTTCCCCTACCTTTAGAATTTTTCTTTGCGCCGCTGTTCCGGTGAAATTCCCAGTTTTCTCCATATGCAAATGAGTCTCCAGACAGCACTGGGCCACGGTCACCCTGCGCTCAAACAGCACAGGGGGCGTCCCCTGCGCTGCCTGAAGACTCTCCAGCAACACCCTTTTTCTACAGCTGCACGTGTCCTCCTGCGTCTTCTTTCGCGTAAATGATGCCAATATGGAGCTACTGAGCATGCGCAGTACACTCATGTAGCGGCTACAGAAAAATGCCCGCAAGACATACACAGTCGGCTCTGCCTGATGGCAGAGCTGACTACACATATCTTGTTGGCCATTTTTCTGTGGCCGCTACACAAATGACACAGTCTCGCTGGAAGATAACGCAGGAGGACGCGCACGGCTGTAGAAGAAGAAGGGCATTACTGGAGAGTCTTCAGGCAGTACAGGGGATGCCACCAGTGTTGTTTGAGCACACTGGGTCACCCACTGTGCTGTCTGTAGTCTCATTTGCATAAGGAGAAAATCGGGAATATCACTGAAACAGTGGTGCAGAGAAGAATTCTAAAGGTAGAGGAAGAATAGCCTTTCTTAAGGCTATTCTGATGTGGTAGTACTGGAAAAAAAAGGGATTCTAATGATAGAATCCCTTTAAAAATGACAAATGTAAAGTCCTAAAAGCCTAAGGGGTACAGTTACTACTTGCGCAGATCACAGGCTTGTGTAGCAAGTGTTGTAAACTAAGCAATGCACCCTGGGAAAAAGGTATATTTTTGTTTAGAAGGAATAATAACTGTTGGACCTGTTTTTTTGTTTTGTGGTTTTTTTTTATTCTAAAACATCACCATTCAAGTCCATGGGCTGGGTTTGGTGTTGCGGTTGCAGATGCAGGTCCATCATCCAATCCCCCCCCCCCCCTTCAAAAGCGTAGAATCTACATGGCCAAATCTGTCTATAAAGGGCTTCAAGTGAATTACACTGCAAACCACAAGAAAAACTAACTCATGAACAATGCCATATGTAGTGTTATTCAATGGAGGATGCTGATAGATGTGCTGAAAAGTCAGTGATGAACATTGAACTAAACAAGGGGGCGCATTATACAAATCAAAACAACTGGCATAGATGTAATAACTTTATATCAGTAAAAATAGATATAGTGGCCAGTCCCTTTAAATCAAGGTCAACCTCCTTAAACCTAGGCTAGAAACCAGGTTTTATATCTACTATACAGGTACATACCCTCTGTAGCACCGAAATTTCGCTTGTTAACTGTGAAATCTTGACATTGCACAGCTTTTTGGCACTATCTACCTGAAACAGAAAGTTGCAGATATTAGATGCACATATAGCCAACAATGGTGGATAAACAGAATAATAAATAATGCATAGGGAAGACATGATTAATACACTGAAAAGTAAATGGAAAGCAGCAAGATGCCAACCATAAATTTTTATTTTATTTCTTTTGAATGAATAGACACACCAGATGTTAATGCCCTTGTATCGAAAAAAAAATAAAAAAAATCATGTTACAATATATAGAGAAATTGTGGCATATATTGAACCATGCGCATGTGCCTTGGTAGATTTGTCTGGTGAGAGATCTACCCACATTTGTGGAACTCCAACAATCCTGTCCAGAGAGGATCCTCGATTGGGTGACCCATCTCCAGCTGAAGTCTCTCTATCTTTTCTCTCCGAACCCTCTCAAGTTTACATGAGAAAAGACCTCCCGTGATGACTTCTACTCCACCACATCTGCTCTCCACTTGTGAGGTGCCCTATAACGCAGCCCTACAAACTGAAGTTTGTAACCAGGCCTTCTGAACATAAGCTTCCATTGGCTTGCTCTGATCAAGAAAAGAACTGCAAATTCCCCAAAGGTGGTACTGAGTTTCAACCTTCTTGCATGTGATCTTTCCCTCTGAGTCTGATGTCGAACAGTGTTGTGGTGGAGTTGCAGAAGTAATGCTCCATATCTGTTTGGACTGTCTCACTTATCTTTTTAAAAAGGATTCTTGATCTTTTTAATAAATTTCAGTGTCCATCTTGCCAGCGTTCCCGGCTGTGATCCTGCCCTCTATGGTTTTTGGCACCCTTTGTGATTTTCAAAAATTCAATTATTAAAATATTTCCTAACTATAGCTAAAAGAGTTAGCCCATGGTATTGGGGGACCTCTTCCCTGCAAAAGTGGGACGTAGATATGAACCATCAGATTCAGATACCTCAACTCAATTTGTGCCAATGTGTTTCTGTTTGCTCTTGTTTACATGGCCACTGAGCCACTTTCCACAATAAAAACTTGGTAGTTTCTCCCGAGTGGTGGGTTGTAACCCTACCCCCCTGGTAGGGGTTGTCATTAATTCTTCTGTGGATCATTAGGCCATGGCGCGCCCGCCTGAATTTACTGTTTACCTATTCCTACATTTTCCCCTTTACCCCCATTTTTCCTCCTCTTTCTTCCCTCCCCTCTTTTTCCTCTCGTGCCTCCTGGCACTTCTTTCCTATTACGCCTCATGTCTTAATTTAAACATAATGGTGACTTTCTTTTCTTTCTTATTCTTTGACAGTCCAGATGTTGTAATGTTGTCAATGTATCGCTCCTCTAGTGAGCTGTTTTTCCTGTTTCTGATTGATATACATAAATAGAATCCTGTAATCCCGATTTTCTATGTATACTGGCTATCCTTACTGTTTATGAACATATACTTTTTTTTTCTTTGTATACTTTAAATAAAGTTTTATAAAGAAAATAATAGCACCTATTCCCAGTTGAGTAGCTATGGAATAAATGCCCCCAATCAGGAGAAAAAATTAGGCAAGAGCACCACACCATTTGCTTCTACTGGATGGATGGTCAAGTACAGTAGAGGTAAAATCGAGAGGAGTTCACATGTACACCTCTTCTCTATTCACAGAGGGTACCGAACTTGAGACCCATTTCCATTGTCACTAGGGTCCCAGTGGACAGATCCCCAGTATTCAGACCTTTATTCCCTATCTGCTAGGTTATAATGGTAATGAAAAGATTCAAAACGCTGCAGAAAAAAACGCTGCAGAAACACATCTTCCCTTATTAAATCCATAGGGAAAACACAGGAGTTTCCGCAGGTAAAATTGACATGCTGCATTTTTCAAAAACGTGTGTTGTTTTTTTTTTTAAACACAGCTTTTCTGCTGCATTTTTTCCTGCAATGTGTGGATAGAAGCACATTCACTTTGCTGGTACTGTAAAACACAGTGTTTTTTGATACTGCTTTTCTGCAACCTGGGGCCTTAACCTAAACCCCATGGAATGTTTCTCCCAATTCTAGTTAAATAACATCCACTTAGTACAAGGGATGGAGTGTAGAGTAGCCTCCATAGTGACAGCAGGGATAGCTCCTTCTACCACAAAAATGATTACTTGTTGCGTGCTCCCATATTATATACTGTATAGAAGAAGTTTACTTATAATATATAAACTTCTGCCATGACATTTTAGTCATATAGTGTTCATACACAGCAGTATATACAGACGGCAGCACTGATTCCAGACTCTATATACTAACAAGACAGCACTGTGTAAATTGATAGGATTAATAAGCTTCATGTACCTTACAACAGTTGTCCCTACAATGAATTACGTATTTGCATATTTTCTCTAAGAAGCCGAGCACATATCTCTTAAGTCCATTTTGTTGTTTAACAGAAGCATTGTATTAAATGTTTGTGTATGAAGAAATATTTTTTTCAAGTTTAAGCCCAGATAAAAGGATTAAAAAGGATTATATTGGTACTAAAAAAACAGGAAGCAAAAAAGAAAAAAAAAAATAGACACTGTGTAAACAGAACAGAAAATGGTTTAATTTTCTGAGCACTAAGAACTTTATATACTCTTTCTTGTGTATTGGGTATATTTTATATGCAGGCAAACAAAGCATGTGTACATATGTAGATTAAAACATTTAACAAATCTACTATGCGGGGAAAATAAATCACCTCATTTTCTACATGGAGAACCATCTGTAAGATCGCTGGTCATCTGAGACTATATTACATGGCCCGGAGATTTAGCTTTGTAAAATGTTTGAACATTGTACGCAGTGAAAAAGTTTTATAGAAAAACTGAATAAAGACATATTTTTTTAAATAAAACAACATGCCATAGTATACATGGCTGGGAACTGTGTCAATTTCCAGTTACAATGTAAAAGAAATAATACAACATATGTTTAGGTTACTAAACCATATCTTGTAAATCTATTATCGGCTACATCAACCTCCTTCACTGTGTTTGCTGCATCTAAACATTATTACTAGGGCTTGACAGATAGAAGAATGATGGCAGTAAAGACCACATGGTGAATTTATTCTGTAAATATACACTAGGCGACACTGAAATTGCAATGGCAAGTTGGAAGTCTTGGAGTCTTGAAAATCACGGAATCAATAGACATGTTAGTAATATGCATAGAATAGCACCACACACAGAAGTACATGCACTTATTTGTCTTGGCATGCTATCAATGAGGTTATTAATGGTTGTCTGAGCTATGGTATACTATGCTGAATGAACTTGGGCACATCAAGATTGGATACTGTCAGCTCCCTTAGCAATTACTGACCAATGATGTCCCAGATCCCAATAGTAGACAAAACCAGAGATACTGCAGGCCATGGTGGCACATTTAGGCCATGCAGGATGCTAACCATAGCATAAGCAACATGTGACTTGCTGTTGTCCTGTTAAAAATGGCTCCTGGGACACATTGAATAAATAGCTGTATCTCTGGTATCACAGCCACATTCCTGACATACGTGTGGTCCAGGGAAGGTCTGGATTAGGCTTTAGCCCAGGTGTGGCTACTAAAGGTCATTACTGGCTTATAGGGCTCGTTACTCCCACATCAGGCCAGATCCTGGGAGGAGAGGCAGTGTCTTGGTCTGTTCTGACACTGAAAGCCTTGTGTTATGGTATGGTGTTTTTTTCTGGTTGATTTTGTGTGGTTGGTAGTAAGCCACATGTACAGTTAGTATCTTCTGTTTAGTTAACGCTCAGACGAGCAGGATTTTAGTTTGGCATTATTTTGCCTGCAGTTAAGGCTGTATTTTATTTTGCTCATTTTTGTGCCTGATGTAAAGGTTTATTTATTTTGCTGTTTTTCTTAAATAAACTGCTTTCCTGCAAGACTTGTGTCGCTATCTCTGACTGGTTGAGTCCGCACCACTGCATCTCCCAAACTACCTTCCCCACACATCCCACACTATAATCCCATGAATAGGACCGAAGAGATATTCCTTTTTTAAGGAATATGGCGTTGTCCACGTAGCCTCCAGACTATATTTCGGCTAACAAAAGCAGGCCTCATCACTGAAAACGACAGACCTCCATTCAAGCCTCTTTTGGTCTTGCTGTGCACTATGGTAGTCTTTGACCGTGGTGGAGTGAGGTCAAAGGAGCTGTAGCTGAACATTTGGCTCATAGCCCAATGTCATGCAAACGCCTTTTGATAATTTGTGGTGGCACTATTTGCTGCCCTAGACTTGGAATGTGATGTCCAATTTTACTTGTAGTACAGAATGGACCACTATGTGAAAATCTTCCAATGAAAGGATTCGTTTGTACAATTGTTCAACTTCACGCACCTCTTGTCATACCTGTTCGTCCTTGTTCTCCCAAACACCGAGAAAAACAATGTTGAACAGCGCTGACATGTCAAAATCTAGGTGTAAAATGACTTGCTAGAGTGATAAGCCAAAGTCTCTCAAGTTCAAGGATTCTGTCTTTCTCAGTTTCCGACATGTGCCAATTACTTTCACATCGAACAGGCGGCATTGCACAATCATACATACCACTTGATCCAATTTTTGAGGTTTTGTGTTGACAAAAAACAGTGCTTTCAATTCGGCATTTCTGAACATGGCGCAAATTGGGGAAAATGCTTGAAGTTTGATCATTATCAGATGTTAGTGACACCTGCTGCTTCCTCAACTCGCACGATCTTAAGAATTGTTCTCAATGGTGTTGCAAGGAATTATTTCCTTTACATTTTTATCTTGGGATATATGATGTATATTTATCCTATGTTTAAATTTATGCACTACAAGATAATTATATTTTGGATTTTAACCCTTCCAATTGCCTTGGATTTCCCCTAACCAAATTCAGATTGTGCCCCTTGTTGTTCATTTCCTTTTAGATACCCTCCTTACAATATAATGGAGAAGATTTACTAATCCTAGGCTTGTGTGGTGCGTTCTCTGGAAAGCCAAGGCCTTATACACGACATTAACTTTTAGTCTTCAGAACACATAAATGAATAAATAAATAAGGTCAATATTCTTGGGTCAGCATTTCCTTTAACTCTATACAATGGAGATATTTTACTCTTATATCCCATGATAAAAAACAGGAAAGTAGCATTTATAATTTTTGCACTTGTAGACTAAAGCAATATATAAATAATGAATGAAATAAAATGTTGTATCTGACCCGTTTAATATCATTTCACTTTTCGAGTGCTGATTATGTACAATTTACAGCTATTGGCATCTGCACTTTGGCGTCTCATGGCAGCACTATAGGAAAATGGAGTCATTTTAAAAATATTTGTCCTGCAAAAACCATAAAATGAACTTTTCTCATCGCTGCCAGACTTTTTTGCAATACTTTGTAGCTTTAATATTTAATGAGATGGCTGCAGACATCAGAATCTGCACACTCGCAAAGTTCTCCTCTCCAAGGAATATGGGTAAATCTTTGTTTCATTATGATTATAAGGTACATCGGCTACAACGATGCCGATGACCCTCCGAAAGCCAAGCTCACACATTATTCACAGGACGATGGAAAAAGTATCTTGCCACTTCAGCCCTGTATATTATTATTGTGAACTGTGAGTCATGTGCTGCATTTAAAGGGGTTATCTAGTTTCAAACCAATATTAACCCCTTCCTGCTGCAGGCATCTTTCGATTTTTGTTTTTGAGTCCACATCTTCCAAATCCCATAACCTTGTTATCTTTCCATTCACAGAGCCATATGAGGGATTAATGTTTGCAGGTCAAATTGTACTTCATAATGGTACCATCTAATATTCTGTATGATGTACTGGGAAGATGGAAAAATTCAGAATGCAATGTAATTGGAGAAAAACTGCGTTTGTGCAAGTTCCTAACGGCATTTGTATTTATGGCGTTTGCTGTGCAGCAAAAAATAACATGTCAGCTGTCTTCTACGGGTTGGTACAATTCTAGGGATACCAAATTTATATTGTTTCTTTTTATGCTGTAACTCCTTTAAAAAAATCCCAAACTTTGCAAAAAAAAATAAATTCTGACACATTCTGATACCCGTAACTTGTTTATATTTCCGCGTATGAGGAGGTATAAGAGCTAGTTCACACGGGGGCAAAGAGGCTAATTTTGACAACGGATTTCGCTTCAAAATCCGCCCCTTTACAATAGTGGTCTATGTAGACTGCTAGCTTTTTTTTTTCTGCTAGCAGATTTTTCTGCTAGCAGAAAAACAGAAGCAACATGACCTTTCCTCAGGCGTTTTCCGTCTGAAGAAAGCAATAGAAGTGAATGGGAGGACAAAAACATGCATTTTTTTTCCCCACACGTTTTTCAAAAAAACGCACAGAAAAAAAGGCGACGCAGTTTTTTCAGCCCATTCACTTTACGCGAGCGGAAAACAGCCTGCCGTTTTTTAAGCTGTTTTTACAAAAAAAAGCCCCAAAAAAAGCTCCAAAAAGCACGACAAGGTCCAAAAAAAGCTTCCTAATTAGGAAGCATTTTTTTCCAGTGCCAAGTAATTTACGTGTGAACTAAGCCTAAGGCATCTTTATTTTGCAGGGTCAGATGTACTTTTTAGTTTTACCACTTTGGGAAATGTCTGATTTTTTGATCGCTTTTTATATAATAATTTTTACAGGAAAAGAAATGGCGAAAATACAGCGGCTTAGCTCTTTTGATTTTTTTCCCCGCTACGGCGTTCACTTTATGGTAAAGATATTTTGATCTGTTTGTAGACTGGGTGTTTTCACATGTGGGAATGTATAATTTGTCTGTTTTCTATCTCTATTTCAAATCTAGGAAAAGGAGGTGATTTAATTAACCATTTTATTAGCCCCCCTAATTCATTACAACTTTGAGAGAGAGGCGTGTTGACGGGTAGCAATGCCAGTGATCAGAGTGCATTAGCTCAGGGCCACCATCTTTAGATGATATGTGATGAACGTTAAAATGTATGCAGTACGGTGGTATATAAAATGTAGACAATATTAGGGTAAGGGAGGGTAAGTTCAAACAGATATATCTCAGACATTATAAGACGTCTAAACCTTCTTCTGGTGTCATATGAAAGACACACTACATATGACACCAAGGCTGCAGTGCTACCTGTATTATTTTCAGAGATATCACTGGCAGAAAACACAGTCAGGATTGGGATTTTTTTATCATATATATTATACAGCTGCATATAAATACCCTAAAGTCCGAAACTGGACAACTCCTTTAAGGCAAAGCTTTACAGTAAACAGTTATAGGCAGCATATTCTGTATGTCCAGAGTAGAGTGAATGATAGATGGACCTAAGCATGCTGGTTGCCGATTGTCAATTGCAGGACTATCTGCTTGTATATTTAAAGAAAAAAACTCTATGACACAAAAGAAAAACATGCCTTAAAGAGGTATTCCCATCTCATGGATTCTATCTATACTGGTAGCCTATGTAAATTGAAGAGTTTTCCTAAATATATTGCTTTAGCAACACTGCTTTATTTTCGTGCTATGTGAAATTATTCCTTCCATAGAGCTGGACCTGTGTGATAAGGCAGGACAGATGACATCACACACTGTTCTCACTGTTATTTACAGCTATGCTGGCAGGACAATCAGTTCAGCTAATTGCAGTTTGCTGATAAAGCCCAGTCTGTTATCTCTTTATGTAAACACACAGATAACACGGTCTCTTCTCTAGAAGCATGTGCATATTATTTGATCAGCATTTATATTAGATTTCTAGTATTCATAATAAGTATTGTAATACTTCATAGTGTCCTGCTCAGCAAGCTTGGGGGAGGTGGCTTTAACTATTTGATAAAGAATACAGGAAGTGAGAAGAAGAGACAGCAGGCAAAGCTGCTAAAACAGGGAGATGGGAAAACCCCTTTAAATCTGTTTTTCTGGCACACAATAAGAGTGAGGGAGGGTTATTAGCTGCTAAGACTCCCATTGCTATAAAAAAGGCACCATTCTCCTTAGGCTTCACTTGTCAGTGTAGACCCTTCTGAGGCTACGGTAGTTTATGGCACACTTACTAATGTTATTATAACAGTCCTCACAAAGCTCAATTACCATAAATGCTGTATTTGAGAAATTCTAATGGCACTTAGTACTGATTATCACCTTTTATTAGTGCTGTACAGCGAGTGTTTATGCTCAGTGGGACTAACAATGTATATCCCTATCTGACTGTGTGAGGTCCTAGAGTTGGGCTTCCAGACATAATGTACAGCAATTAATAATACAAGGAGTCGCATGTAGACTATCTGTACAGAATAGTGTGAATGATTTCAGCATGTTTCCGTATGGACAGGCTATAACCCTGCTACTTGTTCACTGACAGCACATATTTTACTATTAAATAGACGCTACAAGTCAAGCATATTGGTTAAGACATGTCTACCTCTTTTCGTGTTCTTGCAGCAGCTTCTTGAATTATTTTAGCAATTGCCTGCTTCACAGTTTGAATTTCTTCCTCCTTTTGCTTTTCCCTAAGAAGTGCCTGCAAATAATAGACACATTTAATTCATGTCATACAGGATATTACATAACAATGTACAAATATATGAATGAAGAGTACAGAGATCTTTCCAATGATCTCTTGACACCTAGGCATGTAACTGTGACAAGGGGATATCTTCTATGTCTAGAAGAAAAAAGGTTTTTACCATAGCCATAGGCTTCTTTACAGTAAGAGCGATAAGACTATGGAATTCACTGCCACAAGATGTAGTATTATAGAATTTCAAGCAGAGCTTGAACACCTTTCTGAAAGTAAGAATATCCAAGGCTATGGGAGGTAGAATTTTTTGGCATAAAAAATTGCCATCCAGTGGGAAAAAAGTATTTGATACACTGGTAGTTTTGCAAGTTTTCCCACCTACAAAGAGTGGAGCGGTCTGTAATTTTTATTGTAAGTACACTTCAACTGTGACAGACAGAATCTAAAAAAAATATAAATAAATCACATTATATAATTATAAAATGGTTGACAGCGTGTGTCCATTGGCCATTTTCGTGCGGTTTCTCCCGCTCGGCCACAGGAAAACGGCTGACGGACATGCACAGTTATTGCTTTTCGATGAAGAGAAGAGGAGCGCGAGAGAAGAGGCAGAGGGTGGAGAAGAAGACAGGCCGTCGTTGGAGAATTGAGCACAGAGGAACATCCACCAGTGCTGCGAGACAACTCATTTACATAAGGAAGAAAGAAAATATTTCTCAGGAATGGCAGCGCAGATCAGAATAATAAAGGTAAGAGAAGAATAGACTTTCTTTAGGCTATTCCTATGTCTATTTAGTTTAAAAAGGGTTTCCATTGATAGAATCCCTTTAAGGTACAGTTTCAAACGCAACCTAAACACGCATCTTTTCAGACTAGCCTATCACAATTCCTAACGCACAAAATTGTCTGAACACTGTATAAGCAATGCCGCCCCTGCTACCTCTTGTGTCACCCCCTCTACCTCATAGATTGTAAGCTCTTTTGAGCAGGGCCCTCAGCCCCATTGTGTGAAATGACGTTCTTTGTTATGTATGTCTGTCTGTATCTGAACCCTATAAATTGTACAGTGCTGCGGAATATGTTGGCGCTATATAAATAAAATGTATTATTAAGGTAACTGAAGTGTTTTACCCAATACACTGCTTTATTTATCTTGATTTGTTTGCTAGTTATTGCTACTTATGCCTTCTCAGCGTTTACAGCCCATTGTCTTTGTTTCACGCCACCTCTGCTATCTAGCAGCGGTGGTTAGGCTGGTAATGTCAATCTTCATTCCTGGCTATCTCTATTTACTTCTTTGATATTGACAGCTAATGGATTTGCCTGTCAGCTCTGCAAAGTGCACTACTGATCAGAACTAGAACAGTGCATTATCAGTGCGTCTGTTATCTCTATATGTATATCTAGATATGATGTGTGCAATTTAGTATTGGGAACACATTGATTGACAGGTTTCCCTGAACTTCTATGAAAGTGAAGAGAGCCTTGCATATGTGTAACCTCTCTATTCACTTAGGCTCCACCACCAGTCAGAATAGGTTTTTATTGGACCCAGCTCTGAAGATAGGTGTGGGACAAAGAGATGGAACCCATATATATTAGACATTTTCAGTATATCTAGCCATAGTGCCAAAGTCTTTAATATTTTTAATATTCTTTGCAAGGGGGGCTCTCAGTAAAATATCTATACCAATCTCTAGTAATGAGATGAAGTAATGACCGTAAAGTTATTGACCATGACATACGGTCACAAAGCAGCATTTATCTGAGCTACCAAAATATAGTAAATGGGAGACTGAAATAAAAGTCAAGGCGCCTATTTAATACATAGATATTTAAAAACAGAAATGTATGAATATAACTGAGGTCAGCAGCAAACTTCCCACAGCTTGCAATTTCTGACCTCCCTTGAACAAGAAGGTTTCATTTACTATTGGGTGGGAGCCAAAAGTCTGGTGTTCTACAGTAGACTTGGTAGCAATTACGTAAATTGGAGTGACACTAACATAAGATCCCATGCTAGGAAACACATTAATTATTTAATTAACGCCCGAGTGTCAGCAGGCGGCAGCTAATGCACAAACAAAGTGACATAATGTCTATATGAAATAGATTAACAAACAGGTCCTGCAATTATACATGCAATTTCAGAATAGGTTTCATCATGGTCTGTTTAACTCACATTTCCTTAGCTATGACAGGCTTTTAGAAGCAGTGATCCATTAGCCTATACTGAAAACTCAAGCGTCCTCATGGTAGGAAGGAAAGATAAGCCTCAGCACAGCTTCTCTCCCTGTACCGTATCCTCTATATCCATAGAGCAGTAGAAAAAACTTGACGACTTTGCTTTAAAGCATATATCCATCTTTGGTACCATATCACCCAACATTTGTCACCCCATTAGTGAGTCCCTATTAAGCCCTGTCACCCCAGGAATGCCCACAAAACATCACATGAATACCCATTTTATGTATATTTTGCATAGGCCTTGCCCACTTGTGACTTTTTTATGACATAATCCCACAAAAAAGGGATAATGAAGAAGCATAATTATTACAATATACTTCAGCAACTCCTCTGTATAACAAGGTGAGGCATTTATACATACACTGCATGACTTGGCATGTATTTTTTTTTATTATAGTCTAGTCTAAGTTTAATCGACAAGATAAGCAGTTGAAAACACAAAGCATGACTTGCTAAATGTGTTTATTTGATGATAAGCCTTGTGGGTAGTAGTATTCACTACAGACATCATACAGCAACCTAATGTAGGGGAAACTAACTGTCCCTCTGCATCATGTGAGCTCAGCTGAAGAGGACCTTACACCACATCCACTAAGGCTATATGCATACATCCGGGTGCCCTGTCAGTTGTATTTTTCATGGATAGCATACTGACCCACTGATATCTATGGCCCCAAACAAACGCCTGTGTACTATCACAAGCCTGTATATGTGGCAGTGAGCCCAAGACAAAAATCAGGACAGGTACTTAGACCTGTCTATTTTGTAGCCTTGGCTCACTAGATGAAGTGAATGGGTCTGTGGAGGCATAGGCACCACACAATGTCATCCATTTGCCATCCGTGCTGTTTTACCATGTACACAAGGCCGTGTGCAAATAGCCTTACTCCAACTCTTTGCATCTTTTAATAGACAAATTGACGATTTAGACAAATTTTGTGTCTAGTCCCCACCATTTCTGAGCAATAAGTGCAGGTAGTTACAGCACCAAATATACTAAATAGGCTCTGTACTGACAGATGGGCAGTCCCATCTCTGCTCCTGGTCAGGACCACCCACCAGCGCCGCACCTCCCATGAGGCAACCTGAAGCGATCGCTTCAGGCGGCACTATGCCAGGGCCCCAGGGAGGGCGGCATTTTTGCTTACCTAAGCTTAGCACCGAGCGGTGGTTTGGGGAGGCCACTGGAGCAACGCTCAGGCAGAGAGCAGGTCCTCTCCGTGCCTGCTCTCTGTCTGCGAATGGCGCTAAGCCCCACCCCTCCGAGGGGCCGGCGCTAAGCCCCGCCCCATTCACATCACCATGCCCCCTCAGCTCTGCCCCCGCCTCCAGGGGGGGGGGGCTTTCTGTAATTCGCCTCGGGCGGCAAAAGGGGTAGGTTCACCCCTGCCACCCACCGGATAGTAGAAAGCCTAATTAGCATATCGGGTGCTGAAACTAACAGCACCCATTGTTTATGAATGGTAGGGTCTAGAGAAAAAGTCCAATTGTACCTGATTCAGTGGAGCAGCCTATTACAAAATATAAGATTTGGGGTTAATGAAGGTATATAAAAGTCTCCTTACCGCAATTACAGAAATGTGTGTTGACTGTTTTCAGTAAAAACTAATAGAAATGTGAGTCTGGGTTGCAGCTCAGAACCAATGCAAGACAAGAATTCTTTGTCTCTTCTCAAATGGTATCCTTTATGTTCTAGGTACATATGTATGACACAGTGTTCTAAGTTAAATATAGCATTTAACTTGATCTACTATTTTTCTTTAACCTATGACAGTCATACAGATATCTTTTCAGATATGCACAATATTTGATCTGTCCAGTGGTGTTATGTTTGAGCAGTTTGGAATCAAACTTAGTAAAGTGAGGTGTCCAAAGGCAAAATCTGAAGTGTTATAGACTGTATGTAGTTGCAGGCTCAGCATAAACGCCAATAAGTTATCTTGCACATAAAGCTGATATACCTACAGATGTATTTATATGGTTATACGCTGCTATTATAATTGTGAATCAATGTCACATGAAATCTAATGTTTACTTCAATGAATGGCTTTACCTGGTCCCTCTGTAGATTGGCTTCTTCTATGATCTGTAAACTGTCCCGTACTCTAGAAACCGCTTCATACTTCTCCACTTCCAGTTCTGAATATTTGGTCTGTAGCTCCCCAAGGTGTTTTTCTATTCGTGTTTTTTCTCCTTTCAACTGTTCTACATCTTGCACCGCTGCTTTCAGTCTTTGTATTGAAAAACGAGAATAAAGGATGATAAACATAAGGTAACACATGGAATGATATGAAAGAAAAGGTCATGAAAGATCATGTACACAATATGCCCTTACTTCTTTAAGACCAGTACGACATCTGTAGCACCTGATCTTACGCTTTTTCAATATGGAATCTACCATAACATCCATTCACAGCACAAATCCAATAGCAGCAAAAGTGCAAACACAAGATAATAATAAGTAAAAAGATCAGAACAAAAGGACACGCAGTACATTGCCGGTTCACACTGATCTCTTCACTCTGCTGCTGCTAGATAGGAGATCACTGTACACAGTCTGCAACACTGCCATCAATATCTTCTTACCTTAAAGTACTAAAAAACATCATATTCAAATAAACAAATGACAAAAAATAAGGTAAAACATATGGTTTAGAGATCAACACTGGCCACAAGTCTGTATTTGTACGGAGTCAGTACTTTGTCGGTATTGAAATTTCATATTGCAGACTTAAAATCCAGATGTGATGTTGATGTACAATATAAATCCAATTTTGCATGCGGCATATTGAAAGTTGCATAATACATACAGACAGATGGCTGTGGTTTCTTTTCATAATTTTATATGTTCACTGTGAAATAATACCAATACACGTAACATCATTGTTATATAATCATACTGGCTATATACAATGATCTCCCAGCACAGTAGCAGGACCTGAGAGCAAAGATGACAATCACAGTGCAGACCCTCCCACAATATACAAACTGTGACAAGAGTGGTAAGTACGCAGTATGTTTTTCCCTTTTTCCAAACTGACTGTTATTATTATTACTTATAACAGTAGAGAAGAATACAATTTTATATATGATAATGTACTCATGAACAATCCCTTTAACTACTGCCAAACTGAGGATAAGTATTTCAGTACCAGATGCAAAAATTCAGCATGCATTACATTACAAACATATACTTACCTCCCCTACACATCTCAGCAGTGAAGTGACAGCTTTGGCGAGCAGAATCTACTTTCTGACCCTGTTTACTGACTATCCCTATAGAGTTGCTGCCTGGGTCAAGTTACAAGAACCAGTAAGAAACTCCAGTTGTTGTAACTGTCTGCAGCAGAGACAAAAGAGGCAGGGGGAGACAAGGACTTCCAAAGATGTACGGCTTGTACCCCTCCATTTATATCTGACTGCATTATGGGCCAGATCCCCTGCTTCTCCACACTCACTACTGTATAATTCTTTACCATCAGTGATAAAGTAGATGGAGAATAGTAAATGACATTTGAAACAGTTGAGCTCACAATCCACTCTCTTAACCAAAAGATACAACTATACACACGCCATTTTAAAGTGTTTACTTAGCACAATTTTACTAACAGGGTGTTTTAAAATGTTAGACTATGCCTCCCTTTACTGTATGTGTCCATTAACACAGACAGAATCTCAATTTATTGCTGAATTGCAAGGTAAAATATCACACATCTATAACACAGGTACCCTTAGCATTGCCTTATCCTTTTGTTAGACAGTATACTAAGTGTACTGGGCTACACTGTCTTATAATGAAAAGATGACATGCTCAGTAGATCACAAGGAAACCAATTATTTGCATAAAGCGTACTCATTAATTCGATCATGCCATTGCCTGCATGCAAGGAAGTAAAAGAATTCATATTCAGCATAGCAGTCATTACCTGGTTTCTAATTGTGTTACAGCAGACTGAAGCTGTTGCACCCGTTTGTCTGACGCGTCTTCCTTGCCCCGGGCTGCCAACACCTCTTCCTCCTACAGAGCACAAAGAACAAATTCAACATAACCCATTTTCAGCACTAACAAAAGCACCTGGATCTCTTTCTGCTCATTATGAGCTGGAGAGATTGCAAAAAAACATCATTACATATACATTTTCATTGCTCGCAATGTTTACTTATTGATTTCTTAGCAGTGTCTCAATTATGGCTTCAAACATTAAGCCGGAGAAAAGCATAGCTCTTCCTTTTTTGTTACCCCTTTGGGGGCTATAGCTTGAAGTGAAATATCCACCATCTTATCAGTAATGAGATAGGGCAGATGCTGGATTAGGATTTCACAGCTCTGTTATTAGAGGTTATTCGTTCCATGAAGGTAATGCAACAAAAAGGCTTGACATCAACAAAAAGGCTTAGCATCACTTATCTGAGGCTTTACATAGGACTGCAGGTGGGCTTTGCATTGTCTTAACTTACCACAGTGCTGATGATATTATCTTGGGCTAAAACACTGAAGCAGAAGCAAGACAATACAGGGAAGAGGGGTCATTTGAATTTTTTACTTTTTTTTACTTTACTTTTTTTGTAACTTTTTTCCTTGTTCCTATTTGACTTTTTTGTCTTGATTTCTAATATAATGCACTGCTATGTGTTATAAAGTCACTATACTTTTATTACAGGCTGCGTAGCACAGCCCTTCATATAAGTATCCTAATGATAGGCCCCCGGCTCTCATGCTGGGCCCACCAAAACGATGGCGTGTTTATTTTTAAAATCCCTTGAAGATCTGAATCGATGATTTGTGGGGATCAGCTGTTTGAAGTTTAAGGGGTGCTTCACAGGTCATGTGACGTCACATTCATCAGTCCCAAGTAAATGGGCTGTGCTAGATGTCAAGCTAGGAACTGGTTAGTATGGAAGAGGCTGCAACACTCGTGCTCAAATTGCAGCCTCTTTAGGGTCAGTGCTCACTGAGTTTTTTGGCGCTGATCTTGACGCTGAATTCACCTCCAAAAAAAAAGCCCCGCAATAGAACTCTACTGGGAGGCTTTTTTGGAGGCTGATTTTGAGGCGGATTCAGCGTCAAGATCAGCGCCAAAAAATTCTGTGTGCAATGACCCTTAAACAACTGATTCAGCCAGGGATTGGGAGCAGGACCCCTATTGCTCTTTAGCTGATAACTTATCCTAAAGCCTGGAAAACTCCTTGAAGGACAGAGAAATTTTTCATTTTTGAATTCTAGATTTTTATTTTTTTTTATCTTTTTTTTTTTTAGACCCCCTGTGGATCTGATTAATAACCCAACATACTGCAATAGCAATGTATTGCTTTACAGGGGGACGGTAATTGGGTCCAAAATGGTGGCATCCATATATTGCTGCTATGTGGAAGCCTCAATCACAGCACCTGTAATAGTACATCATGTGTCGTTAGAGAGTTAAGTCTGGCAGCCCCCTATTAAATAAAAGGGGTTTACCAGGAAATAACCGATGGGAGCCCCTCCAAAAATGAGAATGAAGGTTCTGAGTCCTTCCCATGAATGAAGTGGTGGTCGTGCATATGCTTTACAGCTTTTTGCTCTACTCTGCATCTCTTCAGCAGTCTCAAAGAGATGAGCGTGGCAGGAGTAAGGACGCGCTACTAACTCTTCATTCAAATATGGGGGATTCAATTCTCCGGTTATCATGATTTATAGGGATCTTGGCAGTTGGATAACCAACTATCACACATTTATTTATTATGTGGATAGGGGGCAAATGAAAGTGTTATAGGGGTTGCTCTTTTATGGACACTTATCTCTTATATACAGAACAGGGAATACATGTCCAATTGCTGGGGACCCAATCACCAGATTCCCCAGTGATCAAGAGGACAGGGGGACCAAAAGTCACCCTAAAACCTCCTTGTGAATGGGGTGTCAGTAGGCTTGTGTTACCAGAACTCCGTTCATTTCTATGGGGCTGCTGGGACAGTAATATCTGCCAGCCCTATAGAAGTGAATGGCGCACCAGTCAAACAAATGCACTGACACTCCATTCACAAGGAAGGCTAAGGAGGACTTTTGGTCCTCCTGATCACTGGAGGACCCAGCGATCAGACATCCCCTGTCCCATGGATAATAGATAAGTGTCCACAATGGGACAACAGCTTTAATGACTTTCACAAATTACACAGACCCAAACAGTTTCATCACAGCTTTTTAATAATATATTCTATGCAAACACAAAAGTGAAAATCCGGTGTCCCAATTAGAGTTGTACAATACATTGCATTTCAATACTAATACAGAAGAACTAATACAGAAGAACCAGCTCAGGATTAATGCTGGGAAGACCAAGGAGATGGTGGTGGACTTTAGTAAACGGAGAGGTGCTCCGACCCCGGTGGAGATCCAAGGAACATGTATTGAGATAGTCAGGACCTATAAGTACCTGGGCGTGCTCCTCAATAATAAACTAGACTGGGCTGATCACCTGGAGGCGCTGCACAGAAAGGGCCACAGCAGACTCTACCTGCTCAGGAGGCTGAGGGCCTTCGGAGTCCGGGGGACACTTCTTAGGGCCTTCTTCAACTCTGTGGTTGCCTCAGCCATCTTTTTCGGTGTGGCCTGCTGGGGAAGCAGTATGTCAACCAGGGACAGAAATAGACTTGACAGGCTGATCAGGAGGGCCAGCTCTGTCCTGGGGAGCCCCCTGGACCCAGTACAGGTGGTGGGTGACAGAAGGATACTGTCTGTGGTGGCCTCCATGCGGGAGAACAAATCCCACCCCATGTATGGGACCCTGATGGGACTTGGCAGCACTGTAAGCGACCGTCTGCTTCACCCCAAGTGTGAGAAGGAGCGCTATCGCAGGTCCTTCCTTCCAACCGCGACCAGGCTGTATAATCTACATCAGACCAAACGAAGAGCACTCCGCACAGAGAACTAATGATTATGAGGATGACCATGAGGTCTTCCTCTTTCTCTTCTGTTTTTCCTTAGCTGCCATGGACTCCTAGTATATCTTCTCTTCTCAGCTTATCTGTGTCTACGTCTGTAATATATTACTCTGTATTATCCTGTATCTGTATTACTATGCTGCTGTAACACGCTGAAATTTCCCCAATGTGGGACTATTAAAGGATTATCTTATCTTATTTCAATGTATTGGAGGAGCATGCAAGTCAATACTGGTAAATTCAATACCAAGCTGCTCATAGCAGCAGATCCCATTAACCTGTTCACTACAGACAGCGGGACATGCTGCATTAAGTGCATCTTACTATTACAATTGTATTTAATCCTTTGCCCCTCCAGAGAATATAGCGTGAACACTGTCCTCATTCGAACAATCCTCCTCCTTCCTTTCTCTACTCCTACCAGTGATCTCTTGAGCACTGGGAACTTTCTATGTATGTAAGGAGGGAGGAGAATGTCACAAGCCGCACGGGTAGTGTGTCACAAACGCCATTAGGACCAGGAGTCAGAAATGTATGTCTGTGAGTACAACTTGTGACAGCCCCAAGCAGGTATAAGACCGTAACTGACTAAGGGTTTATTCACAAGTCTGTGTTAGGGTCCATTCACACGGAGGAAAATTGTGAGGAATTTGGTGTGGAATTTCAGCGATGAAAAAAGTGCCTCCCATTGAAGTCAATGGGAGGCTTTTTTTTCAGCACTGAAACTCCACACCAAATTCCTTGCCATTTTCCTCCGTGCGAATGGATCCTAAGGGTGCGTTCACACGATGTAACGTGCCATGTGATCTGGCACGTACACGGCGTGTGAGAGTTTGCGCACCGTATACGCTCCCATTGATTTCAATGGGAGTTAGGATCATATACGCCGCGTTATTTTGCGCCCGTAAAATCACGGGCGCAAAATAACGCAGCGTCTACGATCCTAACGCTGATTGAAATCAATGGGAGCGTATACGGTGCGCAAACTCTCACACACCGTATACGTGCCAGATCACGTGGCATGTTACGTCGTGTGAACGCACCCTAACACTCATGAAAAACAATCTGTGTGCAGGCCATATTTCCCAGACTGATGTATGCATTCCATCATTTACTTCACATTAACCTCAAGGTAGTATGGGATTGGCAAAGTGTTGTTTTGGTTGGAACTGTAGTCCAAATCACTTTAGAGGACTGAATACCCTTTTTGCCTAATATTGTAATAAAGGCTGTAAACTGCATCAGCAGCCTCTATGGTAGTGAAGACAACATACATCACAATGACTTTTAGGTCACTGATTCCATCCAGTGGTAATATGCAAACACTAAGCCTTTCGTGACACCTGTAACAGATGTCTGCACCTTCTATAAGAATGGGGAGGGTGGGTGCAGCTGGTTTAGGCATTACAATTGGGTTAATCCAGCTCCGCTCTGCCCTGATAACAGTTGGGCTTCTTTCATAGTTTTTGGATCGATGGTGAATGCGATGAATTGCCAGGGAAATTTAGCAAATACGTGTGGACCAATAAATTGTTACTCTAATATCCAATCTTTAAACAGCTGCCAGCACCAACAGATTTCAGTTTCTACTCAATCCACTTGTAAATAGTCTCCTTTTCATCTGCGGAAACCTTAAAAACACTATGAGTAATTTGTGACTCACCCTCCTCTTCACTTGGTCTTCCCATGTTCTTACAACTGCAGCCATTTCTTCAGCTTTCATATTTGCTACTTTTACATCCAATTTTGCTTGCCTGTTAACATACATTGGACCAAATAAAAAAGACTATTACAACACCCACATACTGTGAAAAAGCATTTGCACAGTTTGTACTTAGAAGCTCGCAGTAAAATAATCTGTGAAATATATATATGGAAAATCTACCTCTTTTGACAACAAAATAGTCACAAACACCGAGGAAAAATTTTGTATTGCATTAGTAAATTATTAGACTGTAAAATCTATACAAGACAATTTACTGTCCTTACTTCAACTTGCCATTTTCTGCAGTTATCCTTGTGTCGGTCTCCTGAATACTGCATTATCGAGATGCAATTTTACAAAATACTACTTTACAAATAAAATTACACACATTCATATACACACGCACATGCAATACCTTAGCTGTTTTTGAAGCTGGTCGATTTCCATTTGCTGCTCGCTCACAGTCTGCAAAAACTGTTGATTTGTCTTAAAAGTAAAAACATATATTCTATTAAACACAGGATATGAATATTCAGATAAACGTGGCAACACTTCTAATATAATATTGTAAAGCATTCAAGGCGGCAATAAGTTATGTATAGGAAACAAACACTAATAGTACCATTAAATGGTCATGCGCTGCCTGTTGGGAAGGGAGCAGCTCAGAAGTTCTGTCTAATTTCTGGACCTTACCGTTACAAGATAGGTTCTAAGAACTCTACAACCTTATGATATTGGGTTGGTATAGAAAAGCAATCAATCAATCAATAACTTAAAACATTATTTATACATGTGATATCAGTTCTAAAGATGACAAAGCCATTTGATATCTACTATTTAGACATTTATTAGGTAACAGCTAAATGCTATAAAAACCTCTTCAAACGTTTCTTGAGTTAATACAGAAATATTGCACATAGACTTTGTTAAAAATGCCCTTTGGTTCTGTGTCTACAGCTCCGATGCAGACCTATCCATCTCTATGGTAGTAGATAACAACAAACCATGTGTAGTCTTTGTAGTATTTGTTTCTAGTGCTTTACCCATCAGGTCCATGAATGTTATTGAAGCAGTCAAGCAGGTCTATAGTAAGGGTACCCTCTATTTTTCCCCAAAAATCATTTGTTAAGAAGGATGTCTTGTGGCTAGGATCATAAGATTTGATTGTATATACGGTTTATATTATGCCAATAAAGAGACTTAGCCCATACCCACAGAATAGGGGCTACATGTCAGATCACTGGGGTCCGAATGCTTGGACCCCCAGCAATCAGCAGAACGGAAACTGATAGTTCCCCTGTAGCTTCACTGTGAATGAAGCACTAGTGCGTTTACATGATGGATTGCTTCATTTACTTCCATGGAGCTGCCGATGCTGACAGATATTGCAGTCTTGGCAGTGCCATAGAAGTGAATGGAGCACTAGTCACAGTAGTGCACTGGTGTTTCATTCACGGGGAGGATACAAGGGAACTTATCTGACATCCCTATCCTGTGTCTTTAACAACTCCTTTAAGAAATAAGAGAATTTCTTCAAAGAGTCAGGAATTTACAAATATATTAAAGAGAACCTATCATTACATCTACTTTCCATCTTTTCACAGGCACTGGTCAACTGATTTTGGCAAAGTTGAAAATTTTTCTCTAGCTGCTATATTGCCGAACAATTGGTAGTCAGTTTGGTGCCTGACATGCTTGACTCTATACTGCCAAGTGGGCGGTCGCACGCAGGTGCAGGCAAGGAAAGTGGGATTCAGAGTTCACCACCATTGTCCTGTCTGAGCCCCTTGTCTGCTCGAGTACAAGACCACCCGCAGCAGAAACCTTAGTTAGCATATCAGGCACCAAAACTAACTGCACTTACTCTGGAATGGTGGGGGCTAGAGAAAACTACTATGTCAGAATCAGTGTACTGGAGCCTAGCAAAGGATGGAAAGAGCTGGAGTTGGTGGAAATAGTGAAAGGTGAACTTTAAAGAGGAATTTCTATCGAATAAGGTGATGAAACAGACTAAGCTGAACTGGAACTTACACAGACATGAAGAACTAAATAATTCCTTTGTTTTCAGGGTTGGGGGGAGGGGTGAGTCCCAAAAGTTTGATTTCCATTGATCATGCAATGATGTCACTAGCATTGAGATTATACCGGGTTAATTCCCTCTCTTTTTCCCCATTGGTCTTGCTATAAATTAAAGTGTACATTTCATTTATCATATAAATGACTCTCAACAGGATTCTAATATGCCACCCATGATAGCAGGACTCAAAGTAGAGTTGAAATATAGAAATCTCTGGCAGGAAAGATGTAATGGAGTGGTGTGACTACTGCTATAAACCATATCCACTTCCCAGAGGTGAACAGAACCTTACAATGTAAAAAATATATAAGCAAACTTGGGCGAGATTATTACTAGAATGTGCTATGATAGTGTAGAAGTGAAAATGATACACGTGAAATAATAAATGAGGTGGACCATGTAAAACACATTTTTTCCTTCCCTAACTCATACCTGCCACCCATTTACCATTTTTACTGCATTTGTTTATTATAGGACTCCTTTAGGCCACTTATAAACCAGACATGATAAATGTAATACATGCCGTGTACACCATTTTTTGATGCAGTTTGTAATATAATCTTGGCACATTTTATTTTGCTCAACCCCCCCCCCCCACAAGTGCTCAATATACTGTATGATAACAGAGAAAGTGTGCCCATAAGTTATTAAAAATGAATGACGTAAAATTAGATTCTATAATAAAACAGAGAAAGTTATGTAAACCTAAGAAACACGGACTTCTATGAAGATGGTTACTTTCTTTTAGCTTCCTTGCCTAATTTATGGCTCATACATTACACAGGACATTGTATGTTTAACAAGATGTAATAACACAAGGCCACAGACCGTTTTATTTTTTCTTCCCATTTATTCTGCACTAGTAAGAAATCCACAGCTGACTAAACATTTACAAAGATTTCCTTTCTAACATCTTTGCTGTTCAGTAGTTGACAGTATAGTCAAAGCTAGGCGCTAGGTTATGTCAGGAGATGACTCAATGTCCTGTATGTTCTCACAACGCCCAGTAACCACAAATACACGAGAAACCGCATACCATGTACATGAAATGAATCAGATCTGGAATACTAAATTATATTTAGTATGTAAATTTACAGCTTGATGCCATGGTGTTCATCTCACTTTACTGACTTCTATGGCTATACTGAAGTTTATTAGCAATGTTCATATAGTATAACGAATCTGTTACTGTTCCGTTTAGTCCAATAGAGATGGAGATGAAGACGTAACTATGTCCTGTAAGATATTAAAGGGATTCTACCATTAAACTACCTTTTTTTCTAATTAACACGTCGGAATAGCCTTACGAAAGGCTATTCGTCTCCTACCTTTAGACGTGGTCGCCGCCGCGCCGTTCTGTAGAAATACCGGTTTTAACCGGTATGCAAATGAGCTCTCCGCAGTAATGAGGGCGGGCCCCAGCGCTGAAACGCCGATGAGCGCATCCCCATTGCTGCCCAGAGCTCTTTCCTGCGCCGCCTCCTTCTTCTGTAGCAACTCCGCCTCTTCTGGCTTCTCTTGCTCTTGTAGTTCGATACAGGAGCATAGACAGGCCACCCCAAAATGGCTGCCGGCCAGCTCCTGTATTGAACTGCAAGAGCGGCTACCCAAAAATGGCCGGCCAGCGGCCATTTTGGGGTGGCCTCTCTATGCTCCTGTATAGAACTACAAGAACAAGAGAAGCCAGAAGAGGCGGAGTTGCTGCAGAAGAAGGAGGCGGCGCAGGAAAGAGCTCTCGGGCAGCAATGGGGATGCGCTCATCGGCCTTTCAGCGCTAGGGCCCGCCCTCATTGCTGCGGAGAGCTCATTTGCATACCGGTTAAAACCGGTATTTCTACAGAACGGTGCAGCGGAGACCACGTCTAAAGGTAGGAGACGAATAGCCTTTCTTAAGGCTATTCCGACGTGGTAATAAGAAAAAAAAGTAGTTTAATGGTAGAATCCCTTTAAAGGTATGTCTATATATCCATTTGCTTTGATGATAACGAAAAAGTTTTTAATTTTGATAACTGACAATTACAACCGACCATATACTTTCGTTAATAGGGGTAAAGGATTACATTTCCTGACCTGGGCTTTCTAAGGCCACAGCAGTAATATTAGCTGAAAGAGAGTTTCTCTAAGTCACTGTGGACTCTGCAAAGCAAATAAAGAGCTACTTCAATAAAAAAAAAAAACTGTAACAGAATCTCTGCTCTTGGAGGACATTCTACAATATTTCACAGTTTAAGTCAATATAAAAGTTAAGTCACTTTGGTTTTACTTATCTTGTACCACTTTTTAATTACATGATGTTTTATTAGCTGTCCAGACCGAAAAGTAAATTCTGAATTTTGCTCGACTTCTGCTACCAAAAAGCAATGCATTATGTGAGCTCAGATGACAGGCACGCACTTAAAAGCTTTATCCGCTTTGGACAATTTCTACTCATAAGAAGTGTACCTTGACACATGGCAGATAAAGTGTCCTCCAACTAAAACCCCCAAACAGCTGTTATCTGAGGGAAAATGTGTTTGTTGTAGTGCAATTTCTTTGGAGCGTCTTTTGTAGTGAAAGACCACTCAATGGTCCAAAGTAAAAGGGATTGGTAAACTCCTAAGGACCTCAAGATTTCTTAACAGGGTATTAAAGGGTGGATTTTCTAAGGTAACAGGAACCTATAAATGGTTTGATCCTGCCCTAAATATGAGCAGAATTAAAGGGGTTTCCAGTCATAAAAAGGGTGAGTGGGCTGTCAAAGATTATAAAATAAAAGAGCTGCTCCCCAGCATTATTGTTCCAATGGTGCTCAGGTCCTCATTGTACTCCACTTCCTGCTCCCTTGCCGATACAGCAGAAAATGACTGGGCGTGCTCGTTCAGCCAATCACTGGTTGAGCTGCTCAGGCAGAATTATTTAAAGGGGCTCTATAATTGGGAAAAGTCATTTTTAGATAAGCACATCCTAGCATAGCCTTTAGAAAGCCTATTCGACACCTACTTTTTGTATGTAAATCGCCTCAGTGGTTTTTGAATGAGCCCGTTTTTATTCACATGCTAATTACCCTCTCGGTGCACCCCGGAAGTCTCATCGTGCACCCTCTGTCTATTCTCTCCTATGTGTACAGCACAGGCTGCTGCTGCTGACTTCCTGCTTCCTGTTTGCACACACAGTTAGGAGAGAATAGTAGCAGTGCTGCTGGGAACTTCCTGTGCTGGCTGGAAGCTCATTAGCATATGAATAAAAACAGACTTATTCAAAAACAACTGAGGCAATTTACATACAAAAGGTAGGTGTGGAATAGGCTTTCTAAAAGCTATGCATGTATGTGCTTAGTTAAAAATGACTTTTCCCAATGATAGAGCCCCTTTAATAATTTTGGATCAGAAGGGTTGCAATTGTAAGAATCCCAGCAGCTGTTTAAATGAAAGCAAGCTTTTTTTCTAAAATTTTGCAGTACCCCCTGCCAATCCAGTCCAGACACTATGCAGGTACTGCAACTGAATCAAACAGAAGAACACTTGAAAGAAAGGGGCACTGACAGTAACATAGAAAATGAATCCTCATGAAGGACTGGTAGTACCTAGAAATATGCTGCCACTTGATTTGCCATGGATGAAAAAAAAACACTTAAGAAAAGAAAAGTGTTACCAAAATGAAAGCTAAAGAAGATGATAGTTACAATATTTCTTGTAGAAAGTACTGTAAAAGCGCCTTATTATGGTCTGTACTGTGGCACAGGAGGAAGTTTCCTAACCTAAAATCACTAATGTCAGTGATTTTCAATTCAGACAAATGTTCAATGGGTTCAAGGTGTCAACTAATGGTATCTGTGGAGATGCACCGAGGAGGAAAGGCTCATTCAGTGTACATGTCCTTTAATGCTTATTATGAAAGATCAAGGAAAGGTAACTCGCTACTCTTTTTTTTATTCTTCATAGCAATATTTATTGGTCATTTAAACACACACTGTTAAAAAGTAGATTCAGTGTAAAATGGACTGAAGCAGTGATTTTAACACCCCATTAGACTTACCTTATGAGGAGTCTGTAATGGTCCCTTAAATATGCACTGTTCATACTTCAGTAAAGCTACTGAATGTTTAGCACTGCTCATTCAGCCTCCCTTTCCGTTACATTTCACACATCACAGTCAATACTGTCTTTATGGCTATTTCACCTACCTGTTCTACCTTTTCATGTGCGCCATGAAGTTGTTTGGTTAGCTGCTGAAGATTTGCTAGCTCTTCCTATGATATAAATGAAAATATACCCAGTTAGTATTGTTTCATCGCTAACAACATAAAGCAAAGAGATTTCAGAATACACGAACAGAAAAGCAAAAATTGTAAAAAAACAAACAAAAAAAAAACCAAACAACTTCCAAGGTTAAACAAGCCACAAACCGAGTCTATTGCTTAAACAAGAGCTGGCCACAGATACACATATATTTGGTCAATACAATAAGCATCTGAATGCACCTGTTTACTTCTAACCAATGCCGATCACGGTCACATAAGGAATGTAGCGGACAAGCTTAACATGGTTTTGTGGCTAGTAGTGATTCTCGTTGTATGCTCATGGATATAACAGCAACATTCCAGTTTTCACCTTCACTCTGCTAGCTACATAGGTTTTGCTTGTCTCAGACATTTACATCTAATGTGTGGGCCCACATCTATTCTTTCCAGATTAGGTGGCCATATCATGCTGACTCGTGGGGTATCGGTGGCCCCGTTATCATGTTAGACATAAACAGCATATCCGGTGTATATACCATCAATGTCAAGAAGCGAGTAACCGTTCACCACTTTTATGTTACCAGAGAAATAATTATTTATAGTGACCCCACCTATGTTCCAAAATAGGTTGGTTTTCTGGATCAAAATTTGGGCATGTTAATTATAAATGTATTCAGTATGAAAAGGTGACAGGCAGAGTGCTGAAGTCCAGATATATGAGCCCCAAGTTTCTGACATATTTCTGGTCCAGGGAAGATCTGGAGTAGGCCTCAGCCCAGGTGTAGATCCTTTGCACATTACTGGGCCAGAAAAGGCTGCAGCTTTTGTATTGCAGGGCAGTTCCATGAGGTAAAACGAGGTGTATGGTTCTGTCCTGTAACCCTGAGTCTGGTGAGACAATATTGCTCCTGTTTTGTTTGTGTGGCTGGAAGTAAGCCACACGTATAGTTAGGTTATCAGTTCTGTATAGTTAGTCACTCAGGGCTCGTTCATATCTGCGTTCTGCTCTCCGTACTGCAGGTTTCCGTTTCCTGCATAAAACAGAGCAGAAGACTGAAACCTGCAGAAGTCTCTCTCACCTATTCATTTGAATGGGTGAGAAAGATGTCCGGCCGTGAGCGTTTTGCACTCTCCGCCGCGAAACCGGGTTTTTTAATCCGGACACAGAGTTGGACATGCAATACTCTGTGTCCGGATTAAAAAATCCGGTTTCGCGGCGGAGAGCATAAAACGCTCACCGCCACTCACGGCCGGACCCGGTCTGTGCTTTCCGTCTTCTGGCATGCAGAAGACGGAAAGCACAGAACGGAGAGTAGAACGCATGTGTGAACCTAGCGTCAGACGAGCAGGTTTTTATTTTGTTTTTGCCTGAAGTTAAGGCTGTATTTTGTTTTGCTCGTTTTGTGTCTTAAGTCAAGGTTTATTTATTTTCCAGTGTTTTTCTAAATAAACCAGTTTGCTGCATATTTTGTGTCCCTGTCTTGACTGTTTGAGTCCGCACCACTGCTTCTACCGAGCTAACTTCCCCACACCAGTTACAACACCTCAAAGTTCCAAACAAGATGGTAGAAAAGAAAGTATTTGGCTCTGTATAGTCATAGCAGGCACTGCACAATATCTATCAGTGCTGCTGACTAGCTGTCTCTGATTCCAAAAAAGTAGCTACGCCATAAACAGCAGCTCATTCTCAGAATTCAGTAGCGCTCACACAAAACATATAACAAAACCAGGGATATGGTTATTCTCACCAGTTGGTCCCTTTAACCTTTTAAACTGTTGTAATGGTACCCAGTATTTGGACTTTATACTGGTGTCCTTATTTTACTAAGTCTTCAACAGATTGAACCCAATGTATATTCCAGCTTAAGCAGCGCACTACCTTTTGCTTCTGTCTCTCTGCCACATGTATGTGTGCATCAGTCATATGTTTCTGGTACACGACTTGCAAGCGATCCATTTCCTGTGCCACCGTCTGCCACAGCTGTAATGCACTGTCTCTTTCCTAGAAAAACCAACAAGCTTTTATTTTAGAACAACTAGTAGGATGGTTGCAAATAGATGACTAGACTGTATTTTTATGTATATAATAATACTGGCTGTGCAATTTAGTTGCTTTCTACCTGGTATTTATGCACAGAAAATTGCAGCCATTTCAGAAACAACACTAAAAACCTTTCATTACAATGAAGGTTAAGCACAAGCACATTCTTATCAAGCAGGGGGCACTGTTGCTTCACCTATCAGCAGCACAAGCACCATCAGAGGCTGAAGGACTGAGCAGTATATTGCTGTACCTTGTATACTCCAGATAGAATTTCTATTCTAACACCATATATGAAGAGCTAATTTAATAGGTCACAGATGTTTCGTGAGTTAGTGTACATCTGTGTAGTTTAAGAAAGCTGTGCCAGCAGAGCTAAAATAGCTCTTACCAAAGTCATAAAAGGTTTATTTCTTCGTTGTTATTTTTTTAAGTTTATCCTGGCCTGGCTTTATGGGAAAGGGGAAACACACATAGGTGCGATACCATCAGGACAGTGTATTTCGGAACAACGCCCGGTTTCCAGCTTACTTGATTTGCAAGTTGCAATTGTTCCTGTAGGTTTTTAATCAATTCTTGCGTTGTAGAGGCTTCGCTGGCCAAAGCAGCGCTAGTAGGGAGCGATTCCAGCTGCTTCTCCAGGGACTCTTTTAATTGTTCGTGAAGCCTAGGAGAAATAAAGGCGATATCTTTAGAGTTCTTTACATGGTGCCACCTCTCTGGCGCTTTCTGTCACTTTCCTTGTAGTGTTTTGTAGCTGTCTGCGTAACTGAACCTCTAATTAACTTTCCACAGTTACAAGATCTGAAGGGGAATTATACAATGACATTATTCACATTATCAGCTGTATCCCATGTTATGTGCAATGTGTATGATGGCTTCATTAGTGGAAGCCTCATGTTAATGTAGTGAGTCTCAAAAGTTGGCAGGGAGGATAGGAGCAGTTATAGTGCCAATTATAAAACACTCTGCCAAATGGATAGAAAGCATATCTTTGTACATTTTCGAGAACTATGAAACAGAGTCAATATTATGTGTAAGCTGTATACATAGAAATGTGATGAAATAAAAACAAATGAGCCGCTCAGAAGAACGCAGCCAAACAACTGTGTTTTATCTGGTGTATAACTGAGTGTATAACTGTGAACAAGAAGTGAAGGCAGCATTTATTAGACAGAGGACAGAAGCATTCAGCCACAAGATCACAGTGTACGGAAAAGGCTTCTAGTATGCAATAATGCTCATAATGAAGCATTAAAAGTCATCTAACAACGTTAGGTGCAAAGATATAATGTCGATGATATTGTTAGGGTCAGTCACATCTGTTTTGGGTGACTGTTTGAGCCCGCTTCAAATATGTGCAGAGAAAAGTCCCACAAGCTAGATTTTTCTCTCCGCCGATTTCGGGAAGAAACCCAGCAAACACCATTATGGTCTATTTCCACGGGTAACCATTTTTTAAGTGGGTTGGGTTTCCATTTTTGGCATTGAAACCCTAACCCTAGTATGAATCTAGTGCAAGTTCATTTTCTTCTAATGCAAGCTGTATCTGATCTCCTTAAGCATGGCAGTACTGAATGTTGATATACTAATAGAGATGAGCGAACACTAAAATGTTCGAGGTTCGAAATTCGATTCGAACAGCCGCTCACTGTTCGAGTGTTCGAATGGGTTTCGAACCCCATTATAGTCTATGGGGAACATATACTCGTTAAGGGGGAAACCCAAATTCGTGTCTGGAGGGTCACCAAGTCCACTATGACACCCCAGGAAATGATACCAACACCCTGGAATGACACTGGGACAGCAGGGGAAGCATGTCTGGGGGCATAAAAGTCACTTTATTTCATGGAAATCCCTGTCAGTTTGCAATTTTCGCAAGCTAACTTTTCCCCATAGAAATGCATTGGCCAGTGCTGATTGGCCAGAGTACGGAACTCGACCAATCAGCGCTGGCTCTGCTGGAGGAGGCGGAGTCTAAGATCGCTCCACACCAGTCTCCATTCAGGTCTGACCTTAGACTCCGCCTCCTCCGGCAGAGCCAGCGCTGATTGGCCGAAGGCTGGCCAATGCATTCCTATGCGAATGCAGAGACTTAGCAGTGCTGAGCCAGTTCTGCTCAACTACACATCTGATGCACACTCGGCACTGCTACATCAGATGTAGCAATCTGATGTAGCAGAGCAGAGGGTGCACTAGAACCCCTGTGCAAACTCAGTTCACGCTAATAGAATGCATTGGCCAGCGCTGATTGGCCAATGCATTCTATTAGCCCAATGAAGTAGAGCTGAATGTGTATGCTAAGCACACACATTCAGCTCTACTTCATCGGGCTAATAGAATGCATTGGCCAGCGCTGATTGGCCAGAGTACGGAACTCGACCAATCAGCGCTGGCTCTGCTGGAGGAGGCGGAGTCTAAGATCGCTCCACATCAGTCTCCATTCAGGTCCGACCTTAGACTCCGCCTCCTCCAGCAGAGCCAGCGCTGATTGGCCGAATTCCGTACTCTGGCCAATCAGTGCTGGCCAATGCATTCTATTGGCGTGATGAAGCAGTGCTGAATGTGTGTGTTTAGCTCAACTACACCGGTGGAGTAGTTGAGCTAAGCACACAGATTCAGCTCTGCTTCAGTCAGCGCTGGCCAATGCATTCTATTAGCTTGATGAAGCAGAGGCTGCACAAGGGTTCAAGCGCACCCTCGGCTCTGATGTAGCAGAGCCGAGGCTGCACAAGGGTTCAAGCGCACCCTCGGCTCTGATGTAGCAGAGCCGAGGGTGCACAAGGGTTCAAGTGCACCCTCGGCTCTGCTACATCAGAGCCGAGGGTGCGCTTGAACCCTTGTGCAGCCTCGGCTCTGCTACATCAGAGCCGAGGGTGCGCTTGAACCCTTGTGCAGCCTCTGCTTCATCAAGCTAATAGAATGCATTGGCCAGCGCTGACTGAAGCAGAGCTGAATCTGTGTGCTTAGCTCAACTACTCCACCGGTGTAGTTGAGCTAAACACACACATTCAGCACTGCTTCATCACGCCAATAGAATGCATTGGCCAGCACTGATTGGCCAGAGTACGGAATTCGGCCAATCAGCGCTGGCCAATGCATCCCTATGGGAAAAAGTTTATCTCACAAAAATCACAATTACACACCCGATAGAGCCCCAAAAAGTTATTTTTAATAACATTCCCCCCCTAAATAAAGGTTATCCCTAGCTATCCCTGCCTGTACAGCTATCCCTGTCTCATAGTCACAAAGTTCACATTCTCATATGACCCGGATTTGAAATCCACTATTCGTCTAAAATGGAGGTCACCTGATTTCGGCAGCCAATGACTTTTTCCAATTGTTTTTCAATGCCCCCGGTGTCGTAGTTCCTGTCCCACCTCCCCTGCGCTGTTATTGGTGCAAAAAAGGCGCCAGGGAAGGTGGGAAGGGAATCGAATTTTGGCGCACTTTACCACGCGGTGTTCGATTCGATTCGAACATGGCGAACACCCTGATATCCGATCGAACATGTGTTCGATAGAACACTGTTCGCTCATCTCTATATACTAAGCATGTTGGGTATTAAAGGAATTGTGCAAGTCCTTTATATTGATGCTTAGCCTCAGGATAGGTCATCGATAAAAAAATGAATGAGTAAGGGGACCACACAGTGGCTCAGTGGTTAGCACTACAGCGCTGGAGTCCTAGGTTCAAATCCTGCCAAGGGCAAAAACACCATCTGCAAGGAGATTGTATGTTCTCCCCGTGTTTGTGTGGATTTCCATCCCATATTCCAAAAACATACTGATAGGAGAAAAAAAGTACATTGTGAGCCCTATGTGGGGCTCACAATCTCCATTAGGAAAAAAAAATAAAAAAAAATAAAAAATAATGAATGAGGATATGACATGGAGGACCCCTGCTGATCAGCTGCTCGAAGTGGCTGCAGATTCACATGCATGCCCTAACATCCTCAGAATTAAATCGCATGTTGACTGACTCATAGCAGTCATGCAATGTAATGGAAGCCTGATCCTATTCACTTCCATGGGGCAAGGAATTAATTACAGCACAGTATGAAAGGTCCTCTTTAATGTTGAGTGTCTTGGTGGTTGGGAGGACAGCAAGAGGTACGCGGAGGTGAACCTCTGCATGGATGGATTGACTGATTGGAAGATTTGCACCTAGTGGTCTATGCTGTACTGCAAGTGAAATTTAACATCAAATCGCAAACCTAGGGTAGAAAACAGTGTCAGTACAAACCATAAAGAAAGCATGTGCCTTACTTTGGGCTATAAGCCAGACCTCCAATCATGGTGCACAGCAAGACAGCAATGGAGCCTGAAATCGAGGTCTGTCCTCTTCAGCGCTGAGTCCTGCTTTTGTATCAGAAACAACGATAGCCAGAAATTGGTCTGGAGACCATGTCGGCAACATCACTAAAAGATCTTCACAAGGGAATGTCACAACAGATCTACTCCCATGATTATGGTGTGGATTGGTAAAATGTATGATAGCCAGACCCCTCTCTAGTGTTCATTTCAAATACTAACAGCTCAGTTGATTCCCCAAAGGGTTCCAGGAGACTTTTTTTTTTTTAAATGTAGATTGTGATCCCCATATAGGGATCACAATGTACATTTTTTTCCTATCAGTATGTCTGTGTAGAATGGGAGGAAATCCACACAAACACAGGGAGAACATACAAACTCCTTGCAGATGTTGCTCCTGGCAGGATTCGAACCCAGGATTCCAGTGCTACAAGACTGCAGTGCTAAACACTGAGCCACTGTGTTGCCCCCATCCAGGAGACATTTTTCAACAACACCAGGCTAGATTTTGCATATACTACAATGAGAAACCTGCATGGTCATCAGTATCTCTGGACCTGTCTACCACTGAGCACATCTCTGATGCCATTGGTTAGTAATTGCAAAGTGAGTGACCAGCAACCAATCCTGATATTAATGTAACATATGTGTCCAAGTACACTGTTAAAAAAAATAAAGGGAATGTTAATGGTATGAGGTGACATTTCTTCAGCCCTCCATGTGCTCGCCAGAGGTAGCCTGACTGCCATTAGGTATTGAGATGAGATCCTCAGACCCCTTGTGAGACCATATGCTGGTGTGGTTGGCCCTGGGTTCCTCCTAATGCAGGACAATGCCAGACCTCATGTGGCTGGAGTGTGTCTGCAGTTCCTGCAAGATGAAGGCATTGAAGCTATGGACTGGGCCGCCCATTCCCCAGACCTGAATCCGATTGAGCCCATCTGGGACATCATGTCTCGCTCCATCCACCAACGTCACATTGCACTACAGACTGTCCAGGAGTTGGCAGATGTTTTAGCCCAGTTCTGGTAGGTCATCCTTCAGGAGACCATCCACAACCTTATCAGAAGCAGGCCCAGACGTTGTAGGGAGGTAATACAGGTACGTGGAGGCCACACACTACTGAGCCTCATTTTGACATGTTTTAAGGACATTACATTATAGTTGGATCAGCCTGTAGCATGTTTTTCCACTTTAATTTTGGGGGTGACTCCAAATCCAGGCCTTTGGATTAATAAATTTGATTTCCGATGATTTTTCAATGCTGAGGAAAGTATGAAACTGAAGGTGTGCAATGTAAACAGGAAAGGTCATCAATAAAAAGAAGGTGGATAACCAACCCCTTTAAACCAAGTTTAACGGGATGATTATCAGGCCATTTATTTAAGGAAAAAAAAGTTGATTGGGTCGTAATAACATCTTTCTTTGCTGGTAGCACACCACCCTGTTTAAACATAACATGTGCAGCCGACAAATGCAAACTGTGATGACCGTTACAGCCAATAATCAGGAATGAAGGTTCCTAGGAACTTCTGTAAATGTTGCCTTACTCATTTTGTTAGTTTAGACTATTCTGAGCTTTTGATCAATAAGTTTAAGGGTTCAGTCAAACCATTTCAGGATAGGAAGATCACCTAGTCCAATATACACTAATTATGTAATATGTTTTAGTATACTGTATGATTAAGAGATTCTTATATTATATCAATGTAAAAGCCATTTTTAATTTCGAGGTTAGAAATATGGATGTTGGGTAAAGAGTCAAGAGATAGTTTGTGGTACATACCTAGGTATATATTAATCCTTTAATTACACCTTACACATAGATGTCACAGACAGGGAGTTTTAGGTAGTAGTATGTGTTACCCTATATATATTCAATTTAAACTAATCATTAATTTTGGACTTGTGGATGCTAAATGAATTGTAACACTTAGCAAGACTGCTTGACGTCTGCACCTTCCAAAACCCTGTAAATCCCACTAAATTCTCCTTCTAAAACCTCTACTTAAAGGGGTTGTCCCATCACAAGTATCCTATCTATACTGCTTGTTAATGTGGATGTAAGACTTTTCCTAAATACATTGCTTCAGCAAAACTGCTTTGTTTGTCCACTATCTTACTTTATTCAATTCTTTGTGGCCACAGCCCTGACCTAGCTGCTCCTGAGTCAAATGATGTATCTGCTGCTCTCAGGGGGGAGGGAGGAGGGGCTAAGTGCAGGGAGCGAGCCTGTGTATCTAGCTAATCCTGTGTCTGCACCATGTGACCTAGGTCCTGCACTCAGATAGAGGAGCTGCTTTCATTTCTTCTGTTCTCCCAGTTATCAGGCTAGCTAATTCAATTGTGTTCATTATGGCAGAGACAGGCAGTCTCTGTATGTAACACAGAATGGAGTTGCTGCTGCCTGTACTTCATAGTCCAATGTGGGTGGGCGGAGCTACATGCGAATTTGGGGGCGGAGCTAAACAGGTTGCCTGTGAAACCCCGCCCACCAAATGATGCAAGAAACCAGGAAGAAAGAAGATTTTACAAGAGTGAAGACTGCTGAGTATGTGAGGTGGGAATACCCCTTTAAAGGGCCCCTGTCGGCAGTAAATTGGTTATAAACCTATTCACAGAATCTTGTAGAGGTGATTTTACAATTTCCAAATATGTCTCTGTTATTCAGCTTTGAAGACCCATCTATATGATAGTTTTATGACTATGCAAATAAGGGGAAACATGTTTTGGGTACATGCCTTAGTTTTCCTGGGCTTTGGTCTCAGTTCTAAATTCCTGGGCAAAGTACTTTTGCATATGAATAAAACAGGGATTGACATGAAAATGGGGCTGCAAAGTTGAATAACAAAGGCATATTTCCTACAAACCAATAAGAGAAACATTTTCATCACAATTTTGTAAAGGGTCATAAAATGTTGTTAAATAGGAGATGTGTCCCACCAAGGAGGTTCACCTGTTGTCAGTGGCCCACATTTGCTGGTTCATTGACAAGCAAGTACAGTGTTTGCATTTATTCAATGGGAGGAACTGCGATGCTAGTTTCCCATGTATAATAGTATTTGTACCTCTGTATAGGAGTGCAGTATATCAAACCAAGTACAGAAGGCAAATAGACCACTATCTATCCAATGGAATTTCTTCTATGCCTTATTTTAGCAGTTGTACATCAAAGTTGTATTTTTTTTCTGTATGGGATAGAAATTCACTGAAATGGATGTAAAAGTATAATACATCACTGAAAAAGGTTCATTTGACTGAATACAAGGTTAAAGCAGACCTGTCACCAAGTGATCCATTTAATGTTCCTCTGTATTAAATACGTTCACCCGTTCAAAAGATGCTGCCCCTAGACGGTTATATGTGACTGATCTCTGATTCTCCATCTGAGAGGGACCGTTTTAGTTTCTCAGAGAAATACAAAAGGTTAATGTCCACTTGGAGAATCAGAGCTAGATCACATAAAATCTTCCAGGGGCCGTATCTTTTGAATGGATGGACAAATTTGATAGACCATTGCAGGATATCCCAATGGTAACCCAATGGTATCATACATAGGCCGACAGATTAAACATACAGCTAACACATCTACAATCCATGAGAAGGGTGTATGCTTAAAGGGGTTGGCCACTTTCAGACGAATATTGACAAACAAATGTACAATAAGAAGATATACAATTTTGCAATATACTTTCTGTATCAATTCCTCACGGTTTTCTAGATCTCTGCTTGCTGTCATTCATTCTGTTACTTCTAGAGGATAAAACTCTGACCATGGTCATGTGATTTACGGTCCATGGTCATGTGATGAGCACACAGGTGCACAGCTGATTACCAGGCAGATGTCTGATTATTGTGCTGTGACTATAACGAGCGGCACCTGTGCACTTATCACATGACCATGGACCGTAAATCACATGACCATGGTCAGAGATTTATCCTCTAGAAGTAACAGAATGAATGACAGCTAGCAGAGATCTAGAAAACTGTGAGGAATTGATACAGAAAGTATATTGGAAAATTGTATATCTTTTTATTGTACATTTGTTTGTCAATATTCGTCTGAAAGTGGCCAACCCCTTTAATATTCTGAATGCCTAAAGAAAAGGCTCAGCTATTGTGCCAGTCACATAGTTACATGTAGATAATTTGGTGAACAAAAAAAAATTCCAAAAAACAGCTATTTCTTGGCACCAGCTATAGCAACTCTAATAAGTCAGCTAAGGTTCACACTAAGAGAGCAGGCACATAGGTATGTGAAAAGCTTTATTACTGAAAACACAGTCTGATGTGGTTTACCGGCACCTGGAAGAATGAACAAGCATGGATATCACCAAAGATAGAACTCAGAGTAAAAATAACAACAGAAAAAAAGATAAAGTGAAAACACTGACACATAGGTGGCAATAAGGCTTCTTCATTAGCATTCTCGCAATTATGTGGTTTATTATAATTATAGCGTTTAGTAAATTAGGAGCAATCGCCTGCCATCAAAATATTGATGATTACGATGATTGACAAACATACACCATACAAAAATGTATAAATATAACCAATAGCTGTCCCAGGTATAATTCCTGCATCTTTACCCCAGCTCATAAATTATCACCAAGTCAGATGCTTAGAAAAAACTCTAAGTCAGCATCATGGTAGGTGTCTCAGTATGCAAGTGTGACCCAACACACATCTGAGAATCACTGCAACCTGAATATGACCTGACAATAATACTGTGTGCCTCTGGGCACTGAAATATGTGGCATAAATAATATAGTAAGGGATTTTAAACTACTGCCTAGGTTATTAACAGCTATCATGGGAAATTAGGTGGACGTACAGCACAACATCAAATGTATGCAACTACAATATGCAAATAAACAGAAACTTAAAGAACATTTCCTACTTAAAGGACCACTAAACCCAGGATCCAAACAAATAAAAAAAAGAATAAATAATTCCCTATATGATGCATCTCCTGACTTTTATTGCTTTTTTTTCTCTTATATCATAGTTACAGAGCATCCTACTAATATTGTAAATGTGAAAGTTTGTGCGTTTGGATGTTTGTGGGTTTGGATGTTTGTTCCACTATCACAGCCAAACACCTGAATGGATTTTGCTCAGATTTTCTACATACCTAGAAATTTAGCCGGAAGGAAAGATAGGCCGCTGCACGAGACGCGCACACCCCCGACAGCCACGCTGCGACCGGCGAAATGACAGTCCGGCTCCGCTGCAGGACCTGAGCTGACATGATCACAGCTCTTTCAGCGACACTCCGATTGGTGCGTGGCAGGCTGTGGGCAGCCCGGTGGAGAAGCGGCGCGCCCCGATACATCCGAGGCAGTCTGTGGGCGGGCCGGGCTCCGCTGTGCGACCCGGCCAACATGGTGGATACTCGCGGCTCCGGATACTCTGCAACCTGCCTCCCAAACAGATTCGGCCGCAGGTGAGCCCACCATCGGGCCATAGGCAAGGTATGTAGAGCCATGGGGAGCCCAGGGAGACTGTAGGGTGCGGGTACAGCGGGCCGACCGTGTTTGGGCCCGCAGGCAAGGCATGTAGGACCCTGAGTAGCTGAGTAGCAAATGGGAGGATGGGGCGCCGGACACATGTTGGGGGTACAATGGGGGGGGCCCGGCCACACGAACCAGGGAGAACACTGGAGAAGGGTTGCAGCGGGAGCAGAGGTGCCGCCGTGGCAGCAGAAAGGCACCACAGGCAGGGGGCCCACAAAACGGTACAAGGCGCCCCATAACATGGCGGAGCCTCCGCAGGTGGGGGAGCCTCTGGAGGTGGGGGCCACGGGAGCTGCAGCGGGAGAGAGAGAGCACCACCCTAGGGGTGATACGGGTCCGCCTCTGCGCACGGCGGATCATCTCCACCACCGACACACCAACTCTACGCGCCTCGGCGCCATAGCCAACGAAGTCGCGAGTACATGCTAGTGAAAAATAAATTAAAAAAGCAATATATTTTTCTCTATGGCAGCAGCCATGTTTTTCCCCCCTCTTGCCTTCTTAGGGTAGTGCATGTGAACCAAAATGTTTAAAAGGCGAGCGGCTTGTTTAGGCTGCACACTTTTTGTCTAGACAGTGAGTGAATCCCCCAAGTAACTGATAGTGCCGGCAGTAGCATAGCATACGCACTTCCTGAACGCAGATGTGAACTGAGCCATGGCACATGTACTGTGAACTTCCTGTGCAAAGCGCTGTGGGAAGAACCACGATGCGTCGCCCTGTGGTTTTTCCCACAGTGCTTTTTTGCTTCCTGACACTACATGGGGCCTAAGCCTCATGGCGTATTTTAGCAGCTGTTTGCTGACTATCCTGGGTTTACACACCTATAAATTGGCTTAAGTTCTGAGTTTTCTGAATTTTTGGCTATATCCCTTGTCCACTAAGGCCTCACCACTTGTAAAAGGCATCTAAAACAGTTAACAAATGTGGTGTAAGTCATGCACACTATTTTTTTTTTTGGCACAAATTATGGTGTGTATTTTTTGGTGTATCAAAGTGTGATGGATGCACTATGTCTCCTATCTCCCAGTGTCCACGATCTTGGTGGCCAGGGAGGGAGAGAGGGCAGTTTGTTCTTGGTATTGCTAGGAGGTCATACAGGACTGAAAAAAGTCAAATACACAGTGTACTATTGGTTTTTCCTTAAAACCTTTACAAAATGAATAAATACTGAATAACTGAAATTGCCTTTTTCACGTATCGCAGTATTTGAGATTAAAATGGAGGTCCATATCACCATCATGGTTATTAAAACAAAATACCAGTGGAAAATGTGTGCTTTTATCACCTTCACATTAATAACAGAATTCTGTAGCAAAAACTGTGCACTCAAAATCAGAAAAATACTTCACTATGAGCGACATGGGAAGCTTTTATTTTATGGGTTGCTACAGCAACAGGCCAAGTCACATCCCCTTCATAGACTTGCCTGTTACTACTAAAAATAAGATAAGATAATCTTTTAATAGTCCCACAGTCGGGAAATTTCAGTATGTTACAGCAGCATAGTAATACAGATACAGGGTAATAAGACAGTAATATCTTACAGAACATTACACACCTATACTGAGAAAAAGAAGATATACTAGGAGTCTGTAGCAGCTAAATAAGAGAAAAAAGAAGGAAGACTTCAGGATCATTTAGTTCTCTGTGTGGAGTGATCTTCGCTTGGTCTGATGTAGATTATGTAGCCTGATCGCGGTTGGGAGGCAAGACCTATGATAGCGCTCCTTCTCACACTTGGGGTGAAGCAGACTGTTACTTACAGTACTGCCCAGTGCTGTCAAGGTCCCACAGTGATTTTCAAGGAAAGTCTGCAAAGTTTCCTGCAAACTTTCTGCTTCAATTATACCAATAGGGAAACTGCCAGCGTTTCCGTAGGTATAATTGACATGCTGCAATTTCCAAAACGGCGATGGTTTTGGAAATCGCAGCATGTTCACTATGCATATTTACCCACAATGTGTGAATGGGATTCGCCACATGGGGCCCTGGCCTTAGCTGTCACAGGGTATTGTGCAGTGGCCTTGAAGCACATCACCTGTCAAGCACTTTTCCCTTTGTCTTTGGTCCTGCTGCTATCAGTCCTGCCCAGGGCTTTCTGAGACTGGAATGTGGCTTTAGAATGGCAAGTAATATGAAATAGTAGTCTAGATGGCAGGAATTCAGCACCATCCAGAATAACTATTCTTTCACACATTCCTTGCTAGGGTTATTTTGCAGAAAACCAGATTTATTGATAAAATTAGGAGTCCTACCAACATGAACAGATGGTTTGTGCACGGGAAAAAAAAATCCATTTCTGTAAAATAAGAACTTGCCTGAAGACGTTTGTAGAAGAGTGTCTTCAGGCAACCACAGACCTAGATTGAAGTTCCTGGGGCCAAATACAGAATCAGTAACTTTTCTGGCAAGGAGCAATTGTTCCCCCTCAGACACTGCAGTCCTGGTACATATCCCGCTGCACTGATGTTCCTACTCATAACTGGTTAGGATCCAACTTACAAAATATCAGATTCTTTTTTAGAATGAGGTATTATGTAGATATTAAAATAACAAAGAATTCACTTTTGAATATAAAGCAGAGATCCCCTGAAATATTACATAAAGGGAACCAGTCTGCTGTTACTCAGCTTCAGTAAATGAATATGAAGACACTAGGAGCACCAGAGAGGAGTCCAATGAGACTCGGACTCATCTCTAGCTAAGTATAAAGGTTTATATTTTTCATATCAGTCACAGACAACATTGGTAGTAGGTTATTTGGGATACTAAACCACCAGTCCATAAGGACCTTTAGGAGATCTAGTGTTTCAAAGTGACCTAATAAGTTCCCTGTAATGTTACAAAATAAGTCGAGAGAGCCACCAAGGGTGAAATAAGGGATTTTTGTGTACTCACCTGTAAAATCCTTTTCTCGCTGTTTCACTGGGGGACACAGCACCTTGGGGGTATAGACCTGGTCACTAGGAGGCGGACACTAGGAAAAAGAAGGCAGTTGGCTCCGCCCACACAGGCTATACCCTCTCACTGACAGAACACTCAGGCAGTTTTGTACCACAGCTGTAGGAGAGGAGTCCAAAAACAAGAAAACGAATATGGAACAAACAACCACCAACAAACCTAAATTTGTGAAGAAATAAAATAAAAAACCCTGTACACAAAATAACAATGGGTGGGATCTGTGTCCCCCAGTGAAACAACGAGAAAAGGATTTTACAGGTGAGTACACAAAAATCCCCTTTTCTCGCATATTTCACTGGGGGACACAGCACCTTGGGATGTCCAAAAGCAGTCCCTGAGGGAGGGAAAAACAGACAGTCCTACGAACAAACGGCGCACTGCCACTTGCAGAACCCTCCGACCAACTGGCATTGGCAGAAGACACAGAAAAGATCTGGAAAAATTTAGTGAAAATGTGTACCGAAGCCCAGGAAACAGCTTTGCAGACCAGCAAAACAGAAGCCTGATGCCAAACACCCCCGGAGGCACTGACAGCACTGATAGCGTGAGCCACTACACAGAAGGGAGAATCACTACCTTTTAGCCGTAAGGCTTCCTAATGTCAGACCAAATCCATCTGGAGATGTACACCCTGGAAGCGGCAAGCCCTTCCTAGAGCTCTCTGGAAGATCAAAAAAAAATAAAAAAAAAAATAAAATAAAATAAATGCATCACAGCGTGGAAAAAGGTTCCGTGAGAGCTAGAAAAAAAACGGCCGCCTGGAACAACATCCAGGCAGCTGATGGTGCTCATGAGGATGCTTAGATTCTGGATAGAAAGACGGCAAGACGATGTCCTCATTGATGAGAATAGAGGATGTCACCTTAGAAAGAAAAGATGGTGGAGGACAAAGAACCACCCTGTCCTGTGAAGAACCAAGAAGGTAGACTGGCGCGGCCATCTGCCAGCTCAGAACCTTACAAATAGAAGTGGTTGCAACAAGTAAAAAACCATCTTCCAAGAAGAAAACAGAGCGAGCTTTGCTTTAGAGGTTCAAGGGAAGAGCCTGAAGTCCCTCAAGAACGAGGTAAAGATCTCAAGGATCAATTGGAAGCCGTAAGGAGGGACCCTGGAAAAAAGATCTTTACTTGAGCAAGGAAAACCAGGGCCTACTGGAAATGAAAGGAAGTGCAGATATTTGACCTTTCAGGGAGAAGCCAAGACTCTGATCCAACCCAGACTGAAGAACGCCAGGAACCTGGGCAAAGAAAACGAAAAAGACTACAATCTACAGTCCTGCACCAGCGGACATAAGACTACCAAGTGTGATGGGAAATTCTAGCTCACTGAGGCTCCTTGGCCTTGATCATAGACTATAAAACAGGCTCAGAAAAAAACTCGGCCTCAACAGCCTCATCGTCAAATGTGGGTGGAATAGAAAAATCCAACAAAAGAAACATCCAGCGAAGCAATGGAGTTTGTTGAATAAAAAACTTCTCCTTTATTTTAACAGCCTTAAAAGTCAGCACTACACATGAAAAAATAGGAAAAAGGGGAGGGGGAGCGTCAGACTGACTCGTTTCAAGTGTTAATCCTTCTTCGAAGTCGAAGAAGGATTAACATCCGAAACGCGTCAGTCTGAATAGGAATGTGGAGGAAGCTTCCCGGATAACGATAGACAAAAGGAATTCACCCAGTTCTATAAAGGCAACCACGAATAGCAGAGACTCCATGCAAAAGATATGAACTTGAATAAACCTGTTGAGAGACTTCAGGTCCATAATGGAACAGAGAGAACAGTTTTCTTTGGAACAGTAAACAGGCTGGAAAAGAATCCCTGGAAACGTTGTGAAGCAGGTACGGGGACAATCACTCCCTGCTGCTGAAGCATGGAGACTGCCTCGAGAAAAAAGGCCGCTCGAGCGTGAAAAGAAGGAAAAGACCTTCCTCCTGAAAAATTCTATGGAATAGCCGATCGAGATCACCTCCCGAACCCAGGCAAGCCAAATCTCCCAGAAGGCGAGCTGGTGAACCCCCACCCAAGGACCCCTGGGCAGGGGAAGACCTAAATGCAAATTGGGGCTAGTCAGCACCAAACCAGGGAGGCTAGAGTAGGGATGCCCAGCAGGTCTGGGCTTGATGGAGGGCTTCTTGGAGTGCACATTCTTGAGGAGACTGCCCCCTGAAGAGGAAAGAAGAGCTAACGCTCTGAACGTCTCTGAGAAAGCAGGGAACCTTAAACCCCAGTCACTACTCCAAGCCCTCCCCAAACAGATGGCTCTACTCAACATAAGAAAAAAGGGGTAGAGCAACCACAATCTTAGAAGCCGGTTCAACGTTCCAGGAACGGAACAACCATGTGACACAGACACAACATCAGCAGCGGTCTTGGCAGACCGGCGAGCCGCATCACATAGGCATTTAGAAGCGTATAGAATCTGCTCCACCAGAAGCTGGTAGTCCTGCAGAGCTGACTCATCAGCAAGACCAGCCCTCAGCTGTTTGCCCCAGGTGATACTATTAACCCAGGACGCAGCAAAAAGAGAGATGCACAGAACCAGCTGCAAACAAAAGGCCAACCAAAGAGTCCAGCCTTCTAACAGAGAAATCACTGAGAGAGGCAGAGTTACTTAGAGGCAAAATGGTAGCCCTAGAAAACCTGGCAATGGCTGCACCACCGCAAAGGACTCGGTCCACCTAGAAATGCATAACTCCGGGAAAGGAACAGGACATCTGACCTCCTGGAAACAAACAAGGGCCAGACGGGAGAAGCCACTGATCCTGCCATATATGGTCAAAATGCTCCAAGGCTAGGCATACAGCGGTTATGCAGAAGGAGATATCCTTCTGAGCAGATTGTGATACCTGAAAAGTATCACAATCCGCATGAACAAGCTCCTGCATAGCAGATACTACCAATGTATGGCTGGAACTCTGGTTCGGAGACAGAGGCGTCCCCAGAATAAACAGAGTAAGCAGGAGAAGACCTAGACCCACCTGTCCTAAAGAAGGATTTTCTAGCCTGCTTGCAAGAGAGGCCCCTAGGACTCAAACTGGAAAACCCTGTTAGGGCCTTAACCACGTCTGCTGATTGTGCAGAAAGAAGCATCCCCCAATCTGAGTGGGCAGCCGCTCCAAGATACTGCCATAGACTGACCAAGTTAGTCTGAGTCTGGCGAAGTTACCCAAACCTGGGGGGGGGGGGGGGGGGGGAACGCCCAAAACTGGTGGGGGGAGAAAGGCCAGAGGACTCCAGAGCGGGTTGAGCAGAGCTACATAACGAACGAACTGGAAATCTAGGGACACCCTCTGGCGAAGCTGCAGCCTCAGGTAGAAGACACGGCCGCTCCAAGGCCAAGGTGGAAGGCAAAATGACCAAAAAAAGCAAAAAATCCCACTGCTGGACCCAGGGTAAAAGGGGAGAGAGAGGGGAAGGAAGCAGGGGAGAAGAGAGGGTAAGAGGGTAAAAGGGGAACGCAACATACTCACCTATGTCCACCTGCTCATACTTACCAGTCCGATGTCTTCAGGCGCCACAGACTCACCCCTTCGGTGATACCTCACACGTAATAGTGGGGTCGCCGGAATATCCAGCAAGTAAAGAGGGGGACTGGGTGACTGCGAGGCGCTCTAAAATAGAGCGCTTGTGCCCGCAGGGGGTACGACTAGTGTAGCATACACACCGACAACCCCCTGTCCCTGAAGGAAAATAAAAAAAACTGAGTAAGACAGAAAGACCTGACTCCGGTCGTGACTGCCTCCTACGACACTAGGTTCAAAACTGCCTGAGTGGACAGTCAGTGAGAGGGTATAGACCAGAGGTTCTCAAACTTATTTTGTCTACCGCCCACTTCGAGAATTAACTATTTTCTAGCGCCTTCCCCCCAAATTTTTTTACTTTACTACATCTTAAGAATCACAATCGCAGTCATTATGTTAATAATTAAATTATGTGTGTCATGTGAAAATAAGACTTTCTGATGAGGGTAATGCAAAACACCATTTTGTAATATTAGGAAAACTTTTATTCATGTTATTAAAACAAACATTTCAATTTTAATCCCTTCCCGACATGCGCCGTAATAGTACGGCGCGTGTCGGGTCTGTAACTATGGCGACCGTCATAGCCGCCGGGTGTCTACTGCTTTAAGCAGTAGACAACCGGCTCTAATGCCTCCGATCGGTCCCCGGACCGATCGGAGGCATTAACCCCTCCGGCGCTGCTGTCAAAGGCGCCGGAGGCGCCATCTTCCCGGCGGCGCATGGGCGCCGCCATTTTGGCAGGGATCGCCGGCTCCTGGAGCATGCTCCAGGGCCGACCCCCCGTTGCCATGACAGCCGGGAGCCTTGTTAAGGGCTCCCAGCCAGTCTGCAAATTCTCTCTTTTGCAGGCTGGTGTATACAGCCTGCAAAAGAGATGATGCTTTTTTGCAATGCATTGCAATGCATTAGCATTGTAATGCATTGCATTAGTGATCAGACCCCCTGGGATTCAACACCCCTAGGGGGTCTAATAAATGCAAAAAAAAAAATAAAAAAAAAAGTAAAAAAAAATATAAAAAAATATAAAAAGTATTAAAAGTTCAAATCACCCCCCTTTCCCTAGAACAGATATAAAAGTAGTTAAAAACTGTGAAACATATACATGTTAGGTATCCCCGCGTCCGAAATCGCCCGCTCTACAAATCTATACAAATATTTTTCCTGTTCGGTAAACGCCGTAGCAGGAAAAATAGTCAAAAGTGCCAAACCGCCGTTTTTTCACTGTTTTAATTCTGCTAAAAATTTGAATAAAAAGTGATCAAAGCAATAACATTTCCCGAAAATGGTAGAACTAAAAAGTACACCCGGCCCCGCAAAAAAAGACGCCCTATGCATCCCCGTACACCTATGTATAAAAAAGTTACGGCCGTCGGAATATGGCGACTTTTAGAAAAAAAATTTTTTAACACCGTTTTGGAATTTTTTTTAGGGGTCAAAATGTAAATAAAACCATATAAATTTGGTATCCCTGGAACCGTACCGAAACACAGAATATAGGGGACATGTCATTTTGGCTGCACAGTGAACGCCGTAAAACCAAAGCCCGTAAGAAAGTCGCAGAAATGCATTTTTTCTTCAAATCCACCCCATTCTGAATTTTTTTCCTGCTCCCCAGTACATTATATAGAATAATTACTGGTTGCATCATGAAGAAAAAATTGTCCCGCAAAAATTAAGACCTCATATGACTCTGGGAGCGGAGAAATAAAAAAGTTATGGGGTTTAGAAGGAGGGGAGTCAAAAACGAAAAAAGAAAATCAAAAAATGCCATCGGCGGGAAGGGGTTAAAACTAATCTAATGTGAAGAATGAATTTGATGATTTTTAACAAGTTTGTTAATATCAGGCTCAAATTTACTCAAAAACAGCTGTAAGTCACCGCGTTCGGTAATCTGCAACCGATTTCTCTTTTTAGTTAGCAACGTTGCCACAGCACTAAATCCACATTCACACAAATACGATAATGGGAATGCTATCAAAAATCGTTGAACGATGGACCACAATCCAGGGTACAATTGTGGGATTGGCTTTTGTAGCCAAAATTGTTGGTATCCATTTTTGAATTTTATTTTTATTTCCTCGTTTGTTATCAGTTCTATTACCTAGTTGCTAAATTCACTTGTTTTCGTAATATCGTCGAATGACATGACTGGCTGTGACATGATGGCACGTGCGCTTTTATATGAGGCAGCGGGCGGGCCTAGTACTTTCGAGAATGGACTAGAAACTTCTCGCTTTGCATTGGAGCTTACCGCCATCTATGGTACAGTTTGACAACTTTTGGACAGAAAATAGTTACTGTCTAGTCCCTTAGATGGCGTTACACGAGGAAACGCGCGTTAAGCGTAAAGGAGCAGTAAAGTTTGTGTTAAAAGCAAAAAAACAATTTTAAAGGGGTAGCCTCATGAAACTTGATCTGCCTTCTAAGCTGCCTAAAAATCTTCTTTCTTCCTGTTTGCTTGCGTCAATTAGCCCCGCCACCCAAATTAGCGAGAAGCTCCGCCCACCACATAGCGTGATCCTATGGGATTACTGAAGGGCCTGTGATGTCATCAAAAGGTCCTGTAGACTTGGATTTACCTTGTACGGAGTTTCCTAAAGGACCTGGCTCCTCTGCCCACTAGCAGCCTGCTCTATATAATAAAGCTTTATCTTAGTGAACAGAGAGACCAGGTCCTTTAGCCCAGTAGGATTTAGACTGCTTTATATAAGAAAGCAGCACTTATTCCACACCCACCCTCTATCTCACAGCAGGGAGCTAGGCAGTGTCGGATCCAGGGTTTGCGGGGCCCTGGGAAATTGACTTTGGCGGGGCCCTACTTACTGGGGGTCTCGCACTTCTAACCTGTACTTCCCAACTGTTGAAGACTAGAAAGAGGGAACAAAATGTGTGGCGCGCTGCGCGCGCCGCAGCAAATTAGGCCCCGCCCACTTATATTGACTCCACCCATTCTCATTCAATTTTAATGTGATTCCACACAGTATAATCCTCCTACAGTCACCCGTAAATTATATCTCCCCCCATTTTCATATACACCCTTCATCTACCCCTAGTTTCATGTCCCCCCTCTATCTCTGTCCCCAGTTTCATGCCATTCTCCCCCTTTATCTGCCCACAGTTTCATTTCCCCCCCCGTCTCTGCCCCAGTGTCATGCCGTTCTCCCCCCCTTCATCTGCCCCAATGTCATGCCATTCCCCCCCCCTTCATCTGCCCCAGTGTCATGCTGTTCTCCCCCCCTTCATTTGCCCCAGTATCATGCCATTCTCCCCCCTTCATCTGCCCCAGTGTCATGCTGTTCTCCCCCCCTTCATTTGCCCCAGTATCATGCCATTCTCCCCCCTTCATCTGCCCCAGTGTCATGCTGTTCTCTCCCCCTTCATTTGCCCCAGTGTCATGCTGTTCTCCCCCCTTCATCTGCCTCAGTGTCATGCCGTTCTTCCTCTCCATCTGCCCCAGTATCATGCTGTTCTCTCCCCCTCCATCTGCCCCAGTATCATGCCGTTCTCCCCCCTTCATCTGCCCCAGTGTCATGCTGTTCTCTCCCCCTTCATCTGCCCCAGTGTCATGCTGTTCTCCCCCCTTCATCTGCCTCAGTGTCATGCCGTTCTCCCCCTCCATCTGCCCCAGTGTCATGTTGTTCTCTCCCCCTCCATCTGCCCCAGTGTCATGCCATTCCCCCCCTTCATCTGCCCCAGTGTCATGCCGTTCTCCCCCTCCATCTGCCCCAGTGTCATGCCATTCCCCCCCTTCATCTGCCCCAGTGTCATGCTGTTCTCTCCCCCTCCATCTGCCCCAGTATCATGCCATTCTCCCCCCTCCATCTGCCCCAGTGTCATGCCGTTCTCCCCCTCCATCTGCCCCAGTGTCATGCTGTTCTCCCCCTCCATCTGCCCCAGTGTCATGCTGTTCTCCCCCTCCATCTGCCCCAGTGTCATGCTGTTCTCCCCCTCCATCTGCCCCAGTGTCATGCCATTCCCCCCCTTCATCTGCCCCAGTGTCATGCTGTTCTCTCCCCCTCCATCTGCCCCAGTATCATGCCATTCTCCCCCCTTCATCTGCCCCAGTGTCATGCTGTTCTCCCCCTCCATCTGCCCCAGTGTCATGCTGTTCTCTCCCCCTTCATTTGCCCCAGTGTCATGCCGTTCTCTCCCCCTTCATTTGCCCCAGTGTCATGCCGTTCTCTCCCCCTCCATCTGCCCCAGTGTCATGCTGTTCTCCCTCTCCATCTGCCCCAGTGTCATGCTGTTCTCTCCCCCTCCATCTGCCCCAGTGTCATGCTGTTCTCTCCCCCTCCATCTGCCCCAGTGTCATGCCATTCCCCCCCCTTCATCTGCCCCAGTGTCATGCCGTTCTCCCCCCTTCATCTGCCTCAGTGTCATGCCGTTCTCCCTCTCCATCTGCCCCAGTGTCATGCCGTTCTCTCCCCCTCCATCTGCCCCAGTGTCATGCCGTTCTCCCCCTCCATCTGCCCCAGTGTCATGCTGTTCTCCCCCTTCATTTGCCCCAGTGTCATGCCGTTCTCTCCCCCTCCATCTGCCCCAGTGTCATGCTGTTCTCCCCCTCCATCTGCCCCAGTGTCATGCTGTTCTCTCCCCCTCCATCTGCCCCAGTGTCATGCTGTTCTCTCCCCCTCCATCTGCCCCAGTGTCATGCCATTCCCCCCCCTTCATCTGCCCCAGTGTCATGCCGTTCTCTCCCCCTCCATCTGCCCCAGTGTCATGCCGTTCTCCCCCTCCATCTGCCCCAGTGTCATGCCGTTCTCCCCCTCCATCTGCCCCAGTGTCATGCCGTTCTCCCCCTCCATCTGCCCCAGTGTCATGCCGTTCTCCCCCTCCATCTGCCCCAGTGTCATGCCGTTCCCCCCCTTCATCTGCCCCAGTGTCATGCTGTTCTCTCCCCCTCCATCTGCCCCAGTATCATGCCATTCTCCCCCCTTCATCTGCCCCAGTGTCATGCCGTTCTCCCCCTCCATCTGCCCCAGTGTCATGCTGTTCTCTCCCCCTTCATTTGCCCCAGTGTCATGCTGTTCTCTCCCCCTTCATTTGCCCCAGTGTCATGCCGTTCTCTCCCCCTCCATCTGCCCCAGTGTCATGCTGTTCTCCCCCTCCATCTGCCCCAGTGTCATGCTGTTCTCCCCCTTCATCTGCCCCAGTGTCATGCTGTTCTCCCCCTCCATCTGCCCCAGTGCCATGCCGTTCTCCCCCTCCATCTGCCCCAGTGCCATGCCGTTCTCCCTCCTCCATCTGCCCCAGTGTCATGCCGTTCTCACTCACACACACACACTCACCATTCCTCGTTCCCTCGCAGCTCTCTCCCTCATACACATATTGTAGCCGCGATGTGATGACGTCATCACATCGCGGCTACAAATGCCGGAGGCTGGAGCTCAGCGTTAAAGCAGGAGCTGAGCTGTGACAGCTCCGGCTTTAAACGCCTATGCATTCAGCTCATCGGCGTCCTACCGCCAATGAGCCGAATACATAGGCGTTTAAAGCAGGAGCTGTGAGCTCCTGCTTTAACGCTGAGCTCAATTGGAGTCGGGACATGCCGACCGGGACCATTTTTGTTAGGTCCCGGCCGCGCTTAGCGGGGCCCCGGGCGGTTGCCCGGCTTGCCCGGCCCTGGATCCGCCCTAGCTAGGTGATGTGTATGTGTGGTGCAGACACAGGCTGGCTCCGTACACTCAGCCCCCCCCCCCTCTCTCCCCCCACACAGCAGGGAGCTATGTCATGTGGCTCCCTCAGCAATGATATACAAACACAAAACTGGAACAGGCCAGATGGTTTATCGACACTCAACATATCCAACTACAGGTTCAAGTATAAAAAATATATACCTTTATTAACACAATGTTAAAAATTATATACATCAATATAGAGAAATACACATATACTGGACAGATGCAAAACACCGTATAAAACAGTACACATAGATGAATCTTAGTGAAATAGTATTGCACATATATATATATAGTAAGATGAACTACACCTGATGCAACCTCCACAAACAATTTATTAAATAATCACACTACCCGAATGCAGCTAAACTACTCTCCTAGTATTGACTAAGCATGTATATAGTCATAATATCCTGATTGCAGAAAGAACACTCTCCTTAATTCCACATAAAGTCAGAAAATGACCAACAATATGTATTTCCGAAACAGGAACAGGGATAAACCCATGTTTACAACATATTGTCATCAGGGAGGCAGAGCCGCAGGTATAATGCACACATAATGTAAAATACAATAAGAATAGGTCTACATCAAGAAGAAATATGCCATCTTACCCATATAGAATCACTGTGATGTAAGGCAAGAACACCTAGTGTCTGTTTGTCAGCCCGACGCACGTTTCAGCACGCTAAGCCTTCTTCCGGGGAGGTAGGACTGAATTATGATGGGTTATACCTATTTCTCCAATAGACGTGCTATACATTTGGTATATTCCCTCAGCAATGAGCAGGGGGCCAGGTGCTAGTGTCCATAATGAAGTGAATAAAGTAAGATAGTGGACAAACAAAGCAGTTTTGCTGAAGCAATGTATTTAGGAAAAGTCTTAAATCCACATTAACAAGCAGTATAGATAGAATCATTGTTATGATACCACCCCTTTAAATTAGCCATCGCCCCCCTAAACCGCTTCAACGCCCCCCAATCTTCTCTGTGCCCTTTACTGCCCCCCTATAGGCCTCCAGTGCCCACAAGGGGGCGTTATCGCCCACTTTGAGAAAGACTGGTATAGACTGTTTGCGGAGCCAACTGCCTTCTTTTTCCTAGTGTCTGCCTCCTAGTGACCATGTCTATACCGAAGGTGCTGTGTCCCCCAGTGAAATATGCAAGAAATTAGAGTCATTACTCGTATACACCAGTCAGTTTTGTAATGGTCTTTATATACACTTGTACTAAAATTGCTTTAAGCTCATAATATATTTGGGGGTAGGATGTCTCTACAGGGCCTGCCTACTGCAGTTTTGTATCATCTACTCATGTTATAATGGAATAAAAGGACATGACACATGGGAGAAGAACATTGGCTTCTAAGGTGTGCTTTGGTTAAAAATGTAGCAAAGTACAGAATCTTTTAACGCATAACATAATAAATAAGCAAAAAATATAAGCTACTTTGGAGAAAAATAACAAAAGGATATGTTCACATCACATCTCAGTTTTAGCGGGCCTAAAAATAGAGGCTAACAGAAGGGCTTTGTTTTACATGGAGTTCAATGTTTTAAAAACGTATGTGTTGATGTCTGTTTTTCTTGGCAGATAATATAGCAAATTCTACCACGCTTTTGACAAAAAAAAAAAAAAAAAAAAAAAAAGAAAAGACAAGCAACGGATACATTTTTCTTGTAATAATGAACTCTAACATTGGCATTGGTTTTCCAGCGTATCCCTTAAACAAATTCGCTAAATACGTTGTGAACTCATCTTAAGAGCTTAGTAACAGAACAGGGTTTCACAGATAGAACATGCCCCAGTGAAATCAATGGATCTATTCATACAACTTTTTCTTTTTATGATCCGTGCGTCCGTTCCATTGAATAAAAGTATTTGTTATTTCTTGGCCCGTTTTCATGGATCCTTCATACACCTGAGTCGATGAGGGGTGTGTGAAAATGGATTACGCTTGGAAGTATATACTGTTTCACAGCTGAGTACACCGCTGGTAGTGCATACAAGCTCTAATCTTAATATTTAGTTTACATTTAGAAAAGAAGCACAATTTGCAAAGTGACTCTTGTTGTATAAATGTGGTGCATCATTACACCATCTAATACAGTATAATGCCTCCTTAGTGATCCTATACAATATAATGCCCCGCAGTGGCCCATCTCACCAAATCTACTATATGTGTATATGAAGATACACAAGGGCAGCCTAAGCCAAGAATTCAGGCAAGTGTTTATCGGCTCCATAGTGTGCCGCAGGGCATGACGGCTCCTTTCATTAATGCCTGCTAGATCTCTGATGTCCAACAGAGAAAACTGCCACCACTGCAAGGTGCAGAGCCCAGCTGTCATTAGGAATGTAGGTTGCAGATCCAGCATGATAGGCTGAAATTTGATATAGCACTCCCATGGATTGGACTGGTATCAACAGGATCTGAGGAAGCTGATGATGTTGACTGGGCAGTCCTCCAGTCGATTATGGGCTTCTAAGAATACGGATGGAACTCGAAATTTGCTGAAAATGCATAAGCCGCTCCCTCCCGTTGTCAGATTTTTTGTAACTTTGATTTGTTAGACTACATTATATAAATTAGACAACAAATACAGCATATGTGTAGCACATAAGTTATATACCTTTATATACTTTATACTACCAGTTAGTACATCCATTTGAAGAAACTATGTTAAAGAATTTTATGAAATTCTCAATAGATGACCTTGATCTTTTGTTTAAACAGTAATGAACTAGTGAAGAGCTACAACGTGAAAGCTGCATTTATGCAAGATGTCCTAGAACATGTAATAGCAGCCTGTCACCTACCTATAACAGGACAATTACAGGCATCGGCACAGTGACTTGCTCCTTCCTGCCATGTCTGACCAGCAAGAATATCTGCAGAACACTGCTGATACTTGGTTTAGCTCTAGTCCATCATTTCTGCCTCCAAAAGTATGATGACAGAGTCATGAGTCAACAGGTGGAAATATACAAAAGACTTGGAATAAGTTTTAGTACCGTCTGCCACCTCATTTCTTTAAAATTGCCACCTTGCCGAGTTAAACAGCTTGGTGTTCTGAGCGATACATTCATGTGAGAACAGCTGGTAACATAGCCAAGACATTAGCAGAGAAGAACGTGCGCTGAGAACTAAAGGCTATATTTTGGTCATTATGTAAACCTGGTGACATAGATGTCACAATGACACATGCAACCCACCTCTACTTTAGTGTTATAGCATATTTTAAGAATAGGTCACAGCTTTGTGGAAGTTATTTGCAGGTCTACAGGAATGTTAAGGCTATGTACCTTTGCAGATTTTTTTTTTTAAATCTTGAATTGTATGTATTGTGGGCAAAAAAAAAAAAAAAAAAGTCATTTTTGTAATTGGGCTTAAATTAAAATTTTGCTTTGTTTAGTCCAAATTGTATGTCTATGTACATTGTAATGAATATTCAAGCTGCAAAATGCCATTTCTTGTCTAATACATCTGACTGCCCAATGGCTCCTTCTCCAGTCCTCTGACCCCTTTCCAGAAAGATCTTTTAATAGCACTGGTCCCACACTCTCCTTTTCATGGTGCTCTGTGGAAGGGGTCTCCAACCCAGCAGTTACCATATTGCCTGTCACACTCACAAATTGTACATAAGAAAGGTCATTTTCTGACCAAAACATTGTGCTATTATTGATCTGTTTCATGTATTTCCTCTATAATTGAAATTGGATTATGTGTATTTCAATATACCCCATGTGATTCCAGCATTCAAAAAAAAAAAAAAAAAACACAGAAGTGAATGTCATGGTTTTTCTATTATAATGAAATACTAAGACCTGTTAGACTGAGGCCACATATTGGGGAAAAAACCTCATTTTTGTTGCAGATTTTGCTTTGATTATTTTTGCCAAAGAAGGGAGTGGATTCAGCATAAGAGAAGGGTACACATACTTCCTTTGTATTTCCCATTCTTGTAAAGAGGACATTTCACCATCTAGGGCACATGCGGTGTAATACATCGGCTTTCTCGTTCTGTGCCCCAGGTGAAGAGTTATCGGTATCGTAGCTCGTAGGTCTTCACTGTCAGAAGGGTGTTTCTGACAGTCAGTCAGGAACGCCCTTCCTCACAGTAGCATCTATAGCCCTGTACTGTGAGAGGGGATGGACAAGTACTACCAGGAGGGGAGGGGGCGTTCCTCACCGCGCTGGTAAAGTTAGAAAACAAAGCCCAGTGCCAAAACAGTCAAAAGTAGAGTGAAAAATGTGAGTAAGACAATCAGTTCTGGAGAGACAACTAAGGAGAGTGAAAAATTGGATTGGAAAAGTCAAGATGAATCCAACAAGCTGCCGCCACTCAGGCAATAAAGAGGAGGAAAATACAACAAATAAAAGTACACCAACACAGTAGAAAAAGTCAAGGACTGAGCATTGCACAATCCACACCCATCACTGCTAAGCAAAATTTGGATCTGGGGATTGGGGCGATTTTCCAAAAAATGAAAATCTTGGGTTTTTTCTACATCTATTTTTATTTAATCTCAATAGTTTTTTTTGTTGTTGTTGTTGTTGTTTTTAAATAAAAAAACTAAATTTCAGGGAGCTGATAATTGGAGGAGTTGGATCTATTTGGTGAAGGCTTGAGCATTATTGAGTAACTATTCACAACAGTGAAAAAATGTGACTCATGGCTAGTACCTGGAGTAGAAAGCCAGCATGGAATAGAACGCTGGTCAAATGGGATGTGGACGACCGCTCTGATAGAGTGTGTGCGTGAGAAAGGGGATACTACCAAGAACAGAATAATTGGAAGAAAAATATAAAATGAGATATTGCACATAGTCCTGAAAGCTAATCTAAGGTTCATATATTGGGATACAATACAGCTGAACTGATCGGTGGGAGAGTCAGGTATCAGAACCCCATCAATCTGATATTAACAACAAATCCAAATTGAAAACATAAAAAAAATGTCCTATAAAGACTGCTGTTATATAGATGGAATATGTGGTGTTCTCTTGATTTTTTCACACTATGGGGCAGATTTACTAATACTGTATAATCGTTAGAAACTGCAAACTCATTCTAGTCAGTCTTAAACTATGGCTACTCTCTGATGGTGTTTGAGAAAACTGTTGAATTATTAGACTCAATTGGCTTAGTCAACAACAACAAAAAAAATTCACCACTGTAGGGACAGTGAAGGCAAGATATTGTGTATAGAGGGACATTGCCCACTGTCACACTACTCAGCAAGCTGTCTCTATGAGCACTACCTCTCTACCTTTTGTTTTTGTTTTTTATTTGGGTCTACGTTTTTAGCATGCAGTTTGAAATAAAAGTTACATTTTATTCAGTTTGATAGGGAATTTTGTCAGTGTACGTAACTCAGTCCAGTCCCTATACCCTGTGTATTCTATGAAAAAGAGGCCTGGCCTGAAAAACATGCTATGAACTTTGAAGCTAACTAATAAAGTGGTGTCATGTTAGACAAGGCACTCTAACAATAAGCCAGATTTATCAAAACAGCAACAGACACTTCTGGTGCAGTTTAAAAGGAGTCTGTCAGCAGGAAAATCGGTATCAAACAATTGGTAGTACTTTTCGGGGTAGCTTCTAAACTTTCCATAGACATCTTTCGCATTTCAGCTTGCAGCCTCATTTTCATGGGGATCAATGTTTTAGTCTTCTGCAAATTAGATGAAAAGGGGTGGCAGATGAAAAGCTGGGTGGCAGTTGGGGGGGGGGGACTAACTTCCTTTAAAGCCCTTACAAGCTAAGTTGCATTAGAATAAAATCATGATTTTCATGAAAAGGGAGTTTCAATGCAGAATAAAGGTACTCTGATTAGTTTGATGCGTATTTTACTGCTGATAGACTCCCTTCCAGAACATCTAGTCTACAGCTGCACTGTTTAAAGGGGCTCTATCACTAGGAAAAGTCATTTTTAACTAATCACACCTTTGCATAGCCCTTAGAAAGTCTATTTCACACCTACCTTTTGTATGTAGATTGCCTCACTGGTTTCTGAATAAGTCTGTTTATATTCATATGCTAATTAGACTAGTGCACATAGAAGGTGCACACCTCTCCTATTGTCTTCTATGGGAGACGGCTCCTGCTGCTGATGATGACTCGCTTCCTGTTTGCTTCACACACATAGAAGATAATGGGAGAGAGGAGGCTGCTGGGAACTTCCTGTACTGGCTGGAGGCTCATTAGCATATGAATAAAAACGGACTTATTCAGAGACCACTGAAGCAATCTACATACAAAAGGTAAGTGTGGAATAGCCTTTCTAAAGCCTATGCAAGCACGTGTTTAGATAAAAATGACTTTTCCCAGTGATAGAGCCCCTTTAAAACTAAATCACTATTAGTAAATTTGCTGTCCTGTGCTCAGTGGGAGAAATGCTCAATAGCTTAGTCCTATATTGGATGGCTTTAGGAGAGGCATGGAGCTCAACATTCTGAAAAAATATCAAAAGAAACAGCGGGGGCACCAGAATATGTAAATATGTAACCGCATTAACTATGTTAATGTTTTCCAACTGGAATACCCTGGTTTTGTACAGTTGCAACATAGCAAGGCACCTAGCATCAGGACATTGTGTTCTGTTTCACATTCAACATCCTGAAACAGGTAAGTGAACCTACAGTGTTGGCCAAAAGTATTGCCCCCCCTGCAATTCTTTCAGATAATACTCAGTTTCTTCCAGAAAATGATTACAAGCACAAACTCTTTGGTATTAATATCTTCATTTATTTTGTTTGCAATGAAAAAACACAAAAGAGAATGAAAAAAAGTCAAATCATTGATCATTTTACACAAAACTCCAAAAATGGTCCGGACAAAAGTATTGGCCCCCTCAGCCTAATACTTGATAGCACAACCTTTAGACAAAATAACTGCGAACAACCGCTTCCGGTAACCATCAATGAGTTTCTTACAATGCTCTGCTGGAATTTTAGACCATTCTCCTTTGGTAAACTGCTCCAGGTCCCTGAGATGTGAAGGGGGCCTTCTCCAAACTGCCATTTTAAGATCTCTTCACAGGTGTTCTATGGGATTCAGAGCTGGACTCATTGCTGGCCACTTTAGAAGTCTCCAGTGCTTTCTCTCAAACCATTTTCTAGTGCTTTTTGAAGTGTGTTTTGGGTCATTGTCCTGCTGGAAGACCCATGACCTCTGAGGGAGACCCAGCTTTCTCACACGGGGCCCTACATTATGCTGCAAAATTTGTTGGTAGTCTTCAGACTTCATAATGCCATGCACACAGTCAAGCAGTCCAGTGCCAGAAGCAGCAAAGCAACCCCAAAACATCAGGGAACCTCCGCCATGTTTGACTGTAGGGACCGTGATCTTTTCTTTGAAGGCCTCTTTTTTTCCCTGTAAACTCTATGTTGATGCCTTTTCCCAAAAAGCTCTACTTTTGTCTCATCTGACCAGAGAACATTCTTCCAAAACGTTTTTGGCTTTCTCAGGTAAGTTTTGGCAAACTCCAGCCTGGCTTTTTTATGTCTCTGGGTACGAAGTGGGGTCTTCCTGGGTATCCTACCATACAGTCCCTTTTCTTTCAGACGCCGACAGATAGTACGGGTTGACACTGTTGTACCCTCGGACTGCAGGGCAGCTTGAACTTGTTTGGATGTTAGTCAAGGTTCTTTATCCACCATCCACACAATCTTGCGTTGAAATCTCTCATCAATTTTTCTCTTCCGTCCACATCCTGGTAGGTTAGCCACAGTGCCATGTGCTTTAAACTTCTTGATGACACTGTGCACGGTAGACACAGGAACATTCAAGTCTTTGGAGATGGACTTGTAGCCTTGAGATTGCTCATGCTTCCTCACAATTTTGCTTCTCAAGTCCTGACCGTTCTTTGGTCTTCTTTCTTTTCTCCATGCTCATTGTGGTACACACAAGGATACAGGACAGAGGTTGAGTCAACTTTAATCCATTTCAACTGGCTGCAAGTGTGATTTAGTTATTGCCACTACCTGTTAGGTGCCTCAGGTAAGTAACAGGTGTTAATTACACAAATTAGAGAAGCATCACATGATTTTTCAAATGGTGCCAATACTTTTGTCCACCACCTTTTTTATGTTTGCTGTGGAATTATATCCAATTTGGCTTTTTGACAATTCTTTTTGTGGTTTTCCATTGAAGACAAATTAAATGAAGATAATAATACCAAAGAATTTGTGATTGCAATCATTTTCTGGAAGAAAATGAGTATTATCTGACAGAATTGCAGGGGTGCCAATACTTTTGGCCAACACTGTATGTGCAGGGCCCTGTACAAAGCCTAGGAGTGAAAACAGGTAAATGAATACTTAATTTTGGGGTCTGATTTAGGTATGTGCCTATTACAGTGATTTATAAGTATGTGCATATTTTTCTCTTTTGATAAAAATGCTAGGAATCCCCTAAGAAAGAAATATTATAGGTGTCCTCCAATACCAAAAAAGATGGGAAAATAAAATCTAGAAGATTTTTTTGTAAATAATTCAGATTGAAAATTCTTAGATTGTTTTTACACAGAGGAATTTGGCACACATTTAGGGGTGGATTTGACCCCCAAATCCGGATTACATTCCTCCTGGAATCCACGCCTCCCATTGTTTTCAATGGTCCCATGCCTCTCCCCCAATGGTCCCATTTCAATGCTCCCATTGTTTTCAATGGTGCCAGTTTAAGGGAATAGGCAACTGTCCTAATGCAATATAAAAACAAGCCAGGTAGCACATAGCTTGTTTCCAATGGGAAGCAGAGATCGCAGCAGGACACGGAAAAAAAGGAGCGTCCTGCTGCGATCTTGCCACGGATTCCATCTGCGGCTCGAGACTCCCTCCTGATTAGGCCCTTTCATCTGGGCCTAATTTGGTGCGAGATTCCACTTCATTTTCCGTCGTGTGAACATACTCTTAGGTTTTGCATAAGTAAAAAGAGAAACATAATATTTAATGGTGGGATGGCCTTTCAGAGACAGAGAGAATCCATATGTAGCAGTGAGCAAGACTAAACTGCATAAGAAAGGAAGGGAATAAATATGATGAGGCAATGACAAATTACTTACGTCTCATTTTCCTTTACAATGCTTTCTAGCTTTAACCTCATTTCAGCCATTTCAGCCTTTTTAAAAAAGAAGAAACAAAAAGCGAGTGTTAAAAGGAGAAGAAAACAAAAATAAATAGCACAAAAGCCATTTCAAGCTTTTCAATGCTGTTCATTTATCTTCACTGAATGCAGGCAGATATAATGACAGGTCAGAAAGATAGATGGATGGAGGGCTAAAAGAAGGAAGGGATGGAAGAATTTGGGGATAGATAGATAGATAGATAGATAGATAGATAGATAGATAGATAGACATGCAGATACCTGGTATAAATGGAGTTGGCTGCTCATTTCCTCACTGTATTTGTCAAACTCCCCAATTAGAAAATCTGCATTTCTAGAAGAAAGAAACAGATTTGCATAATATGCGAGAAGAGGTTATATCCAACAGATTTGATGGATTTAGGAATGACCTGTGACTAATACACTGCTGGTTAATTTTGTCAGTTTTCATAAATCTACCTTGATATACGAATGTTATTTATAGTACCAAAGAATATCTAAAATGCGCCATTTTTGCCAAATGTTCATCTTCAATTACAAATAAAGCAGCCGAGTGCAAAATGCAAGAGCGTTTTCTGACTTGTAACATTAGCATTCTCGTATCCTATAATCAGTTTATGCACTTACCTTTTCTCAGCTCGACTAGAAGATGCGCTCTCATAATTCCTCACATTGCCAGGCATCTAAAAAAGCCAAAGAAACATAAGAATTGAAATATACAGTGCTGGCTGTCATATTAACCTGTGTGTATATGTACAATGGCAGATGTAGATAGCGATACCACTCAGTGTACAGTGGGGAAGCCATTATATAGTGGTTTGAGAAAGTGTCAGGCTCACAGGTAAAGGTTTCTGATCTTCTGACAAAACAGAATTTCAGACAAGGTGAACCTTGGAAAGAAAAATTATATAGAATAAAGCTTGTCATACACCCTAGATAGTTGTCGACCGTACGCTTGTTCAGCCATTAAAGTCCAAATTAAGACAGCAAAGGTCACAAAAGGAAAAAGTGCCAGTCTAAGGGAACAGGCAATTGTCCTAATGCAATACAAAAACAAGCCAGGTAGCACATTTCTCATACATTCTGCTGACTAGGTGTATGCTTTCAGTATGTAGAGGGAAACAAGCCACTACTGAACAGAAACAGTGGCCTTGTAATTTGTATGGCCGCCATAACATGCAGTTACTTCTCTATCTGAAGTCAGGGCTCGTTCACACGAGGCCAGTGGGGCAGAATTTGGACGCAGAATCTGCCTCCATACAAAAGTGGTCTATATAGACTGCTAGTGTTCGTTCTTCCACTAGCGTTTTTTGCCGCTAGCGGAAAAAAGAAGCTACGTGACCTTTCTTGAGGCGGATTCTGCCTCAGGAAATCAATACAAGTGAATGGGAGGCAGAAATCGCGTTGCGGTTTTTTAAGGTCCATTCGCTGTGCAGAAGGGAAAAACTGCCTGACGTTATTTGAGGCGGTTTTTACCAAAAACCGCCTCAGTGTCCAAAAACAGCTTCCTAATTCCTGAAGTCTTTTTTTTTTTCTGGACCAAATTCCGCCACACCCTATTCACGTGTAAACTAATCTTCAAGATTTCAATGAGATGGTACAAAGTGCAAACTAGAATTTATGGGTTTTTAGTTCCAAGTTTTTTCCCCAACTGAGATGGGACTCTTATAGCTTTATATAGCACCCTTCCAACCACTCTCCCCCCAAAAACACAACCTTATTTCACTTTCTGGTCACAATAGCTAACACTTGGAAACCTCCTTCCATCTTTCTACATAAGAGTTAGAATATGTTCACACTGCCTTGAATCAAATGTACTGTTCTGATCCATGATGGGAAAAGTCGGCAGAAAGAAAGATGCGGATGGAGCACCCCTGTCGGCATCCACCTCAGTTAACTGAAATGTTAAAAACAAGTCGGAAGCTTTCTATTCAATGAAAGAAAAAAAAAAAAAAAAAGTTTTAGCTGGGGTTCTGCTTTAAATAATATTATTATGGCTGCCTACAGGCACCACTGGGTGGCACTAGGGAGTTTACTGAAGACTGATTTATTATCGAGTTGAAATTATATGGCGTAAGTTCCCTGACATGTAGGGGATCTAGACCTGTATATCACACAATAATGGAGAGAGGAACCCTATTTAGATAGATTTGAAAAGTAATCAGCACAGGGCTTTGGACTAAAAACTAAACGACACACAGAGCTGGAGAGGAGCCTGTTGTGTGGATGTTCTTCTGGGATGGTTTTTCATTTTATGCACGAGTTCTCGTTGAGGCTTGGAGTACATTGGCAGACCATTTACTCCTGGGAATATTTACCGTTCCAATTCTTCTCCATATGGAGATAATGAGTCTCACTGTGGTTTCATGGCATCCAAGAGTCTGAGTTTTGTAACCCATTCCAGACTCCTTTATCTATATATATCTCTCTCAAAATCTATTTTGTTTTTATTGCCTTTGATCTTGGCATAGTGTTCTTGTAGAAATGTGTTGATTATGTTACTCTCATGCTACCATTCAGTATAGAATATGGGTATAGGGGGATCTTAGCTGGTAAATAAAAGCAGTGATAATTATATGAGAATAATTGGTTATTTAATTCATTATGAACAACAGTAGCTTAAGGTGGAGTATTCATCTATGTAAAAAAAAAAAAAGTAACCATGTAGGAATTAAAATCATCACCAATAACAGAACGGTAAAGGGATAGTACAAAGTTTTGGGTTTTGTTTTTTTATGTTCTCACTGTATTTTTATTATGGTAAAGTGGTGGATGGGGTGTATATCTCACCTGGTTTCCTCAGCCAGGTGACCTGTTCATCCTGCGGGACTCAATATGTAGGTAAAACTATCTGTGAGTTCTGCAGGCGGATCAGAGATCACATTAAAGGTATCCTATCATACAAACGCTTTTTTTTTTCTGAGTAACGTCAGAATAGCCTTAAGAAAAGCTATTCTTCTCCTACCTTTCGTTGTCTTCTCCACACCACCGTTCGGAAGAAATCCCGGTTTTCATTGGTATGCAAATGAGTTCTCTCGCAGCACTGGGGGCGGGCCCCAGCACTCAAACAGCACTGGGGATGTCCCCAATGCTGCGAGAGAACTCTCCCCAGAGCCGCCTCCATCTTCGTCAGCAACGTCCTCTTCATCCTTTTCTTCCAGCGCAGGTTTCAGACTTCTAGGCCTTGGGCAGAGCAGAATATGCATGCCCACAGGCGACGAGAAAATGGCTGCTTCCACAGTATTGTACGGGATTTCAGGCAATGGTGGTATGGAGTAGACAACGAAAGGTAGGCGAAAAATAGCCTCTCTTAAGGCTTTTCCGACGTGTTACTAAGAAAAAAAGCGTTTGTATGATAGGACCCCGTTAATGATATGGGCCGCCAGGAGGATACCCCCATTGCACGTCATTTTTGTGATGCCCATGGTGGCAACACACCATTGTTAAAATTTCAGGGGATTGAGTTGGTTCAGCTGTACCTGACGGGAGGTGAACAAAAATTGTTGCAGATTGAAGCGAGATGGACGTTTTTACTGAAAACTTACAAACCTTGGGGTTTGAACGACAATATCTCATATGCCTGTTTCATATAATTGTTCCCTTGTTATTTTGGATCGTATTGTTGGGCCCTGGGATCTATATGCATGATTTGTTTAGAACCCTACTGTGGGTTGGAGAAAGATTCTTGTTTTTTGCAGTGCAATGAATGATAGCCAATACAGACAGAATGTTTTCTATCTGCATCTAGAATTATATTAGTTTTTCAGTCCATTGTTCCGATCCTAAAATGGGACAGAACAATGAACTAAAATTAAAGGTGATGGTTGCCAAATATGTAAAGATAAACTGCATAATTGTGAACAAACCCCTGTAATACCTCATGTTCAGAAAAGTCCTTTTCTTCATACTGCTTGAGTTTTTCTCTTAATCTTTGTACTAGAAATAAAACATATATATTATAGAAAATAGAAGATATAAGTGAATTGGTTATTACATATACGTTTATACAATGTTACTTATAAATTAACAAAACTTTACTTAAAGGGGTATTCCCATGTACATAATTATTTTTAAGTTTGTAGATAATTAAAAGTTAAAGATTTTTGCAAATATAAGTAACTAGAGGGAGGACCCGGCTGCGCACGGGTATATTACATTTTATGTTTGTGTAGTAGCCCCATAATAATTGTCCAATTTTACACTGGTGTATTTTGTAAGTTGTTTCTGTGTATGTCCATAAGCGTCATGTGATTATTAGAGATGAGCGAACACTAAAATGTTCGAGGTTCGAAATTCGATTCGAACAGCCGCTCACTGTTCGAGTGGGTTTCGAACCCCATTATAGTCTATGGGGAACATAAACTCGTTAAGGGGGAAACCCAAATTCGTGTCTGGAGGGTCACCAAGTCCACTATGACACCCCAGGAAATGATACCAACACCCTGGAATGACACTGGGACAGCAGGGGAAGCATGTCTGGGGGCATAAAAGTCACTTTATTTCATGGAAATCCCTGTCAGTTTGCGATTTTCGCAAGCTAACTTTTCCCCATAGAAATGCATTGGCCAGTGCTGATTGGCCAGAGTACGGAACTCGACCAATCAGCGCTGGCTCTGCTGGAGGAGGCGGAGTCTAAGATCGCTCCACACCAGTCTCCATTCAGGTCCGACCTTAGACTCCGCCTCCTCCAGCAGAGCCAGCGCTGATTGGCCGAATTCCGTACTCTGGCCAATCAGCGCTGGCCAATGCATTCTATTAGCCCGATGAAGTAGAGCTGAATGTGTGTGCTAAGCACACACATTCAGCACTGCTTCATCGGGCTAATAGAATGCATTGGCCAGCGCTGATTGGCCGAATTCCGTACTCTGGCCAATCAGCACTGGCCAATGCATTCTATTAGCCCGATGAAGTAGAGCTGAATGTGTGTGCTAAGCACACACATTCAGCACTGCTTCATCACGCCAATACAATGCATTAGCCAGTGCTGATTGGCCAGAGTACGGAATTCGGCCAATCAGCGCTGGCTCTGCTGGAGGAGGCGGAGTCTAAGATCGCTCCACACCAGTCTCCATTCAGGTCCGACCTTAGACTCCGCCTCCTCCAGCAGAGCCAGCGCTGATTGGCCGAATTCCGTACTCTGGCCAATCAGCACTGGCTAATGCATTGTATTGGCGTGATGAAGCAGTGCTGAATGAGTGTGCTTAGCACACACATTCAGCTCTACTTCATCAGGCTAATAGAATACATTGGCCAATCAGCGCTGGCCAATGCATTCTATTAGCTTGATGAAGCAGAGTGTGCACAAGGGTTCAAGCGCACCCTCGGCTCTGATGTAGCAGAGCTGAGGGTGCACAAGGGTTCAAGTGCACCCTCGGCTCTCCTACATCAGAGCCGAGGGTGCGTTTGAACCCTTGTGCAGCCTCGGCTCTGCTACATCAGAGCCGAGGGTGCGCTTGAACCCTTGTGCACACTCTGCTTCATCAAGCTAATAGAATGCATTGGCCAGCGCTGATTGGCCAGAGTACAGAATTCGGCCAATCAGCGCTGGCCAATGCATCCCTATGGGAAAAAGTTTATCTCACAAAAATCACAATTACACACCCGATAGAGCCCCAAAAAGTTATTTTTAATAACATTCCCCCCTAAATAAAGGTTATCCCTAGCTATCCCTGCCTGTACAGCTATCCCTGTCTCATAGTCACAAAGTTCACATTCTCATATGACCCGGATTTGAAATCCACTATTCGTCTAAAATGGAGGTCACCTGATTTCGGCAGCCAATGACTTTTTCCAATTTTTTTCAATGCCCCCGGTGTCGTAGTTCCTGTCCCACCTCCCCTGCGCTGTTATTGGTGCAAAAAAGGCGCCAGGGAAGGTGGGAAGGGAATCGAATTTTGGCGCACTTTACCACGCGGTGTTCGATTCGATTCGAACATGGCGAACACCCTGATATCCGATCGAACATGTGTTCGATAGAACACTGTTCGCTCATCTCTAGTGATTATGTGTCTCATTTTGGATATCAGTGAAAAACCTGTGATCAGTTGTTATGGATACCCGGAGTAAAGCTGTATCTAATCCTTCCCCATGTAGTACTGTGTTTAGACGCAAGTATCTAATCCTTGTTGGTGTGGTACTGTGTGCAGATGCACATATCTAATCCTCCAGTTTGGTATTGTGTGAAGATGTGCGTATCTAATCCTACGGCATGTGGAACTGTGTGTAGACTTGCAGGTTTGTATTGGCTAAAGGGGGGGGGCACTGTGTTTGGAATGCTGTATCTCAGCAATAGTACGTCTGAGCGAGTTGGAGTCTCGTCTTAAACCTTCCCGGATACCTGAAGTATTAGAGAACAGACAGAAATTCATTTTTATAATATAGAGAGATTAAACATTTTGCAGAGTTTTAAAGATTTTCTCTATATATCTTGTGGTCACAGTTCTGTTGTCTTGTTTGGTTGCCATTGGATATGACCATGAATGCAGGAACTTTCTAAGGTCAGAAAATCAGCCATGATTTCTTTATCTTCTCATTACATGTAGTGTCCCTCTCTGATAACACAGCTACAATAAGAAAATCATAGCTGGGTTCCTGACAAGACCCCGACCATAGAAAGGTTTCTGCATTGGTGGTCATAACCATTGGCAACCAATCAAGATAACAGAGGTCACCACTAAGAAAGTTAGAGAAAATATTTAAAACTTTGCAGAATTTTTAATTACTTATATTTGCAAAAATGTTTAACTTTCAATGATCTACAAATATAGATATGATTATGTACATGGGAATACCCCTTTAATGAGCACTTTTTCTTCAAGTGTACAGTGTATAAGAGGATAATATATTCTTAACTTTGCGTTGCTACATTATACCGCAAGTCAAAAAGCATCTGTCACCATTTCTATGTTTGATCCATGTGATATATCTAAATATTCTCATGGGAGGATTCAACTGGATGAAGTCCCTAAATTTTGTGTGTGCCATTGGGCTGTTTACCAAGACATTTTTACTTAGAACAGTATTTTGTGGTGACAGATGCTCTTTAAAGAGCATCTGGTATGTATTTTTTTAGTTAGAGTTAATGTTACATCACATTATATTCTCATGGGAGGATTTGTTGAAATGATAATCTATTACTTTTAGAGTAATAGTTGGCCATTTTCTACATAATTTAGTTAGAGACAAATTAGTCTAAAACCTTTAAGAGAGGCCCTAAAGGGATTTTCCTGTTCTTCAAGTGTAAAAAATATATTACATATATTTAAACCAGATACAGGTGATCAGATTGCAAGATTTGGGGACTTAATATTGCCCGTATTACACCAGTTGAAAATCAGAATTCTTTTGTCACAGTCTCCAGGATCCAAAGCTTTTTATGCAGCTTAAGCTTTTTTGAGCTCATATTAAAATCTTCACTTATAACTTTTGAAGAGGCGCAGCAAGTGCCAATTGATCTTCTGTATACCAATGATACCAATGGGACCCTTTGGACCTAAGGGTGAGTGTAATGGATCATGAGGCCTGCACCACAGTGTCTATGATGATTCAGCTACAAAAACCTGGAATGAACAGGAACGCTTCTTTTTTATATTTCGGTGCATGAAAAACAAAGCTTTTCTTACTGCTTCATTGAAATCAATGGAGACACATTTCAAACAATACTTTAAGCCAATTTTGAGGCTGAATCCAGATCAATATCAGCTTCAAATTCTTCTGTGTGAAAAGCCCCCTAATTGTAGAGGAGATTTAAAACCAAGCAAAAAAGAGGTCTAATATATGTACCGAAAGAGTTCCATATGGCCAAATATATCTAATAAAGATAAACTCAAATTGTATTGATTAATATTTAAAATACCCCATATGTATGAGAAAGAAGAGAGAGAAAAGAGAGAGAGAAAGAGAGAGAGAAGAGAGAGAGAGAGAAAGAGAGAGAGAAAGAGGAGAGAGAAAGAGAGAAGAGAGAAGAGAGAGAGAAAGAGAGAGGAGAGAAAGAGAGGAGAGAAAAGAGATGAGAGAAGAAAGAGAGAGAGAAGAAGAGAGAGAGAAAGAGAGAGAGAAAGAGAGAGGAGAAAGAGAGAGAAGAAAGAGAGAGAGAAAGAGAGAAGAGAAGAGGAGAGAGAAGAGGAGGAAGAGAAAGAGAGAGAGAAAGACGAGAGAGAAAGAGAGAGAGAGAAAGAAGAGAGAGAAAGAGGAGAGAGAGAGAAAAGAGAGAGAGAAAGAGAGAAGAGAAAGAGAGAGAGAAAGAGAGAGAGAAAGAGAGAGAGAAGAAAGAAGAGAGAGAAAGAAGAGAGAGAAAGAGGAGAGAGAAAGAGAGAGGAGAAAGAGAGAGGAGAAAGAGAGAGAGAGAAAGAGAGAGAGAAAGAGATGAGAGAGAAGAAGACGAGAAAGAGAGAGAGAAAGAGAGAGAGAAAGAGAGAGAGAAAGAAGAGAGAGAAAAGAGAGAGAGAAAGAGAGAGAGAAAGAGAATTAAAGGAAAATTACAGCCCCCAAAATTACCTCCTCTCTCAGCTAGGCACTTATATTGTGTAGAGAGGGAATCTGTTGAGGGACGCACTAATCCTGAATAGACACTATGTTTCTTTCCACAACATAAACAGAATTCATTTACAACAGTGTGAGCCTGCACGATATTCCAGCAGGCTACTGTGTAACGATATAACCCAATGATTAACCCTCTAGTCAGTGGAGATTGGATACTCCACCCTAGTATGTTGGGAATTACCATGTCAGACCTGGGGTATAGATCCCACCCCCCATATCTCTTGTGTTCTGACAGGCTAGGATATCTAGACAGTCATAGAGTAATGCAGTTATGCAATAACACTCTAATCCGTAATGATTTACTCACTATCCTGTGTCTAACACAGACCCATCTAGTGCTGCCAGCACTAGCAGGTAAAGATGGGTGTGCTATAACTGTCTAGTTGTCGTCACTATTCTCTCAATGCGTTTCACCCGGGAGATTCCTTATTCCGGGTTCATCAGGAGAGTTATGAAGCTATATTGCCCCCAACAAAACAAAAAAGAAGATTTGCGGTTAAAACCGCACTTCCCGACACCCTGATGGGCTTAACATTCCAAGTACTGACACCCACCATCAGGCTGGACAACCCCTTTAACACAGTAATAATAAAAATTATCTATAATGTCTCCACCAGAAAAAAAAACAACAGTTTTATCTGCTTAACAAAGGAAAATCGGGTAATATTAAACAGCTAATGTTTCATGTAATATCAGAATGACATTTTCTATACAACACTCTTGTCCAAGGCCTCCCATTCCCAGCACAAATGACACAATGCACACATAGATGTCTAGAAATGACTTATTCACCTGAGGATTGCTGGAAGTGATGCCGGTAAACATCTCTACTAACAAGCACGCACTTTGGGGAACACAGCAGATGTGCAAGGTGACAGGCAGAAACTCATTAGCCAGGCCTTAAATGGGTGCTTGAAAATGTCAAATACATTTATTGTATTTGCTGTAGTGTAATGAGATTCAGATTAATACCAACAATAAGAAGGATAGGCCCTTATGAGCCCATTTATCAAATAAACAGTGAATGACACAGAAAGCAAAGAATCCCTGTCATGAAACATGTCATATAGTCATGCAGAGGAAGTGGCAGCCTGCAAAAGGGAGAACAGTGTAAAACTGAATCGGGGACTCCTTAGAGGTACACTTTCCAGGGAGTCTAGCACCTCCCCAGGCATAGTCATCTGCCGCCATCACATTACAGTGATAAATAACTTACTGTTGTTAAGTATGTCACTTGTGTAGAACTGAAGATAAATAACTATTAAGTAATGTGGAAATAACATGGTTGGTGCCCAGAGCTGAAAGCATACGCCAAGTGCACCATTGGTCTCATATGGCTTCAAAGTTATTATTCTCCAAATCTACACAAGAGACATACATAAGAAAGCTATGCTGTTTATCACTGTAAAGCGCTCTTTAACACCGTAGTGGCAGAGGAACCTGCTGGAGGGAAGGTGATAGACTCTCTGTAAGGGGGAATGAAAGCAGAGGTGATAAATCCCTTGTAACAGTCTAAATAAACACTACACGGAGGCAGCCTGACTGTATAGAGGGGTCTGCGTGACCAGAAGACCTTCCTCCAGACTCACCAGCTATAGCATGATGCCGATGGAGCAATGCAGAAATACATTTTTTTTAATGGATATGCAAATCAGCCTACAAGTGCACTGGAGGCAGGCCTGACTTACTAGATTTGTCTACAACCATGTCGCATACAGAGAGGATATAAAATGTCAATCATGGCTAAAGGACAGACATTGGACAACTATTCTGGACGAGAGCCAAAGCAGTTGCCGCTGACTGTAAGCAAATCTGGTTGATTTACATAGCCATAAAAAGATGATTATCTACGAACTGCTTCATCGCTTTGTGGCCAAAATGTTATGTTTCTGCTCTTGTTAAAAGCTCCTACACAGTACTATTATTGGTTTGGGAAACATTTTGAACCTGACAGACTCCCTTTAATCTTGTCAGTGCAAGACAGTGTTTTCTTCAAATTCCAGTCCCTACTCTATGTACATTGTGCTTTAGTAGTATCACATACTCGTCGGAGGATTTTTCAGTGCTTTACGCCGATTTTGGGATCAGCAGCTCCGGACACAGCCTCTACCTCAAGCCATATTCCTGCACTTCAGGCTGCAGTGTGTCATCATCAAACATGCACAGTACAGTTAGTGGATGGAGGTAGCAGCAGCACATAGTAAAGCCCATTAATGGAAAGCAATGACCCTAAAGCCCTTTTCTGCTCATTTACATAGGGATAAAAGGTAAATTTTTACAAGAATGGAGCAGCGGTCCTAAATAAGAAATACATAATTGTAAACTGTGCTGACAACCCTACAAGGTACTGTGATTAGTCTGTATCTCAATTTTGTGCTGACAGGCTCACTTTAAAGGGATTCAATTATTAAAATGCATTTTTTTGTCCCTAACACGTAGGAATAGCCTTAAGAAAGGCTCCTATCTTTAGATGTCTTCTCCGCATCGCTGTTCGGTATTAATCCCGGTTTTCTTCTGTATGCAAATGAGTTCTCTAAGGACTGGGGGGGCGGGCCCTAATGCTGCGAGAGAACTCTCCAACACCGCCTCCATCTACGCCTGGAACGCCAACAATTTTCTTGTGGCTGCTTATACAGTACGCTGGGGTAAGCGGCTACAAGAAAACTGCCGTGCGCATACGCAGTGGGCTATGCCAAAGGCCTGATGGCAAGAGCCGACTGCACATGCCTAGAAGTTTGAGGCCAGTGCCAGAAGAAGACGCAGGGAGAGGCCGTTACAGGCAAAGATAGAGGCGGCGGTGGAGATTTCTCTCGAAGCATTGGGGACGCCGCCAATGCTGTTTGAACTCTGGGGACCGCCCCCAGTCCTGTTTGAGCACTGGGGACCGCCCCCAGTGCTGCGAGAGAACTCATTTGCATACAGAAGAAAAAAGGGATTTCTAAGACATCTAAAGGTAGGAAAAGAATAGCCTTTCTTAAGACTATTCATATGTGTTAGGGACAAAAAAAAAAAAAATAAAAAAAAAAAAATAGCATTTTAATGATTGAATCCCTTTGATGGTTAAGTGAAAACAGGACTGCAGGATCAGACTACACAGAGTTAGCTTTTTGACTGTTACCATAGTGACACATAAGCCTGACTAGAACCTGTCGAACCAAGTTAATGCTTTTTTTTTGTTTTATTTTTATTAAGATCTAATGCAGTCACTTTACTTTAGATGCACTGCAGACTAATCAAATTGCCCACTGCTTGGGGGACTGCATAACAAAGGAGCCCATACTCAGCTAATACAGACCTTGCCTCTCAAGAGCCTGTTAACGCACAGGATCCCTGTAGCCATGACAGAATATATGGCACACTTCAACAATGTAAACACTGAATGATGACACAAGAGCAGCAAAGGGGTTATCTGGGATTACAAATTTGAATGCAGGGGAGGTGAAGAAAATATTAAAGCACTTATACTTGCCTACATCTTCCCCTCCATTCCTGTGCAGGGCCGCCTGTTACCTGTGCTCCTCTGTTTATACTGTGCTGCAGTATAGCTGAAAGTGGGGTTTGGCTGTAGCGGTCCTGCAGCCACATTGTATAGAAACAAAGGAGCCCAGGTGATGGGTGACCCAGCACCGGAATGGAGGGCAAGATGGAGGAAAGTATAAATGCAATTTTAACTTTCAAATTACAGGACAACCCCTTTAAAAAAAAGGGAGTTATGAGGTCTTATTTTGTCATGTTGTCCATATGCAGTTTATTTCATTTTTCTTGTCTGAACTATATATAAACCCTTTAAGGCTATGTCTTACATGTGCAAATCTGATGTGACAGGAATCGGAGGCTGACCCTTGGTCTGTATTTGGTGAGTCTGATGAGGCTGATTTAGAATTCTACTTCATACAGAATCCCTTCATGCTGTAAAAAGTGCGGCCTGGATTGAAGTTAAATGGGATGAAACTTTCTAGCAGATTTCAGGGCGGAAGACTTGTTGGGATACACATGAAAAATATTCTGTGTGAGCATAACCTAAATGTTCTGTAACACAAACACAGAAATCCACTTAGATCCGCAAACTCCCTTTAGTGTGAATGTTAGAAAATATTAACAGTCTGTTACTCACCTTGATCTCGAAGGAAGTCAATTTCTACACTTGCCATTTCCCGGCTCCTAAAATCACAAAGCAGTTCCGATATAATTACCATTTATATCCTTCAGAAATTCAGACACATTTCCTTACATTAGCTATTAAAAATAAAACTATTCATTGAGAATAATGACGATTCATTACATAAATAACGACCTGAAAACCTGGATCGATTGCGAATAAGGAGAGCGTAACTTATTTCTAATATTAGGCCAGCTGAAAACACGCCATCAAATAAAAGGCTATTACTAGCTCGCCTTCTTGTTGAAGAAATTGCTGCAGCTCAAGGCAATATAATAACAGCTCACAACAACCTCTAATTATAGCCTATACCAAATTTGTCACATTCAGTATTATTATAAGTTCACTAGCTTTGCTTCCGCTATGCATTAATATTTACAGAGCATTACCATGACAATTCTATTTTTATAAGGATACAATTAGGAACAAATAACTATGGGGTTTTATGCCTGGAGACAAGCCAATCCCCCTCACCTCCATGAGGTGGAATCATGCGTTTTCTCTACATGGTGTGGGTGGTTCATGACACTATCATCTGCCTTAGTCATGGGTCCACTGAATCTTTGGTATAAACAGTATCAAGAGATCTGAAGTATATAGAGATTGCCCAAGGGGGACACAAACAACTATTCTTAAAGGCATTCTATCATTGGGAAAACTCATTTTTAACCAAGCATATACTTGCATAGCCTTTAGAAAGGCTATTCCACGCATACCTTTTGTATGTTAATCCTCCCAGCCGTTTTTGAATTAGCCCGCTTTTATTGATATGCTGATTAGCCATCAATGAGCACTGGAAGTTCAGTGAGCACTGTGTGCTGTGTGTACACAGAAGGAGGTGAATTCAAGGAGGCTGATGAGTTGTCATCAGCAGCAGCAGCCTGTGACCACCCCTCTTTACAAAAAGATACAGCTCTATATACTGCCAATACAAATGTGTAAGGATTTTCCCTGGCAACAGCTCAGTTAGAAGGTTACTAGGGAGAATTGTGGAGACTATTTTCTATTAAAATGTGTAAGCCGATGGCCGGCAAAATAATGGAGGGGGTTTACATCTCGCCCAGACTACACAGGTGGGCAAGATGAGAGAATGTCCAGGAATGACTTGTTCTCAGCAGACAGCTTTTGTCTGCTGAGCATTTTTTGTTACATGCTCAGTATTGGGCTGGATTTTTTAGGACTGGCAGGTAGGATTGGCAGTGGGACCTGTCATTCCACAACCCTCCAGTCCACACATTGTGGATGTTTCTGCAGTGTGTCAGCTGCTGTGGATTGTCCTCATCAGTGAAGTTTAAAAGGTCAGCTCCAGCAGCAAGACTTTGGACAGAGCTGGGCTGCAGGGCCAGCTGGAAGGTCACACTGTGGGAGCTGTGTCTTGTACCATTCAATTTTGCTATTGAATCTGCTGTTATAGGTGAGGTAACCTATTTAGGAATTCAGTTAGAGCCTAGCCAAGCAGGTATTTATTTTGTTGTTTTTTTTTTTGCTTTTTTTGCTACTGCGCTGTTTCTTGTGGAGTAAAAATAAAACTCTACCTTTTTGGACTAAAAATCTGGTTTGTGTGTCTATGCCACCCCACCTAGCAACCTCAGACTCTGACAATGGAAATTAGAAGTTAATTAAAGGGATTGTCTGGGATAACTTGAAATCCCTACACTAATCTAAACATTTTCTTCCCTCCTACTTTCTAAATAACATAATTAATCAAAAATGTAGAGTTACCCATATCCCTAGGGTGGTCATGTAACTAACCCAGGGACCACACGCTGAAACCCTAGATACCGTATGTTGAGCAGGGTGTGTGAGCAGCAGAGACCTTTGATGGAGTTCCATCTACAAAACCCAAGGGTTCATCAAAGTCAGCTCCCTCAGTTTCTGCACTATGAGTTTCCATGGGTGGCAGACTTATGTGAAATCCTATCTCATCCTTTCCACTGTACAAGAAACATTAGCATGTGCTCATCAGAATTGCTGATATGACAGCTGCGTTAAGCAGGGTGCAGGGTACAACACAGACCAGGCCCAAGCACCTGGAAAAGGTGTTACAATGGCTAGCGGATAATGCTTCCAGCTGCTTTTCCAGCAGCCGGTCAGCCACTACCTGCAGTCGTGTTCATACCCAAGCGTCTGCCCTTCCTTCCTCCCAACATGCCCAATCTTCCCAACAGTCATCCCACCCTTGCCCCCTCCCAGGATCTCTTTTCGGGTCCTTTTACTGTCTCTCCCTCTGTTGAACCACTTCCCGAATCCCAGGAGCTACCAGACGACTTTGTGTGTACTGATGTCCAAACACTGGAGCATCCGCCATCACCTGGCAATTTTGTGGTTGTGGCCCTGCAACCAGCATTTTCCGTTTTCAGTGATGAGGATGATGAGACACAGTTGCCATCAAGGCATGCTGTTGTCATGTGCGGTTTGCAGTAAGAGGAGAGTGAGCAATTGGAAGAGGAGTTGGTGGACGGCGAGGCCACCGACCCTAAATGGACAGGGGTGATGTATAGCGGGGAAAACAGTGTAGATGTGGAGGCAAGCTAAGAAGGAAAAAAGGTGGCTACAGGCAAAGGCATGTCCAGAGGCAGCAAGGCCAAAGATTTTCTGTGTACTAGCCACTCATGCAAAACTCGCCCATGTTGCCAGACTAATTCCTCCAACAGGCTAACAACTGCCATCCGGTCCACACCCACCAGGGGCACACTCTCCAAGGTCTGGGACGTGTTAATGGCACCCCCTGGCCAAACTACCGCCACTGAGGGGCCTAGTGTCACCAGTTACATGACAAATTTAGTGCGGTTTGCACACTTTGAAAGTCTAAACTGAGTAGGGGCTCTGAAAAGAGCAACCTTACCACCTTTTGCGTGCGCTGTCATTTGGAAGCAAGCCCTGGGCTCAGTGGGAGAGAGCAAACGCAGGACAATCGTCGCCCGGCGTTGCCGACACTGTTGCCCACTGTTTACACCAGCCTGGACACCTACACATCTGTCTCTGACACATTGGGGAGTTCACCCTCATCCGTCCTTTTGGCCTGCATCATCATGCGCCTCTTCCCAGCCACTCACCATCTCTCACATACCCAAGCTTTTAACGGCCTCATCGAAAAACTGCTGGCCCTGGAGATGTTGGCGTTTATGCTTATGGATACCCAGGCCTTCCGTCACCATATGGCAGCTGTGGCACCTCCCTATGCTGGGCCTAGCCGTTACTACTTCTCTTGGTGTGCTATCCCCGCCTTGCGCCTGCACGTGTCCCATAACATCAGTTGGGCCCAGAGCTCTGCGCTTTGCTGCAAGGTCCACTTGACCACCGACAAGCCCCTGTGGTCAGGGATGCTGCTTCTCTTTAATGACAGGCCGGGTGAATGTAGTGGAGTCTGGGCCCGAGGTGCAAACTGGAGTGGCCTATCTCCTCTCCCAGCCCAAAATTCATATCACGGGTTATCTGAAAGCCTACTGCGCTGCAACCTCCACCCCAGCTACAAGCTGGAAACGCTGTAACACTGGTGTGGAGAGATGTCAGCAGGCCGTGCTGAAGCTCATCACCTTGGGGTACAGACAGCACACTGCCTCCGAGGTCAGGGATGCCATCCTGGATGATATGGCAATATGGTTTTCCCCGCTGCACCTGGGCCCAGGCATGTTTGCCTATGTGATAATGGCCAGAACCTGTTAGCAGATCTGGATTGACAAAAAATTGGATTGAGCTGATATAGCCTGAATAAATTTCTGTCTCTCCCATCTAGGTTTTGGGGGTACACACCCTGGATATCTGGATTGAGCGTACATAGCCTGACCTAATTGCTCTGTATCCCTGTTTTCGGGTTACACAGCCTGAAAAGCTGGTGTGCACGTATATAGCAAGAAGTAACTGCTGTGAATTGCTGATATTTTGTTGTGCCCCCCCCCAAATAAAAGCTGTTTGTCATGTATATAGCAAGAAGTAACTGCTGTGGATTGCTGCTATTTTGTTGTGGCCCCCCAAAAAAACCTGTCACGTTTGTATTTGATTATTCCCTGTTTCTTTGTAGCCTATGTGACACAGCAGGGGATCTCAAGTCTCAGCAGGTCTCACAACACAGTGACTGGAGCAAAGGCCTCATAACCCCCATCTATAAGAATGGAGACCAATACGACCCCAACAACTACAGAGGGATCTGCGTCAACAGCACGCTGGGGAAACTGTTCAACAGCATCATCAATAACAGAATCCTCACACAACACGGGGTCCTCAGCAAGAGCCAAGCAGGGTTCATGCCAAACCACCGCACCACGGACCATATCTACACCCTGCACAGCCTCATCAAGACGCACGTCCACAACACCAGAAGAGGCAAGATGTTCGCCTGCTTCGTGGACTATAAGAAGGCATTTGATTCAGTATGGCACCCAGGCCTGCTCCTGAAACTCCTAGAGAGTGGAATAGGAGGAAGAACATATGACGTCATCAAGACCTCCTACACCAGAAACCAGTGCAGTGTGAAGGTGAATGGGAAAAGGACAGCATACTTCCAACAGGCCCGAGGGGTCAGACAAGGCTGTAGCCTGAGCCCAACGCTCTTCAACATCTACATCAATGAAATGGCTACAGCCCTAGAGGCCTCACCAACCCCAGGCCTCACCCTGAACAATCGGGAGGTGAAGGTCCTGCTATACAGTGACGACCTCCTACTCCTGTCCCCCACTGAGAAAGACCTCCAAGAAAGCCTGTCAGTGCTGGAAAAATTCAGCACCACATGGGCCCTACCCATCAACCAGAAGAAGACCAAAGTCATGGTATTTCAGAAGAAGGGCCACAACAAAGCCCCCACCCCACAATTCACACTGAACGGCTCCACACTGGAGTAAAACAAACAGCTACACCTACCTGGGGCTGGAGCTCAGCCAATCAGGAAACTTCAAAGCAGCAGTAGAAACCCTGAAAGGAAAAGCCTGCAGAATCTTCTACGCTATCAAAAGACAACTGTACCACCTCAAACCACTGGTGAGGGTCTGGCTGAAGATATTTGACGCAGTCATCGCTCAGATCCTTCTCTATGGCAGTGAGGTTTGGGGCCCAGCCACCTACCCATACCAGTCAAAGTGGGATTCCAGCCCAACAGAGACCTTCCACCTGGAGTTCTGCAAGTACCTGCTCCATGTCCATCGCAGCACCTCCAACATGGCCTGCAGGGCAGAGCTAGGCAGACTCCCCCTATGGCTCACCATGCAGAAGAGGGCGCTATCATTCTGGACACACATACAGGGCAGCAGTCCTGGCTCTTACCACCACCAAGCCTGGCTCAGCCACAGAGCCCCGAGAAAAACTGATACTCCCCAACCAAGCATCAGCCATCTGCAAGCCAAAACCCCCAACATGCCCTGAACAAGGCTCAAATAAAAGGAGTAACAGAGAGACAAAGAGCGGTACATCAAGGAATGGAGAAGCGCAATAAATAACTCCAAGAAACTCACTGTGTACCAGTCACTGCAAAGGGACTACACCATGGCCACCTACCTGGAGAGAATACACCACCCCAAATACAGACAGAGCGCCCACAACCTGAAGATGGAGGCGGGGCGACACAGGCAGACGTACAAGCCACGGGAGAACAGACTGCCAGCACTGTGACCAGGGGGCCCTAGAAGATAAGGCCCATTTCCTGCTACACTGCACCAAATACTCAGCTGTGAGGGCCGTCTACTACCAAAGACTCTCTGCCCACACCCCAGACTTCATATCTGCAGACGAGAAGAGGAAACTCTACATCCTACTGGGAGAAGAAGAGGCCACTATGGAGATCGCTGCCCAATACGTGTCCAGCTGTCACCAAGAGGAAGATGAGACTCCACAGACTGTTATACCCCAAATAGGCCACCCCCCCATACTCTCCCCCTCAACTCCAACTCCCCACACACTTTACTAGCTTTGGCAATGCCAAATATCCATTCGGACGTACCAATAAAGCCTATTTGATTTGATACACTTAGTGAGTCTCACACATGCATCACACCTCCCATAGGATTAAATAGTGACTAAAAGGGGAAAAGGGGAGAATTCAGCTGATCACTGGTTTCTCATACTAAAACCCCTGCAGGAAGTTCCTGTGTATGTTAGTGAGGAGATTGTGGAGTTAGGAGGAGGAGGAGAATGTGAGGAAAGAAGTGTGGAGTCCTGTGAAGAAAACTGTGAACTTAGTGCAGGTATCAAGTTCTAGACAGGCACAGGAAAGTTGGAGAGATGACATAATCTAGTTATTCAGAAGATCCTGTCCCCTGTCTGCCCAGTGTGGGAAGGTGACAGGCAGAGTGCTGAAGTCCAGATATATCAGCCCCAGGTTTCTGCCATATGTGTGGTCCAGGGCAGATCTGGAGTAGGCCTCAGCTCAGGTGTAGATCCTTGGCTCATTACTGGGCTAGAACAGGCTGCAGCTCCTGCATTGTGTGCAGTTCCCTGAGGTGAAAGGAGGTGTATGGTTCTGTCTTGTAACCCCGAGTCCAGTGAGACAATATTGCTCCTGTTTTGTTTGTGTGACTGGAAGTAAGCCACATGTATAGTTAGGTTAAAGTACTGTCTATGGTACTACATCCTGGGCTGACACTTTATGCTAAGGATGCCACGCTAAGGAGAGGAATGCCAGAGTCACAAGGTGGTTTCTAAACATGAAAAACTTAAAATTTACGGTGGAACACAGGGCAGGCAAGCTACAGGGAAATGCTGATGCTCTATCTAGGACCCATTTTATGTAGGTCCGAACAAACGGGGGGGGGGGGGGGGGGTATGAGAGAAGGTAACAGGCAAAGTGCTGGAGTCCAGGTATATCAGCCCCAGGTTTCTGAAGTACACTGCTCAAAAAAATGGAACACTCAAATGCCTGTATGACCTCCCTACAACACCTGGGCATCCTCCTGATGAGGTTGCGGATGGTCTCCTGAGGGATCTCTTCTCAGACCTGGACTAAAGCATCTGCCAACTCCTGGACAGTCTGTGGTGCAACGTGACATGCTGGAGGTGCTAACAGGAGACAGGCCAGTACACCAGGAGACGAAGGGGCCGTAGGAGGGCAATAACCCAGCAGCAGGATCACTACCTCTGCTTTTGTGCAAGGAGGAACAGGGGGAGCACTGCCAGAGCCCTGCAAAATGACCTCCAGCAGGCCACAAATGTGCATCTGTCTGCAAAAATGGTTAGAAACCGACTCGAGGGCCCAACGTCCACAGATGGGGGTTGTGCTCACAGCCCAACACCATGCAGGATGCTTGGCATTTGCCATAGAACACTAGGATTGCTTTGCTACTGGCACCCTTCACAGATGAAAGCAGGTTCACACTGAGCACATGTGAGAGTCTGGAGACGCTGTGGAGAGCGATCTGCTGCCTGCAACATCCTTCAACATGACTATTTTGGCAGAGGGTCAGTAATGGTGTGGGGTGGCATTTCTTTGGAGGGTTGCACAGCCCTCCATGTGCTCGGTAGAGGCAGACTGCCATTAGGTACCAAGATGAGATCCTCAGACCACTTGTGAGACCATATGCTGGTGTAGTTGGCCCTGGGTTCCTCCTAATGCAGGACAACGACAGACCTCATGTGGCTGGAGTGTGTCTGCAGTTCCTGCAAGATGAAGGCATTGAAGCTATGGCCTGGCCCGCCTGTTCCCCAGACCTGAATCCGATTGAGTACATCTGGGACATCATGTCTTGCTCCAACCAGCGTGTCACATTGCACCACAGACTGTCCAGAAGTTGTCAGATGCTTTAGTCTAGGTCTGGGAGGAGATCACTCAGGAGACCATCTGCAAACTTATCAGGAGCATGCCCAGGTGTTGTAAGGAGGTCATACAGGCCTTATTTTGCTTATTTTGACATGTTTTAATGACATAACATCAAAGTTGGATCAGCCTGTAGTGTGTTTTTCCACTTTAATTTTGGGGCTGACTCCAAATACAGGCCTCCATTGGTTAATAGATTTGATTTACATTGATGATTTTTGTGTGATATTGTTGTCATCACATTCAACTTTATTATTATTCAGTGAGAATATTTCATTCAGATCTAGGATGTGTTATTTCAGTGTTCCCTTTATTTTTCTGAGCAGTGTATGTGTGATCCAGGGTGTATCTGGAGTACACCTCAGGTGTAGATCCTGGGCTCATTACTGACCCATAAAAGGCTGCACAGCCTGCAGTTCCATGAGGTGAAAGGAGATGTATGGTTCTGTCCGGCAACTCTGAGTCCAGTGAGACTATATTGCTCCTGTTTTGTTTGTGTGGCTGGAAGCAAGCCACATGTATAGTTAGGTTATCAGTTCTGTTTAAGCTATGGCTGTACTTTGTTTTGTTTATTTTATGCCTGAAGTCAAGTATTTTTTTTCCTGTTTTTTTTTTTTTTTTTTAATAAACCAGTTTGCTGCCCATTTTGTGTCCCTGTCTTGACTTTTTGGGTCCGCACCACTCCTTCTACCAAGCCAACTTCCCTTCACCAGCCATTGCCCTGAAGGAAGTCAGGCGTCAGCATGAGACTGTGGAGAGAACATTCTGGAACAAAAGCTCCATAGCAAGTATCACAGGATCCAAAGCCAAACTTGTGGAATATCCCACCACCCTGATTATCGCGCCCCGAAACTCTGAACTATCAGGACCACATAGTGTGAGTGGGGAATATGTGTGCTAGTATGGTGGTCGGCATCCTCCTATGAGCCAAATAGGAATTCAAATGTACTTTAGGGCTGTGACATTGAAGTTTAAAGGGCTAAGAACAGCTTTCATCAAGTCTAACCTGCACCTCAGAACTTTTCCGTGTCACCAGGTGTACCCTGTTATTGTGTACAGAAGAAACTGTTTCAGTATCTGTGCCTCCACATCCTTGGAAGAGTTTTGAGTAAAAGTTCAACTCTGTTTCAACTTTACAACTGTTTCTGTGTCTGACTCTGCACCAAAAATATCAGGGCACCCCAAACAGCACCAGTCAGCACAGTATAGCGGAAGCACCCTGGGAGAACAATCACCACTAACATTTGTGCAGCCCCCTCATCACCAGTACCAGTGGTGGTAATGTAGGACAGCACCAGCGCTGTGCCCTAGTGCCCAGAGACCGTGAGAAGTGTGCACCCTGCAATGCAGTGTTCTCCCCCATCTGGTCACCGCATATGCAACAAACTATTGTGCATAAATTTGCAACAAACTGATCTATTTCAGGATGGACTAGGTAGGTTCCCAGTATTGTTCTATGGATGGAAGGATGGATGGATTACATACTGACTGGCTATCTGTTCCACATTTATATTGTGCTGATATCTGCAGTAGTGACTTAACCCCATACATCCCTTGTATCTATTGCCACTTAGTACTGTTACTCTAGGCACTAAATTAATGTCTTATGATGTACTAGTATGTTGGTCATATTGTATTACTGATTTAATACACGTGTCCTTTATGATATCTACAGACCAATATGTGGTATTTATATGGTGTCGGCAACTATTTTAATGAATGCATGCTTTACTGATAATTTTTTTTTTTATAACTATGTGTGAATAAATTGTACATGGTTTTCGCAGATATTGGCTTTGTGCTTGACAGTTTTCTGTTCGGTTCTTGTATGGATAGTCCTGACTGCTGAGACATAAGCAATCTTTTACTGTTATTTTGGAAACCGCTCTGTTGGAGCCTAATATTTTCACTTTGAAGTGTCCCCATATATAATAGCAGTGGCGTAACTACCGCCATAGCAGCAGAGGCAGCTGCCACAGGGCCCGGGACATTAGGGGGCCCGGTGACAGCCGCTACCGCTGCGTTTTGTTTTTAAATAGGCCGTTACAGGCCCTATTTACTTACTGATCCTGGCTGGGCCGGGATCGGTAAGTGACACCGCGGGCCCCACAAACACTATCATTATACTCGGGGGTCTTTGCAGACCCCCAAGTATAATGATCGGAGGCCCGGGATCGGTAAGAAACATAAAAAAAACACTGTTACTTATCTCTCCACAATCCTGCCAGGCCTCCTTCCTAGTTGTCTGACGTCTCATGAACCCGGCCTGCGTCCCGGGTCATGTGACGTCCTTGAAAAAGGATGGCAGCGGAGGCCGACAGTGTAGGAACCGGGGGACAGGTAAGAAAGAGTAGTTTTTATTTCCCCGGGTCTCCGATTATTATACTCTGGGGTCTGAAAAGAATATAATAATTGTTTATGGGTGTCCACAGTCGGACATAATAGTGTGTGCAGGGGCCACTAAGGGGCATAATAGTGTGTGCAGGGGCCACTAAGGGGCATAATAGTGTGTGCAGGGGCGTCTAAGGGCTCGTTCACATCTGCGCCCGGTGTCCGTTCTGCAGGTTTCCGTTTCCTGCACAAAACAGAAGCAGGATATAGAAACCTGCAGGACTCTCTCACCCATTCATTTGAATGGGTGAGAAAGCTGCCCGGCCGTGAGCGGCGGTGAGCGTATTATGCTCTCCGCCGTGAAACTGTGTTTTTTAATCCGGACACAGAGTCGGACATGCAGTACTCTGTGTCCGGATTTAAAAAAACGGTTTCATGGCGGAGAGCCGAAAACGCTCACGGCCAGACTCGGTCTGTGGTTTCCTTCTTCTTGCATGCAGAAGACGGAAACCACAGAACGGAGTGCCGAACGCAGGTGTGAACCTAGTGTTAGGGACAAAATAGAGCGGAGGAATTTATTTATATAGCGCCAACATATTCCGCAGCACTGTACAATCTGTAGGGTTCAAATACAGACAGATACATAACAAAGAATGTCATTTCACACAATGGGACTGAGGGCCCTGCTCGCAAGAGCTTACAATCTATGAGGTAGAGGGGGTGACACAAGAGGTAGCAGGGGCGGCATTGCTTATACAGTATTCAGGCAATTTTGTAATAGAGGTGACTGTCATTACACAAACATTAAACAAACGGTTGGGGGGGGGGGGCGCCATTCCTAATTACGCCACTGTATAATAGTGTAGCCAAGAGTGCCCCAATATAAGGTGTGAATCAGGGAATGTACAGATGTATGAACCAGTGTTCTACATACAGTATAGAGTGCCAGCCATATATATATACTGCCAGTCTGAGGGCCCCAATATAAGTTGCCACCTAGAGTATCCATAAAGAGCAAATCAGGGAGTATCCACATGTAAAATGCAAGCCAGAAACTACCTCAATAAAATGTGAATCAGAATGTCAAATATTTATATAGAGCCTGACACATATACGGCCAGTCAAAATGCAAAGAGCACCAATATAAATTGCAAACCAGAAAGACTATCTCCATAGATAGAGTACCTTCCATACATACTCCTAGACAGACAGCCTCATAAAGTGTCATCCAAAGAATGCCCTCATAGACAGTGCCAGACTGAGTACTACAACATGTAGTGCCTACCAGGCTACCCTCATAGACAGTGCCAGACTGAGTGCTACAACATGCAGTGCCTACCAGGCTACCCTCATAGACAGTGCCAGACTGAGTGCTACAACATGCAGTGCCTACCAGGCTACCCTCATAGACAGTGGCAGACTGAGTGCTACACCATGCAGTGCCTACCAGGCTACCCTCATAGACAGTGCCAGACTGAGTGCTACAACATGCAGTGCCTACCAGGCTACCCTCATAGACAGTGCCAGACTGAGTGCTACAACATGTAGTGCCTACCAGGCTACCCTCATAGACAGTGGCAGACTGAGTGCTACACCATGCAGTGCCTACCAGGCTACCCTCATAGACAGTGCCAGACTGAGTGCTACACCATGCAGTGCCTACCAGGCTACCCTCATAGACAGTGCCAGACTGAGTGCTACACCATGCAGTGCCTACCAGGCTACCCTCATAGACAGTGCCAGACTGAGTGCTACACCATGCAGTGCCTACCAGGCTACCCTCATAGACAGTGCCAGACTGAGTGCTACACCATGCAGTGCCTACCAGGCTACCCTCATAGACAGTGCCAGACTGAGTGCTACAACATGCAGTGCCTACCAGGCTACCCTCATAGACAGTGCCAGACTGAGTGCTACACCATGCAGTGCCTACCAGGCTACCCTCATAGACAGTGCCAGACTGAGTGCTACAACATGCAGTGCCTACCAGGCTACCCTCATAGACAGTGGCAGACTGAGTGCTACACCATGCAGTGCCTACCAGGCTACCCTCATAGACAGTGCCAGACTGAGTGCTACAACATGCAGTGCCTACCAGGCTACCCTCATAGACAGTGCCAGACTGAGTGCTACAACATGTAGTGCCTACCAGGCTACCCTCATAGACAGTGGCAGACTGAGTGCTACACCATGCAGTGCCTACCAGGCTACCCTCATAGACAGTGCCAGACTGAGTGCTACACCATGCAGTGCCTACCAGGCTACCCTCATAGACAGTGCCAGACTGAGTGCTACAACATGCAGTGCCTACCAGGCTACCCTCATAGACAGTGCCAGACTGAGTGCTACACCATGCAGTGCCTACCAGGCTACCCTCATAGACAGTGCCAGACTGAGTGCTACACCATGCAGTGCCTACCAGGCTACCCTCATAGACAGTGCCAGACTGAGTGCTACAACATGTAGTGCCTACCAGGCTACCCTCATAGACAGTGCCAGACTGAGTGCTACACCATGCAGTGCCTACCAGGCTACCCTCATAGACAGTGCCAGACTGAGTGCTACAACATGTAGTGCCTACCAGGCTACCCTCATAGACAGTGCCAGACTGAGTGCTACACCATGCAGTGCCTACCAGGCTACCCTCATAGACAGTGCCAGACTGAGTGCTACACCATGCAGTGCCTACCAGGCTACCCTCATAGACAGTGGCAGCCATACACAGCTTCAGACAGAAGGCTGCTAAACAGACAGGGTCTCATACACACTGGTGGAACTGACTGTGTCTGAACAATCTCATGCTACAACAGCTGTGACTGTACAGGATTTCTTTACCAGGCGTTTACGTCTGTCTAGAATCGCATACATGTGAACGTACCTTGAGTACCAACAGCCGACTCTACCAAGTAATCGTATAACTGAAAGGTGCTGGAAACTGGATGAACTCGGCTCCTTAGCAACCATACGCTTCCCTGCATCGCTTGCCAATCGAAACCATCATTTTGAAAGGACCAATCACAGTGCGCCTGTTCTGTGGCACTTGTGCAGTCGTACATAAGAGAAGTGTCGTGATTGGCTGCAACTAGCTGCTCCGGCGCACACACTAATTAATATCAAGGAAAATGGCGCTGAGGTGAGGAAACCTGACAGCTCTTTATCTGTCATTGTATGCAAGTGTGCTGTACCGCAGAGTGTCCCTGTCCTGTGCGGATGGTGCATGTCCCGCTTGTGTCACTAGCCTAGTAACGTAGGAAGTGGGCTGTTCATGGTCTGGTAATCTCATGACAGGAACTGCTCCAACTTCTATGAGATAGGGAAGGACAGAAGCTCTGGGAGTAGAACCTGGCAATGGCTGTGCATACGTGTCCACTGATACCTCAGGTCCTATGGTCAGCACCTATGTATGCGGCTGGATATCCACTACATGGTACCTTACCTACTTAAAGGGAGTCTGTCACCAGAACCCAGCATATAGGTTGGGGTCACCTGAATGAAAAACTGTTCTCCCCTCTATAGATGACATATTGCCCCTTTGTCAATATGCAAATCAGTTCTTTGGAGCAATTAGGACATTGTCATTGCTCCAGAAAGGTAAGTGGCAACGCCCTCATTGCACCAAGTAGCTTGTTTGCTTATTGACAAATACAACGGTATCAATTTACAAGGGGAAAAGACTTTCAGGGTGGACACTAAGGGGGGGGGGGTTCATACTACCATAGGTCCGCTCTGCAGTGTCCGAGGCTGTTGTGCGTACATGATTTTAGCAACAGACATTAGGGTTGGTTCACACTAGCGTATGTATTCCATCTGGGGAGAGTCCGCATGGAGACCCCCCGGGAAGGAATACAATCGCAATTGCAAGCGCTGTGCTGTAAAAGCACTATTACTGGGACTATTATAGTCTATGGGGTCCTTGCGCTTTGACAGCACAGCACTTGCGATTGTATTCCTTCCCGCGGGGTCTCCATGCAGACTCTCCCTGGATGGAATACATACGCTAGTGAGAACCAATCCTTAGCTGGTCGGTTTGCAATTTCCATTCATTTCAATGGGATTTTATCTTGTGTCCTTTAGGGCCTGTTTACAACCATGTCCGTTTTTTCAAGCGGACAAAAAAAAGCCTACATGCAGGACTTTTCTGTCCGTTTGAAAAAACGGACAGCAAGTGTCCGTTATTTTATTTTTTGTAATATTGAGGTCTATGGGCAATGGACAGTAACTGATAGCCATCAGTTACTGTCCGTTTGTGACCTTTGTGATAGGTGTCTTTTTTTTTTTTTTTTTTTAAATGGAGACCTTCAGAGCGGACACAAGCGGTGGTGTGAACCCCATCTGCAGGACTGGGTTAATATTCTGTAAAGCGGTGTGGTGGGATATCGGGTTGACCACAGTGGAATAAGGTCCCAATCTGTATAATCTATATTAAAGAAGATCCCACTGAGATTGAAAAGTCTGTTTCAATGTAAGTTTAATCAAAAGTGAAATACACCCTGTATGGTGCAGCTTTTATAAACGTTTTCGGCCTCACTTGGCCTTAAACAGACTCTACAAAATATTAACAAAAGTTGGAGAAACAAAAGAAAAAAGGTAATGCACCACAGCACGTGTATATGTACAGTAATAACGTGCAAAACCATATATACATTTATGTACAAAATACGTCACATAGCTGATAGTAAGTTTACAATAGGTTACAGCAGTAATACAACACAAAGGTGATCTTTTTCTGGTCAGTCATCACTGGCTCAAAATAAGCTATTCAATACAACATCTTATCAAATATCATATGCAATACATCATCTTGGTGATCTTTGGTCCCGATCCATGTTTATGAAGAAAATTGAAATTCTATGAAAAAAAACACGCCAACATCTATTATATGTTAAGAGTGTGAGTCCACGCTGTGACATCCTATCAGTATCTGTACACCCATCTATAGTGATATTGAGGAAAATTAGTCCGAACTGCTAAATAAGTAGTAAAATGAAAATCAGTTCAAGATGGTCACAAAGTATAAGATGGCAAAAATCGGCCAGAAGATGGCTTAAAGGACAGACAGGGCTAGGGTGGATGGAATTGAAATAAAGACTGAAGTCAGTATATACAGAGACCAGAGCAGAGGGATATATGTTCCCATGTAATCATGATATAGGCTCACCGTCTATATTATGTTGCTCCTGTGTGTCAGTCAGTGGTAGGTAGATGGATGTACTGATATTGTCAGTAGGAAAACTGAATAGCCTCTGTGGATAAGGGTTGAGAGTATACAGTATATTGCTCACTCTTGTTTATAGACAAGTCTAGGGTTAATAGAAGCACGCTCGTTACCTTGGTGAGGAGTGTAATCACCTTCCATGTAATTGGAAGCCACAGTGGCGTCCTGTAGGGGGAGGGGGAGCCAGGGCATAAGTGTCTGTTTCACAAAGGTTAATAGACTTGCTGGAGCTTACCTTAACCCCTAATGTCCTGGGCTGGAGACTGCTCACATGGGGTGGTTCCGTGTTGTGAGGAGTAGCTGGGATTAAATGCCGCGCCGTGTTCAGCTACGTGGTGACGTCACTGACGTCCTGTGACATTGTATCTATTACTCAAGCTCCACCTGTGTCCCCGCCTTGAGAAAGACACAGTGAGCTGGAGGAGCTTCCGCATCATGTGGGGCAGTGTCCCCACGTGACCGCCTGCTTGCCTAGTAACCATAGGACGCTAAGAGGAATGTACTGAATTGGGAGGAGCTGCTGGGATAGTGAAACTGGTGTCATTGATAGGAGGTATACCAGAGAGTGGGACTTGTGAACCATCAATGGCATGAGGCTGTAAAATGACTAAAGTGTGTGATGGATTACATATACAAAAATGGATCTGTAGTAGTATAATAAGAAAAAGGAAGGTAAAGTGTATATTATATAATATCCAGGTTGGATAGTAAGAAAAAAGGGAGGAAGAAGAAACATATGGGAAAAGAGGGTAGTAGAATGGCCGATATGAAGTATCTGTCAAACACAACTGTACTGTATTCTGAAAGAGAATAGTAAGAGATAATGCAGGATCAGGGATGAGAAAGGAATAAGCGTTATATACAAGAATGATAGAAAGAGTGCAGTAGCATAGAAATGTCATGGATTGCCTGTAATATACAATACACGTACAGTCCTGGACCAAGGATACCAATGTTCACGATGATCAGAATTCATAGTCAGATGGTAACGGTTAACGACGGTTCTGTAATAAAATAAAAGATATGTCAGTCATTTTGTTCTCTATTACACAAAGGCAGATATGTCATACTCTCTATTGAAACCCAACTGTTCCACGGTGTGTAGAGTAAAAATCCAGTATGCCTCCTTTCTCTTCAGGAGGCGCACACTGTCACCCCCTCTCCTAGGTGCTTCTACCTATTCGAACACTTGGTAACGGAGTTGAGCAATAGTGTGGTTCTTGTCTATAAAGTGCACTGGCCCTGGTAGATGAGTTAACTGACACCTAATATTGGATTTGTGTTGTCATATGCGGTCCCGCACACGCTGGGTGGTTTCCCCCTCATATGTGAGACCGCACAGACACTTGATCAAATACACCACATAAGTGGATTCACAGGTTTAAAAGCCCGATATTGTGAAAACCTGTCCAGATAGGGGGTGGTATATCCTATCAATTCATTTGAACATTGTAGACTCCCCAAGCAGGGAAATGTACCCTTTCTTGGGGTGTGCAAAAATGTCTTTCTGGAGACCCTAAGGTCCGACCCCAGGTCGGCCCTGACTAGGGAATCCCGCAAGTTCCTGGGTCTCTTGTAATAGGGCATAAAGCCATTCTGAAATTCCTCCACCTGTGGGAATGTTCTTTGTAGTGTCCCCCAGTGTCTGCGTATGATGCAATGAATTTTATATGCAAAGGGGTGATAGGTATGTATAAATGGGAGCCGCTTCGTTCTGTTATTACCAACTGTCTGTCTTGTCATAGTAGTTGAGGATTCTCTTAGGACCTGTTCAGGATATCCTCTCTCCCTAAATTTCTCACTTATGTCGCTAATCCTTAATTCTCGCCTAGAGGGGTCCTCAGTGGTGAACCTAGCCTCTCTGCTGCCTGAGGCGGTCGATCGAAAGACGCCCCCCCTCCCCCCGGGGTGATGTTCATCTTTTGATCGTCAGCCAAAGACAGCAGGGGGGTGGGACATTACAATAAATACAATGCAGTAATACTCACAGGAGACATCTCCCCACATTTCCAGTCTCTTCCCTTTGGACCGCCATGACCACTTCTTCCAGCTGTGACTTGACTCTGTAAAGTTTGAAACATAGACATCTTTGACTCCTCAATTCTCCACGCACCCAACCCCTATATACGTATATATACACATAGGCCCCTGCAGCCTATATTATGCCCCACAGTGGGGCACAATAGAGGTTGCAGGGGGGCTGCTGTGGGGCATAATAGAGGTTACAGGGGCCACAGTGGAACCTTCAAGCTCTATTATGCCCCACAGTTGCACACCCATGAACTATTATTATACTCAGGGGTCTTTTCAGACCCCCTGAGTATAATAATCGGAGCCCCAGGGGAGATGAGGGAACATAATAAACACTGTTACTCACCTCACCTTTCATGGGTTTGGGCAAAGGCAGTTCTATATACTGCTGGAAAGCTGACAGTGCGCTGAATTCAGCGCACTGTTGGCGTTCCCGATCTGTGCCCCGGGTGAAGAGCTATTGGTGCCGGTACCGTAACTCTTCACAGTCAGAAGGGCGTTCCTGACAGTCTGTCAGGAACGTCCTTCTTCCCAGCAGCGCCTATAGGACCAGCACGTTGGTATTGTTATATAGACTGGATATACTCTGGATAGACTCCATGGTTACTACAGTTATGGAGACATTCAGACGTGCTTTATTTTGTGAGCACTGTGGCTGTCACTTGCTTGATGGTTTGTTGTGAAGACACTAACAATATTGTTGACTATGTGGCGTCATAAAGTGTAGGACATCAGCAGTAGTTAGAATAGTTGGGCTCATTTATCGATATAGTCACATATTCACACTATAGATATAATCCTTTTTGGAAGTTCCATTCATGTTTTCATCACTTCTGAAATGTCCACAGCGATATTATTATTCATTCTAAGTCAGTGGGGTCCACCAGTCACCATTTGGTCAAAATATAATAAAATCTGGCACTGCTATGGAGTCTTATTGGAATAAAAAATTGCTTTTAGTGGACCATTAAAAGCCAAAGAAAAAACAAACCAAAAAAGGAAAAAAAAAAACATTAACAATGAATATTAAGCCTTAATAGTACTGAAACGCGTAGAATACTCATCATTGCTACTCATCATTTTTTAATGGGTTTTTTCCTATTTTTTTTTTTTTTGGCTCTTAATGTTCCATTAAAAATTATTTTATTTAACGTTGCGGGAATATGGAACTCTGTCAGGTTACAAGATCAACTCCTCAAAGACTGAGGCCCTTCCCCTGAATATAACCCAACCCAAACCTCAGCCTTCTTCGCCAAAACTACGATTTTTCAGCGGCAAGATGGCTCACTCAAGTACCTTTCTTCTTCTTACTCCACACTGTATTCGACCAATTTTCGGCTACTATTCAATGAGCTGCGCTCGCTTTTGGATAAATGGCTCCCCCTCCACATTTCACTTATGGGTCACATTACAGCTGTCAAGATGACTCTCCTCCACAAGCTTTTGTACTTTTTTTGAAACCCTTCCTGTCGCTGTCCCTCGCTCTGAACTTTGGTCCAGCCAGAAGGCCATTTTTCAATTTAGCTGGAATTGGAAACGTCACTGTATCCCTCTCTCTGTTATGCTGGCTCGCAAGGCTGAAGGGGGTCTTGTGGTTCCACATCTTCTCCACTATTATTGAGCTACCCACATGCATTGCATTCCTTTTTGGGCTGCATCGCGGTCCTTCACAAGTGGGTTGAAATTGAGAAGCTGTGGTTGCCCCTGATCCACCCCAATGCTTTCTTGTGGTCCCGCTCACCTCCTGGGCCTGTCATCCCTCCTCTGGGTCCTATCTGTTTCACTAGATCCATTTGGACTACATGTCATAAGTTGTTTACACTTGCCTTACCTAACTCTTCTATGATCTCACTTCAGTATAACCCACTCCTCCCAGAGGGGCTGACGGCGAATATGGTGCACCCCTGGGGAAGGCTTGGCTTGTTTCAGGTTTCAGACCTCATCCACCCACCCTCTCTAACTCAGACCCCTTGTGCAATAAATTGTTGGTTCTGCGCCGCACTCACCACCTTATGCAAATTTTGTGTAACTCATGCCAGAAAAAGAGTATGAGGAAATGCCAGTCGTAATACATTCTCCAAGTTAATCCAAAAGTTCATCGATTTGTAGTATGCAACCACGGGGAAACTCAGGTCTGAAGTCTGTAGGAATGTAGCTCTGAATTACAGTATAACGCAGACTAGTCTCTGGCTAATAAAGTCTAAGTACAATTTTTGACGGTCTTGTACGATGCCTTTAATCCACAGATCCCTAATACAAAATTTATTTCATGTATCCAGCAAAGCAGAAAGATTGTATTAGTATCTAAAGGTCATTTCAGAGGCATAAAAATGCCCAGAGGTAACTGTTCTTTGGAGTGATGTAACATAAACTACAATCCTCCAGGGCTTTGTAGCTAAAGGTGTGCTGATAATGAGATATGAGGCAGAGGTTACATTTTTCTAATACTATTTAGTGTGCCTAGAGATGCAAAAATGCAAGTGGATCTGCTGGACAATCTGTTTCTGCTATGATGATAATGCGAACAACTGTAATGTGGAGGAACCCAGTAGCAAGTGATCAGTCCCTCTGTAATGTGAGAATGTTAGAGATGTCAGGTATCCCTCTCCCTCCCCCCATACCAGCATAGTCATAGTTACATGTGAAAAACAATATGTATCCTTTAAATATGTACCGTATATACTCGAGTATAAGCCGAATTTTTCAGCACAGTTTTTGTGCTGAAAAAGCCCCCTTTGGCTTATACTCGAGTCAAGCAGAAAATATATATTTTTTTTTGGGGGGGGGAGGGGAGGGGTCTATGACCAGCCGCAATAGTAATGTATAGAATCTCCCATAAAATAGTGAAAAAAAAAGAAGCTTTAAAAAAATATAATAAAAAAATAAAGTAAATAAAAGTTCTAAATCCCTCCTTTCCCTAGAATACATATAAAAGTAGAAAATGACTGTGAAACACATTGTACACATTGGGTATCCCTGTGTCTGAAAGTTCCTGGTCTACTGAATATAGGGTATCTGCAGTGCTCCTGTTCTGTCGAGAAGGGGTTAATAGGAGCACTGCAGATACCCTATATTCAGCCAGGCTGGATTCCAAGTGGAGGAAAAAAACTCAGTCCTCAAGGAAGGGACAGACAGACAATCAAATCACCCCCTCCTGTTTCCCAGGACCCAGCAACTACCATTTTAATTTTTGAAATTGTCCAGTAGCTGCTGCATTTCCCCCCTAGTCTTATACTCGAGTGAATAAGTTTTCCCAAGTTTTTTGTGGTAAAATTAGGGGGTTCGGCTTATATTCGGGTTGGCTTATACTCGAGTATATACGGTATTCAGATTGGTAGACTTTATGCAAGCACAAATATTTTGTGTAGTTTATGGCTGAGGCCCCACGTTTATGATTTGTTGTGTTTTTTTGAGCCAAAGCCAACAGTGGCTACAAAAGGAAGAGGAAATATAGAAGTTCTTATACTTCTACCATCTGATCAATATACTCGACTTTGGTTCAAAAAATTGCAACAAAATCCACCACAAAAAAAAACTGTATGGGTTTTTCCATGGCATACATATTGAAGAGTTATCCTTAGAATAAGTCATGAGTATGTAATTGGTGGGGTCAGATACTCAGGATCACCTCTTATTAGATGATTGGAGAGGTCACAGTGTAGAGGTGAGCACTGAAGCTCAGTTACTAATGGGCATAAACTGCAATACCAAGCACAACCCTACAACATGTATGGTGCTATGCTTGGTTTTCCAGCTCAGGTCTTTCAGTGACAAAGCTGTAGCATTCACCTGAACAGTATGGATTGATCTGCTGCTCTTTGCTGGCTGTATAAGTCTTCATACATGGTGTCCTATCAGTTTTTATGGTGCTGGTAGCCTCATTATGGCTGAAGCACATTTAGCATTTCTCCCTGAGGCAGGGGTCAAGTACAATATAGAGGAGTCTCCCTCCACCTCAATCATTATTACTTTTTGTTTGGTTACAAGTAATTTACAAAAGTAACTGCAATTTCCCTGCCACCCATATATTAATCCGTCCAGACAGGGTAGTAGAGGAAATATGTAGTATATCCATGCTACTAATGACGAATTCTCAGGATCTATTAGGGCTTTGAAGATGATCTTGGATTTATTTTAAAGATGAGAATCACGATGATAGCCCTTACAGATCTGGAGCAATTTGCTAGTGAAAATGCTTTTCGACATGGAGATCCCAATGCAGATCTCAATTTGTAACAGCAACTGTAATAACTTTGGCCATAACCAGGAAGTTTATCGGTGCTCTGACCCAGATGTTTACCATCGCTGGTCCAAAAGAGTTGCACCAAACACTTACACAAAGTCATCAATAAAGGTTACATTTGACACTGTCCCTATCCTGGCCTTACCTGATCTTTATATAGTAAAATACACTGGCCGCCTCTCTAGCAATATTTGTTACACAATAAAATAATAGCAAAAACAATTATGACTAGAGTAAAACATACACAACACTTCTGACAGGTGGAAAAGTTCCGTCAGTTAGATAACACATTTTCACCCATTGAAAGTCTCAATACAAAATTCCAGTGTTTGATAGCTTTCAGATGGGTATAATTGCGGGTTTTGGGTTTTTTGCACGCACAGTTCTAGTGAAACTTCAAGTAAGTACTTCCAGTAAGTCATCAGATCTAGAATTATGACTTTCTAACACCAGTATTGATAAACCTTAGGAACTTTAGAGGATAAATCCATAATATGTGAGCAATAAAGCCATGTTACGCCAATCTAAAACTGGCCCTAGTTATCACATTAGTTAGATTAGAGATTATAATTGTACATTAGAGTTACAATTTCTATGGGGGATAGAAAATTATATTCTTTTGTAAGTCCCTATTTAATTTTCATGCACAAAATTGGAGATTTTTGGTGTTTCTCCTGCTCCTGTAAATACATATACTGTATTTTTCAGACCATAAGTTGCACCAGACCATACGATACACCTAGATTTAGAGTAGAAAATTAGGAAAAAAAAAATTATGGGGGGGGGGGATCTGCTGATGAGATTGTTATGGCGGAGACCTGCTTCTGGAGGACAGCAGTGTTGCACAACCTGTGTGTCTCCACAGCTGTTACCAAACTACTTCCCATCTTTCCAACCTGTTCAAGTGTGATTGGAGTTGTAGTTTTGCAACAGATGCAGGGCCGTGTTGATAGATGGCCCTGTACTGGAATTTGTCTATGTTAACATGGGACACACTATTCACGTGATGGATGCACATATCGGCAGTGCAGGCTTTCTTCTGCTAAGGTACCTGCACCGCCTGGCCCCCACACAGTACAATATGATCCCTACAGTGGCCCCCACACAGTACAATATGCTCCCAATGGTGGCTTTCACACAATATGCTCCCAATGGTGGCTTTCACACTGTACAATATGCTTCCCTCAATGGCCCCCACATTGTACAGTATTCTTCCCACAGTGGCCTCTATACAGTATAATATGCTTCCAATAGTGGCCACCACACAGTATAATATGTTCCATGTGCTGTTATTATACACTGGGGTCTTCTTAGCTATAATAATTGAAGGCCCAGGAGAAATGATTAAAAATAACACACTTATATTCGCCTTTCCTAGGCATCCTTGCTCCATCCAGTTCTTTTCTGCATCTTCTCTTCTGCCAGTGACACATTCTAGATGTCACTGCTGGGGCACTGCTGTTATTGAGGTTCAATGGTCACGTCTAGTGTGGTGATATCATTACACCAAGGTGCCCCATTTGACAACTGAGGCCCAATCATGGGCTCCAACAGTGACGTCTAGGGCGCATGATCTCAATCACAGGCCTGAAAGAGTCCTGAACAGGATGCAGGGGATAGTCAGAAGCCAAGTAGAGGCGAGTATGAGTTACGGTTCTTTGTATATATATTATATATATAAATATTTTTTTGAACAACAGAACCTCTTAGCTGTAGAACACTACAGCGAGGTCCACAGGCCCAATGGTGGGCGGCCGTATGTCTGAACTCAATGTGAATTGCTGCAAAAACACTGCAGCGTGAAAATCAATGTGAACAGCTGCAAAGACACTGCAGCGCGATACTTAATATGAACAGTGTATACTGTGAGACACTCCATGTGAACATAGGTGCAACTAAAATCCTGCCAGTTTAGCTCACTGGCCAGGTGCACCAGTACAAGTGAAACACAAACGGCTGCCAAGGGTTAACACTCACCCCACGCCAGCAAACACACACACACTTACCCCTGCGACAGCTAGGGGCCACCACGGAAGTTTAGAACATTCTCTTGCACACAGCTTGGAGCCATCAAACACCCATGCTCCCGCACACAGCTGGGAGCCATACATGAAGTCAGACAGTACACATAGGCTATCTCAGAGACCATACCTGCTGCAGATCTACAAGCTGGAATGGCGTCTACCACTCCTAGAACCGGTGTAGATCTAACGGTTCAGGGTTTACAGGCCCCACCTAACAGCACCCAGATTGAAGCAGAGAAACCCCACACAGAGGCCTAGTCTGACAACCTGCCTGAGTACTGGAGCCTATCCCTGAAAACTACTGTCATTCACTCCATGGACTTTGAGGAAATTTTAGTGGAAGTGTGAGCACCCGGCGGGCGTCGGCTCACACTATTTAAAGGGAAGTCCCCACCCAATAGGGGCGGTGGTGATGACCTCACCGCTCATGCTCAATAGAGGAGAAATGGCACTTAGCTTGTGAGCAGCTCCAATAAGTCTGAGCATCTCAGTAAGGTGACAGCTGGATGGTTAAACTGACCCCCAGGAGGCGCTGTGCGCTATGATAACAACCTGCGGGACCCAATCCTAACAGTATGTGTTTGTTCATTTTACTCACCTCTCCTGGCAGACTACAGTATATGCATAGGAGTCAGGGAACCAGGCTTTCTCCAATCACTATCATAGTACCACTTCAGGTGACCCTGCTCCACCGTCACCACCTCATCTCTTCCCCACCCCACCCCCTGATACATTTGGGTTATAAAACGAAGCAAAATTTTCCTCCCAAATTTGAGGTGGAAAAAGTGCATCTTGTAGTCTGAAAAATACGGTATGTATGAATTCCTCACATCTTGCACTTTTCTGGAAAGTAAGGAAAGGGGTTGCGTAAGCATGCATTTTAGTGGCAAATTTGAATTGCATGAATGTGGTTGTATATATGAAATATTAAGTTGTATTTTTATGTAGGGTATGCTGTACAATCTCAAAAAAGTTAGATTTTGGTGTCACAGTTGGCTATGTGCAGTTTAGATTTTTAACCTGTTAGTGAATGAGGGCAAAATATTGCTTATCTTCTGTATCAGTGTTTTTAAGAGTACAAGCTCTTGTTGTAGTTGATGTTTGTGTTATATATAAATTGTGTACACCATATGAGAAGATGACAGACAGGGTGCTGGAATCTTGCTATATCTCCTCCAGGTTTTTAACTTGTGTGGTCCAGTGCAGGTCTTGAGTAGGCCTCAGCTCCAGTTGTGATTACTTGGCTCATTCCTGGGCCAGGAAAGGCTGCAGCTCCTGCATTGCAGTGCAGATCCAGGGAGTGAGAGGAGATTTATGGCTCTGTCCTGTAACCCTGAGTCTGGTGAGACAAAGTTGTGCTTGTTTAGTTTGTGTGGCAGTGGAAAGTCACATGTATAGTTAGTAGAGATGAGCGAGTACTGTTTGGATCAGCCGATCCGAACAGCACGAATGCATTGAAATGAATGGAAGCACCTGGTACTTCCGCTTTGACGCCGGCCGGCCGCTTAACCCCCCGCATGCCGGCTACGTCCATTCATTTCAATGCGTGCGTGCTGTTCGGATCGGCTGAACAGTACTCGCTCATCTCTAATAGTTAGGTTAACATTTCTGTTTAATTAGTCGCTCAGACGAGCAGGAATTTATTTTGTTTTTGCCTGAAGTTAAGGCTGTATTTAGTTTTGCTTATTTTGTGCCTGAAGTCAAGGTTTATTTATCTTGGTTTTTCTTCTAATCTAAATCAGTTTGCAGAATATTTTTGTCAGTCTTTAAAGGGATTCTACCACTAAATAGCTATTTTTTCTGCTTTAGACTTCGGAATAGCCTTTAGAAAGGCTATTTGTCTCTTACCTTTAAACGTGGTCTCTGCGGTGCCGTTCCTTATAAATCACGGTTTTTACCGGTATGCTAATGAGTTCTCTCACAGCAATGGGGGCAGGCCCCAGCGCTCAAACGGCGATGGGAGCGTCCCCTCTGCTGCCCGAGAACTCTCTTCAGCGATGCCTCCTTCTTCAACTGCATCCTCCCCTTCTGTCGTCGTCTTCTTTCTGCATCATCTCCGATGCCTGCGCAGTCGGCTCTGCCAGCTAGACACTAGTAGAGCCGACTGCACATGCTGACCGGCGGCCATATTTTTGAGGTCGCAATTGCGCGCACGCGCAGTACGCTCCTCGAAGTCTTCACCAAACAGAGAGTACTGCGCATGTTCAGTAAGATCTGTACAGACCTTACTGAGCATGTGAGAGCACAGTCCTTGGCGATTTCCATTGGATTTCTCCTCAGTTTGATTACTGATTGCTTCTACCGAGTTACCTTCCCCACGACCTTTATCTATTATTTTATGTGTTTTGTGTGTGACTGTAAGATTGGATATGAGTTTCAGATGCAAATATACAGTAGGTTGTTAATAATAATAATAATAATAATAAATGTTATTTATATAATGTTTTAGTACAGGAAGGTGGACATGGCTATTGATAACACATTGAGACACATGTAATATTCACGTTGTCTACGTTCAAGAAATATATAGTGTTTAGGGGTTCACTTGCTTTTCGTGTTACGTAATCCCTACATTTTTTGGATGATTTTTTAAATATTACTAGCTTAAAAGTAGATTTTTGCTCCTTCCAGTTCTGGTGAATTTCTGCAGATATGAGTATGCATATGTAGGCTTTAGTGATATGAATGAAATCTGGACAGGTTGAACTACTATTTTTAGAAGGTGTGGTACATATAAATTTATGTATATATATACAATTTGTGTATATATATACACAGCTCAAAAAAGTAAAGGGAACACTCAAATAACACATCCTAGATCTGAATAAATGAAATATTGAATGTGATGACAACAAAATCACACAAAAATCATCAATGGAAATCAAATTTATTAACCAATGGAGGCCTGAATTTGGAGTCTCCCCCTCCCCCCAAAAAAAAATAAAAAACAAATTAAAGTGGAAAAACACGCTACAGGCTGATCCAACTTTTATGTAATTTCATTAAAATATCAAAATGAGGCTCAGTAGTGTGTATGGCTTCCACGTGCCTGTATTACCTCCCTACAATGCCTGGGCATGCTCCTGATGAGGTTGCAGATGTGGACTAAAGCATCTGCCAACTCCTGGACAGTCTGTGGTGGAAAGAGCAAGACATGATGTCCCAGATGTGCTCAATCGGTTTCAGGTCTGGGGAACGGGAGCGCCAGTCCATAGCTTCAAGGCCTTCATCTTGCAGGATCTGCTGACACATTAGGAGGAACCCAGGGCCAACCACTTCAGCATATGGTCTCACAAGGGGTCTAAGGATCTCATCTCGGTACCTAAAGGCAGTCAGGCTACCTTTGGCGGGCACATGGAGAAATGCCACCCCACACCATTGCTGACACACTGCCAAACGAGTCATGCTGAAGGATGTTGCAGGCAGCAGATCGCTCTCCACAGCGTCTCCAGACTCTGTCACGTCTGTCACATGTGCTCAGTATGAACCTGCTTTCATCTGTGAAGAGCACAGGGCGCCAGTGGCGAAGTTGCCATTCCTGGTGCTCTGTGGCAAATGCCAAGCGTCCTGCACGTTATTGGGCTGTGAGCACAACCCCCATCTGTGGATGTTGGGCCCTCATACCATCCTTATTGAGTCAGTTTCTAACCGTTTGTGTAGACACATGCACATTTGTGGCCTGCTGGAGGTCATTTTGCAGGGCTCTGGCAATGCTCCTTCTGTTCCTCCTTACACAAAGGCAGAGGTAGCGGTCCGGCTCCTGGGTTGTTGCCCTCCTACGGTTGTTGCCCTCCATGTCTCCTGGTGTACTGGCCTGTTTCCTGGTAGCGCCTCCGGCGTGTCATGTTGCACCAAAGACTGTCCAGGAGTTGGCAGATGCTTCAGTCCAGGTCTGGAAGGAGATCCCTCAGGAGACCATCCGCAACCTCATCAGGAGCATGCCAAGCAGTAGTAGGGTTGTCAAACAGGCACGCGGAGGCCACACACACTACTGAGCCTCATTTTGGCATGTTTTAATGACATTACATCAAAGTTGGATCAGCTTGTAGTGTGTTTTTCCACTTTAATTTTGAGGGTGACTCCAAATCCAGGCCTCCATTGGTTAATAAATTTGATTTCCATTGATGATTTTTGTGTGATTTTGTTGTCATCACATTCAACTTTGTACAGAACAAAGTATTCAATGAGAATATTTCATTCATTCAGATCTAGGATGTGTTATTTAAGTGTTCCCTTTATTTTTTTGAGCAGTGTATATGGAAGACACACTTCAAAATTAAATTGCATGAAGGTGTCTGTATACAGTACCAAGTGGGATTTTGACAATGTTGCAGGTGTCTACTTTCAGAAAATATATAGGTATGGTTTTGGTTTTTTTGTGTGTGTGTGTGTTGAAATTTAGGTTTTTTCACATCTCAAAATTGTGAAAATTGTCCTGGCAGCCAGAAATGCAAAATATCTAAAAAGTTTAGAAAAATGAAAACTATAGAGGAGATCCAGGGATACTGGACTCTAAATACAGGTTATGATGCAGCTAAAAAGATCCCCGCCACAGAATGAGAGAAATATGAATACAATAAGGAAAGTTTCTTGCTGTCTATGACTAACATCCAATTTGCAACAGAAGCAGCTAGTCAGAAGTACATGGACTCTCTGTACATTGTGGCTGTGAGTAGCTGCAGAGTCCTCTTTGTTCAACTTACAGAGAAAGAGGTTTGCAGACAGAGTCTGTGAAGAGAGACCTTACCTTTGCCCCTCCCTTCCTGTGTTCTCGTTTTGAGCCTGCTGTTTCCTAAAGAAGGACTTTCCCTAGTAACAGGGAGTGAGCAGCAAATTTACTAGAAGTGAAATACCTAGTGACAGAAACTTTAGGGAATCCCATTCAGATGTTGGAAAATTAGGAAGAATTTAGGCAGACTTTCTTCTCAGATGCTTCCTCATTTTGTCTCCTGCCAGCTTTCTGCTGTAGCTTTCACTCAATGGCTAGCCCCAGATGGATGCTCATGCTCCAAGTTCTATCAATGATCATGGCGGCATCCTACTTCAATCTCTGCCTCCCATTGAAAATAATGGTAGGCAGAATCAGTGCCAAGTTTAGCCATGTGAACATTTTAATAAAGTGCATTACATTCCAAAATCACGTGCTTTATTAAATTATACTAAGTTGTCTGAAAAGTTAGCGACCATTTAAGAAAATTCATAGAGATTGTACGATGGTAAACACTGATGATATATCCACAGGGTATGCCACCAGTGTGTTCCAGCCCCTGGAAAACCTGCCAAACTAGAGAATAAAGGGACGATAATTTCCTTTTTTCTGTACACAGTGCTGTTATCATGCAAAGAATACAGACTGATTTATTGAACCAGCCGGCTCTAGTGACAGTCAAGAATCATCATAATTTTTACCTCTAGCTATGCAGCATTTACAGGAGTAGTTTTCCAGGGTTCAAATCAGCCATTCCTTTTACTATGCAGGTCATGTAAAGCTAGTATTTAAAGAAAAAGTTTAAGGCTATGGCCCCACGTAGCGAGTCGCAGAAAAAAAAAAAGCACGGTGGAAAAAACTATGGCAAAAATGCATCACCGTCTTTTCCGCAGTGAGTTTTCCTCTACGGACTTTCTGTCTCTATTATACCTATACGGAAGACACAGCGTTTCCATAGCTGTAATTGACACACTGTGATTTGCAAAAACGCAACGCTTTTTGAAATCGCAGCTTTTGCACTGCAGTTATTTTTCTGCTATGCGTGGATGAGATTAGCCAGAATCCCATCTACTTTGCAGGTACTGTAAAAAGTCGAAGCGTTTACACTACATGGGGCCCCAGCCTAAGGCTGAGGCCCCACATTGCCGAAACACTGCTATTGTTTTTTGTTGTTGCAGATTTTGCTTCATTTTTTGTAGCCATACCACCTAGTGGCTACAGAAGGAATATATGTCTCCTTTCTGCTCAATCCACTCCTGGCTTTGCCTAAAAAAATCGCTGAAAAATCTGCAACAGAAAGCAACTTTTCTGCATTGTTGGGCCGTAGTCCAGGGTAAAAAAAATGCTGCGTTTTTCATTATTTGCAATATGGATGGGATTTTGTGCATCTTTTGTGAGATCCCGTGCATCCACTTTCAGCTCTGAAAGAAAAAAAGAGCCGACAGCACATGCCCGAGATCTGTCAGAAGATAGATACTGATGATGATGCAGCGAAGAGTAGGCAGACCGTTACAGCTCATCATTGAAGGGGACGTGAAGATGACGGCCAGAAGGAGGGTATGAACACTCTCTATGTTATGAGACTGCTATGCACGGAGCTCAGAGGGAACGCACCCTGTGCTCCATGACCTTCATTAGCATAATAGCAAAAACCTATTTTATGCAGAAGCGGCTGCCTGCATAAGAAAAACAAAGGTAGGTCTATCAATAGTCTGTCTAAAGAGGTTAGTGAAAAATGTGATTTTTGAATAATTGACACCCTTTAACTTTATTATTGATAAATGATTTAAAACTTGTTTTGGCACAGTTGTCACCATTTATAGAAAATACTTCGTAATATAGTTAATTCCATGGCAATTACTTTTTGTATTATCTCACATTGGGTAGATTTTGGTAGAAAAATGTTAATAAAATCATTTAAACATAAAATTAAACACTAAACAAACAGGGTGACACAACATCCCAAACACAACCCCTGGCAAAAATTATGGAATCTCTAGTCCCTGAGGATGTTCCTTGAATTGTTTAATTTTGCAGAAAAAAAGCAGATCACAGCCATGGAAAAAAACTAAAGGCATTTTGTAGGGTAACTTTCTGGCCTTAAGTAGCACTAAAAGAAATCCAGAAAAATTATTGTGGTAGCCAGTAACAGTTACGCTGGGTTCACACTTGCGCCCAGAGTCCGTTCATGCAAGTTTCCGTTTCCTGCACAAAACAGCGCAGGAGACGGAAACCTGCAGGACTTTTTTCAAACCCATTCAGTACTGCAGTACTCTGTGTCCGGTTTAAAAAAAAACTGTTTCGCGGTGGAGAGCATAAAACACTCACCGGGGCTCACAGCCGGATCCGGTCTGACAGCTTTCCGTCTTCTGCATGCAGAAGACGGAAAGCTTAGAACGGACTCCGTGCGCAAATGTGAACCCAGCGTTAGATTTTTAGAACAAGCACAGGGAATAAATTATGGAATCACTCAATTCTGAAGAATTATGGAATCAGAAAAAACAAACAAAATAACACTCCAACACATCACTAGGACTTTGTTGCACCACCTCTGGCTTTTATAACTGCTTGCAGTCTTTGAGGCAAGAACAGGAAAGCCCTGTCTCAGTAGAGTGAGTAACCCTTGGCAACTCAGGTTTCAGGAATTGAGGGATATTTTGCCAGTAGATGCTCCTGATGCCAGGAACTCAGCAGAAAGTAGTCTATTGACCTCTTTACTCTTAATGGTAGTATATGTGTGAAACAGTCAAAAGCTTTTGCTGCTGGAACCTCATGTTCCAGTTTCCTACTAACAGACGTGCATGGTGTTACATCTGTACCAATGTTTCCAAAGATTATCTGTATAGGATAAAGAGGAGTTGCAGAACTCAAGTGAGTAGTGATAAACATATGGACCCTTGACCAAAATTTCTATACCTTTGTACATGATTCTAGGCAATAGAGCATGTTTGCATTTCCAGCCTTGCAACAGAATATATCTGGTGCACTGTTTTCATTAAACAGCTGGAGAATAAGTTCCGTATTGCATTAAAGCACTATTAAAGGGATGGACACCATCAATTTAGGGAGGTCATTGCTGTTTTGGTGTGAGTGTAATCTAGGGCTACATGTAAAAATATATAATAAATTAAATGTTTCTTTTCAAGATGGCTAGAGTGCACAGCAGGGTTCCGGCCCAACAAAGATATAGAGGCCAGAACGTTATTGATAATAGTTTTTGGGTACATATTTTTGACTGAAAATAAAAGAACTTGCACAGTTAGCAACCAAGAATATTTATAGACAGGTGTAAGATGTCTTTAGTGGAAACAGTTGCGCATACTCCTAATGTAGGAGACAATTTTTAACTACTTCAAGCCAATTGCGGTTAGAACAGTCAACTTATCTCTACATCGATGGCCATTGAGTGATTGAAATGTACCAAGAGCATGGCCTGGACGAGGTGATTCAGATGGAAAGCAACGGTTGCAAGTGTCGATCAGCAGCCACAGATCAATGATACCTAAGCCATATGCTTTGCAACACCTTGAAGCCAGTTAAGCTTTGAAAATCATGAAAAATTGCAGATCGGAAGAATAGTAATGTACTTTCTACTATTTAGCTACGTACGCTCATGTAAATTAACTGTGACATTTCTCACTGACCTTTCCCATCATAATATAGAGATTTCATTGTTAGCATAAGCACATCTCAGCATGAAATTAAACAAAGGAATTTTTCACGTCCCTCTTTGCTATATCACTTTCTGCTAATATTTATCTATCCATCATTCATGAACTACAGTACTTGCTTAAATCCCTGGTTTTAAATTCCTCTCAGCCAGAGACGACTTTGTAAAATCAAACTAGCTGTAGTGGTAGCACAGCCCTGGCATCACAATGAGCTTATCTCCCATACAGTGTTACAAGTTTAGACTTTGTTTCAGTAAGTTTCAACAAGATTCGATCATGATCATGTACACACACAAAGATGTGAACAAAATATAAACCACCAAATACAATGCAAAACACTATATGACGATAGTAATTTCTAGTAGAGAAAACCTGGCAGAATTCTTATTGACCACTTCAGGCATGTTCTCACCTGGCAGATTAGTTGCACAAATGTCTGCAATTGTTGAATAGTAAAGTCTGTGTACTTATTGCATGAACAATCCCAGTCAGATGTATAGATCAGATTTACAATTACAAAAATTTTTGCAACCAACGTGCTATGTGCAAACAGATTATGCATGTACAAAAATCGAACAATACCTGCTAATAAAGTGAATAATAATTGCTAATAAAGCTAATAACCATGAAGGGAACCTGCTAATAAAGTGAAATGCTTGCATGTGGACTTAAATGAGCTATCCAGAGAAGGTAGAATTTGCTTGGTGACAGGGCAGTCACAACAAATCAAACTCAACCATATTCTTTCATGCTTGCCACTTATTTGTAAACTGATGACTTCCATTTTCCCTACTGGTCTGTGTTGTTGGCATTGCAGGATCACCAGATCCAGCTGTGGTCAGTCACAGGCCATAATGATTGCTTGACGTTAGAGTCAGTGGCGTCATCCTGCAGCTTTGGCAACGTATAAGGGGAGGGATGAGTATGAACGCATTTGTTTTTGGTATGATTGCCCTTGCCACCAGGTAAGCTTTCTTTCTCTGGATAACCCCATTTACCCTGGGCTCTGTATTACATGCTTCACCATTAATTATATTGTCAGCATGTACTAGTTCATTCACGGAAATGTTCCCTTGTAGGCAGCCACAATATCTTCTGCCAGGGGTTTCAGACACTTAGGGCTAGTTCACACGTAAAAACCGCCTGGCTTATTTTGGTCCTGCTTGAGGCATTTTTTGGAGCGTTTTCTGGAGCAGTTTTTGATAAAAACTGCTTCAGAAAACGCCAGGCAGTCTTCCCCTTCCCTGAAAGTGAATGGACTGTAAAAAAAAAACAAACCACACCACATTTTCGGTCGTGTTTTTTTTTTTTTTTTTTTTTTTTTTAAAGCGCTAAAAAAGCGATGCGTTTATATGCAAAAAAAAAGTGACGCATTTTTCGCCTCCCATTCACTTCTATTGCTTTCCTCAGGCGTAATCCGCCTGAAGAAAGGTCATGTCGCTAGCTAGCGGTCTCCATAGACCACCATTGTATGGAGGTAGATTTTGAGGCGAAATCCACTGTAGAAATCTGCCTCATTGCCCCAGTGTGAACTAGCCCTTAGTCAAACCCTTTAAAATGAATGATGATCACACCATGTGACTGACTTGACTCATTTTTTAAAGAGGACCTTTCACCACCTCCTACAAGTCCAGCTTTTTACATCAATTAATAGCCGCTGCTCTTCTAAGTCTGGAATGTTTGTTCGTTAATGTCAGGGATACAGAAAAAAAAATCCAATTAGTGTTGTTAGTTCTGTGTCTGACATGCCATTTAGACTCTGTACTGTCAGGAGGGCGGTGTCAGGCAGGAACAGGCATGGAGTGCGATTCTGAGCTCTGACACTGATGAGGCTGATCTGTGAGGAACGTCCCCTCTGACATTACAAGGCTATGTTAGAGTACAGTTGGGAGCTAGAGAGAAAATCGGAACAGCACCTATTAACAGAAGCTAAGAACTAGAATTGGTAGAGAAGGTGAAAGGTCCTCTTTAAAAGCTTCCCACTAGTAGGTACTGTATATACAGGCAGGTAAACTAAACAGGGCAGACTTACACAAGATAGTCTTTAAACTATACTAGATTTATCAGTGTTTAAATGGATTCTATCATTAGAATCCCCTTTTCTACAAACACCACTTCGGAATAGCCTTTAGAAAGGCTTTTCTTCTCCTACCTTTCTTTTTCTGATCTTTTTCTTTTTATTCCTGATGCAATGAGTCTTCAGAAAGCACAGGGGGCTGTCGAGAATAAAAAAAAAATAAGGTGGCATATTTTCATTACCGTAGTTTATGTGCCCCATAGTCAGGACTGTGCTGCTTGTTGTTAGCTTGGATGTGCAGTCATATTTATTAAAGAGGTTTTTCAGGATCAGGAACAATTTGCCCAAAGTAATAAAAATGGTGTAAAATAATAAGCAACTAAGTAAAAACACTTTAAACCCCCTTTCCATTGTAATGCCACCTCTCTGGCATAGGACGTAGACGTCATGTTATTGCTTCAGCCAAGCAAACAAAGAATGATGGGGACAATGTTAGGAGTATTTTGGTTCATTGCTTTCTATTTTTCTTACCTGGGGAGTTTTTGGCTGCGCGGTGTCTGGGGTGGCATCCTGGCGCTGCGGGGTTGTCCTGTCGTGGGTATTGGTGCACACCTTCTGACTTGCACGCGCGCACTGCTGGTAGGCAGCTTTATCTCCTGGTTGATTAGTCTGTCCTCCCATTTGCACCTGGGAGGAGTGGTCTCTACTCTGTATTTAAACCCATGCCTCCCATGGTTCTGTGCTGAGTGTCTCTTTTACAGTGCTAGGCCTTAGCAGGAGGAGTAGGTGGTTATCTTGGATAGAGGAAGTTCCGTGGTTGGTTTTTGGGAGGTTTGGGTGAACTAGTTGGTGTGTGAGTTTTCCCTTCTGTGTTCACCAATCCTCCCTCTGTGTATAATTGACTGTGTGAGTGAATTGCCTTATCCTTTGATTTCTACTCAGTTTCCCTGTGTTTGTTTCCTAGTGTAAAGTTCCTTCCCATATTGGTTTGGGGAAATCCTTTCCCACATTTTTCCTGTGTGCTGCTTGTGTTGTTAGTCAGCGCACACCCTTGTCAGTCCCTGTCAGTAGCAGCTTCACTTGTTTGTTAGGGGTGACCCCCTTTAGTCTCCAGTCCCTAGAGATCTTATAGGGCATTCCTTCTCCCACTTCCCTCTAGGCCTACGGTATCAGTGAGAGAGGAGCCGTCGGGGTCAGGCTTAGCCTGAGTACAGCCGACCCACACCCGTGAGGCAGGGACCGGGATAGCTAGTGGGAGTAGTGCAGGGTGAGATTTCCTACTGCTATTCCTTAGCCCCGTTGCAGCTACCTGGACTGACATAACAGTACACTCAGCCGTAAAAAAAAAAAAAAGGTTTGTTTGCATTATGACGGACCTGAAACAGTTGTACCAGGCGGTGCAGCAGATTTCCACTGAGATGGAGGGGATCAAGCTACGAGTGGATGCCATCCAAGCTTCTGGCGTATCTCAGTTACAGCAGTTGGCTCAACACACAGCCTCTCAGGTGGAGGGCATACAGAGGCAGGTGAGTAGCGCCCCTGTGGGTCGGCCTCTGGAGCTAAAAGTCAGCTTACCTGAACCCTTCCGAGGTAAGAGGTCAGATTTTTTCCGATTTCAAAAGGACTGTCTTTTGTATTTCCGGCTACGGCCGTTTTCCTCCGGTTCGGAGGTACAGAGAGTTGGGATTATTATTACTTTATTGAGAGATGATCCTCTCATCTGGGCACATTCGTTACCAGCCGACTCAGCTTGCTTACTAACAGTAGAGGCGTTTTTCTCCATAATGGGGTTACTGTATGACGACCCAGACAGGGTACGCACGGCTGAGTATAACCTACGACGTTTGGTGCAAGGGGATCACGCTATAGAGAAATAATGCACAGAGTTTCATAGGTGGGCAGCAGAAGTACACTGGAATGACCCCACTCTACTTAGTCAGTTTGAGACAGAGCTCTCGGACCAGGTTAAAGACCATCTAGTTTCTCACCCTGTTCCGGGAGATCTAGATGAGGCCATGCAGCTGGCAATTAGAGTTGGACGGCGCCTCCGGGAGCGTGGAGACAAGAGTCCTGGGGGGGCTAACCCTCCTCAATTCTCTGTTTTTAGAGAGGACCCGGGGGACCAACCCATGCAGATTGGGGCCACTGTGCGAAGTGCTAGACCCAAGAGTGAAGGGTCCCGCACAGTACGCTGTTTTGTGTGTGGAGGGATGGAACATGTAGCAAGGGTATGCCCCTCCAGAGAATGGTTCGCCAAGGAGAGTAATAACCCCAGGTCTTTTGAGGGTAAAGGGAGAAAACCTACTAAGGAGGGAGGTGTGTATGTTTCCTGTACTCAGACTGCCGGGTTGACCCTTGTTGGATGGGTAAATGGGCAGAAGTGCCGGATTTTGGTTGATTGTGGTTCGTCAGTCAACCTTATTGACTCAGAGTTTTGTGAGCAATTAAGGGTGAGTCCTTTGGTCTTGAAGTCTCAGATACCGGTGTGGGCTATTGATAAGACCCCTCTACAGCAAGCTGTCATCTCCAAACAGGTGGAGGGTCTGGAGTTTATTGTGGGTGGCCACAGGGAAGAGATTGACTTGTTCTTGTTGTCTAAATTACCAGCACAAGTAGTGTTGGGGTGGCCCTGGCTGAAGCAGCATAACCCTATTATCAACTGGGAGACCGAGTCAGTAGTTTTTTGGGGGCAGAGGTGTAATGGTCGATGTCTGCCCATATCCGTTATGTCTTTGTCTATAGACAATTTGCCTCAAGAAATATGTGAGTTCAGGGAGGTCTTTGAGGAAAGGGCAGCCAAGACATTACCACCACATCGCACCTATGATTGCTCGATTAAATTTATACCCAATGCAGTGCTACCCCAGACGCGGTTGTACAATCTCACTATTCCGGAGAGGGAGGCGCTCAAGGAGTATATTGAGGGGAGTCTAGAGGTGGGGCATATTCGCCCATCTAAGTCCCCAGTAGCAGTGGGGTTTTTCTTTGTAAAGAAGAAAGATGGAGGGTTGCGCCCTTGTTTGGATTTTAGGGAGATTAACAAAATCACGGTGCGGAATCCCTATCCCATCCCGTTGATCTTGGATCTATTCAGCCAGGTTACGGGAGCTCGCTGGTTTAGTAAAATATATTTACGTGGGGCGTATAACTTGCTGAGAATCAAGAAGGGGGATGAGTGGAAAACTGTGTTTAACACACCCCTAGGACACTTTGAGAGTCTTGTGATGCCTTTCGGTCTAACCAATGCGCCCGCGTTTTTTCAGAATTTTATTAATGATGTACTAAGTGCTGTCATAGGGAGGGGGGTTGTGGTCTATCTGGACGATATACTCATTTACACCCCGGATTTGGAGACTCATTGGGAGAGAGTGAGAGAGGTTTTAGATCTCCTGAGGGTTAACCAATTAAGTGCTAAGCTGGAGAAATGTGTGTTTGCGGTCAATAAATTATGTTTCTTTGGCTATATCCTATCGGAAAAGGGATTCGAGATGGACCCTGAGAAGGTCAGGGCAGTCTTGGAGTGGCCGCGACCCGAGAACCTAAAGGCGGTCCAACGGTTCTTGGGATTCTCCAACTATTATCGCCAGTTTATTAAGGGATTTTCTGAGGTTGTGAAACCTATCTCGGACTTGACTAAGAAGGGGGCTGACTGTGCTAAGTGGTCGCCAGAGGCGCTAGCCGCGTTTGAAGAACTGAAGAAGCGATTCTCGTCCGCTCCCATTTTGAGACAGCCGGATGAGAGGTTGGCCTTCCAAGTGGAGGTGGATGCCCCCTCGGTGGGGGTGGGAGCAGTACTTTCTCAGGAGTTCGAGGAGGGTACGCATCCCTGTGTCTTCTTTTCTAAGAAATTCTCTGCCTCTGAATGGAATTATGACATCGGAGATAGGGAACTACTGGCAATAAAACTAGCGTTCGAACATTGGCGTCATTTCCTGGAGGGGGCCAGAAGGCCAGTCCAGGTATTTACTGATCACAAGAATTTGGTTTATCTTGGGTCGGCGAAGAGATTAAATGCACGGCAGGCCAGATGGGCTCTATTTTTTGCGCGGTTCCATTTTACCGTGACTTATGTGCTGGGTTCGAAGAATGTTAAGGCTGATGCTTTATCCCGGTATATGTCGACTGAGGAGGAACAAGAGGCGCCTGCCACTATTCTTGGGGATGGAGTGGTGGTAGCAGTATTGGGCGCGAAATTGGAGAAGGCCTTGATCGAAGCGCAACACGCTGCACCTTCCAAGATACCTAGAAACAAGCTGTTTGTCCCAACTACTCTCCGACAAAGTCTCCTGAGGGAGTGTCACGAGTCGGTTCTTGCTGGTCACCCGGGGGTTTCAGAGACCATGAGATTGGTGTCTAGGAATTTTTGGTGGCCAGGGTGGAGTAAGGATGTCTTGCAGTTTGTTCAAAATTGTTCGGTCTGTGCAAGAGCCAAGGCGTCGCATACCCGTCCCCACGGTCTTCTACATCCATTGGAACCTCCTAAGGCACCTTGGACTCATCTGTCTATGGATTTCATCACGGGCCTTCCGGTGTCTAAGGGTTTCACGGTCATTTGGGTAGTTGTTGACCGCTTCACGAAAATGTGCCATTTGATCCCGTTTTCCAGGCTGCCATGTGCCAAGACACTATCAGAGGCGTTTATTAAAGAAATTGTAAGGTTGCATGGTCTTCCTGAGGAGATCATTTCGGACAGGGGTCCGCAATTTGTGGCTAAATTCTGGCGGGCTTTTTGCAGCAGGTTGGGAGTTACACTGTCGTTTTCCTCCGGGTTTCACCCGGAGTCTAACGGACAAACAGAGAGGAAGAATCAGGATGTGGAACAGTTTTTGAGGTGTTCTGTTCGAGAGAACCAGAATAATTGGGCTGACTTTCTTCCCCTGGCAGAATTTTCCCTAAACAACCATGATTCCAACGCCACAGGTACCACAACTTTTTTTTGCTCCGGTGGTAGACATCCTGTTTTCGGAGTATTTTTTTCCATTTCTTCCCCAGTTCCGGAGGAGGAGCTATTTTCTAAAAAGCTGCAAGGGGTATGGTCCCGTATCCGAGAGAATCTGGTGCGGGCGTTGCACCAGGCTAAGGTCCAGGCGGATAGGAAGAGAGGAGAATTGCAGTTCTTCCCTGGTGAGATGGTTTGGTTGTCCACCAAGAATATCAGGTTGAAGGTTCCTAGCAAGAAGCTGGGTCCCAGGTTTGTGGGTCCTTTTAAGATCATCAAGATGGTAAATGAAGTGGCGGCGCAGCTGCAACTACCTAAAAGGTGGAAGATAAACCGGGTGTTGCATGTCTCCTTGTTAAAGAAGGCCAAGAAGGGAACGTCTCCAGTTAAGGTTCCACCAGTTTCTGAGTCCGGGGAGTATGAGATATCCCGAGTTCTGGATAGAAAATATGTTCGGGGGAAGCTACGCTATCTGGTGGCATGGAAGGGATACGGTCCTGAGGATAATTCTTGGGTTCTGGAGTCGGATATGTCAGCCCCCAGACTCGTGGAGAAATTCCACAAGGAGTTCCCGAAGAAGGATGCTCCTAGAGAATCCAGAGTCTTCTCCTTGAGGGGAGGATCCTGTTAGGAGTATTTTGGTTCATTGCTTTCTATTTTTCTTACCTGGGGAGTTTTTGGCTGCGCGGTGTCTGGGGTGGCATCCTGGCGCTGCGGGGTTGTCCTGTCGTGGGTATTGGTGCACACCTTCTGACTTGCACGCGCGCACTGCTGGTAGGCAGCTTTATTTCCTGGTTGATTAGTCTGTCCTCCCATTTGCACCTGGGAGGAGTGGTCTCTACTCTGTATTTAAACCCATGCCTCCCATGGTTCTGTGCTGAGTGTCTCTTTTACAGTGCTAGGCCTTAGCAGGAGGAGTAGATGGTTATCTTGGATAGAGGAAGTTCCGTGGTTGGTTTTTGGGAGGTTTGGGTGAACTAGTTGGTGTGTGAGTTTTCCCTTCTGTGTTTACCAATCCTCCCTCTGTGTATAATTGACTGTGTGAATGAATTACCTTATCCTTTGATTTCTACTCAGTTTCCCTGTGTTTGTTTCCTAGTGTAAGGTACCTTCCCATATTGGTTTGCGGAAATCCTTTCCCACATTTTTCCTGTGTGCTGCTTGTGTTGTTAGTCAGCGCACACCCTTGTCAGTCCCTGTCAGTAGCAGCTTCACTTGTTCATTAGGGGTGACCCCCTTTAGTCTCCAGTCCCTAGAGATCTTATAGGGCATTCCTTCTCCCACTTCCCTCTAGGCCTACGGTATCAGTGAGAGAGGAGCCATCGGGGTCAGGCTTAGCCTGAGTACAGCCGACCCACACCCGTGAGGCAGGGACCGGGATAGCTAGTGGGAGTAGTGCAGGGCGAGATTTCCTACTGCTATTCCTTAGCCCCGTTGCAGCTACCTGGACTGACATAACAGACAACCACTCACTAGCCTCTGCGGTGGACCACCAAGGCCAGAGACAACCGGTCCTGTAGCACTGTGAACAAACAAGTTTCCATTTGCTGCCTGTTTTTTTTGTTTTTCCAATCTGTTGAACCCCTTTAAGTGCATGCTGAATTTTCTGTGCCAAATGAAACTGTATTACTACATGCAAATACATCCAGGATACATTTGTATAGGTTTGGCAGATGTTCTCCATTATTTGCTGATGAACAACTGTTTGCAAAATCCAATTTTTTGTCTTTTTTAATAAATGTGCCCAATTGAGTTCTTATCTGTATAAAATGTTAAATCGGGCATATATTACTAAGGCAATGTTGCCATATTATCATAAGAAAGTCTAACACTTTTCAGTCTTACATGACTTTCTCTTCTGAATAAAGCATCTGTTCTCAACCTTTCTATTTTATTCCTCTAGGAGAGGCCTATAAAACATTTTGAATGTATAAGTAATGTTTCAGTCTATCGTCCCTTTAAGAACAATCGCACTGTGGCATTCAGTTTATGGAACTGTAATTTTTTTCCATCTGTTTTCTTCTGCAGTTAACAATTTATTTTATACCTGAAGGATGGGAAAGAATTGTGGTGTCCCTCAGTGTAGCTAGATCCTAATAGCGCACAGCTAGCAGCCACATCACATGCGGTGTTACTTGGCGACACATTTTCTGCTATCTGTTACTATATGTGTGAAGCCACATCACGAGCTCCAGCAGCTACAGGCAGCTTGATATGCTGCTGCTGTTCGCATGAATTCCAATTCACAGGTTTCACAAAGGAGGCAAGTATATTATAGTACAATGCGATTCTCAAAGCCAAGTAGGTTTTGCCACCACTTGTGGTTGAATTCATGTAACATTGAGTGACAGATACATGTAAATCGTTTCATTCAGAGCCTTCTACCTCTAGTATTTAACAGTAATTTTCTGGGTTATTTATGACTTTTTTTCTTTTTTTATATCCAAGGGGCACAAGCCCCCTGTGGTACTGAGCCCTTCTATAAAAAGCCATTATTCACAACTATTACTAAACGTAAAAGTGTACCTTCTGTTATAAACAATATTTCCTATATGAATAGTACAGGTTAATATAAGAAACTTTGTAATCTATCTTATTAAGAAGATCTGTTTCCTTCACCACTTATTAAGGTGTTTTCCTTCTTTTCAATTAGTCTGTTACACAATATTCCATCTAGTATCCAGCCTGACACATAGAACTCTATAGAGAAGGGAGGGGGCAGCAGGGGCTGCTGCCTTCTAGATAATCTGTGCTCTGGTAGCCTATTATCTATAAACCTAGCAAAGCACAGAGTATATGTTAGGGAATAGCCAGATGATAATTCCCCAGAAGCTGCTGGCGAACCCTGGAGGAAGGGGCACAAGGGACAGTGAGCCCTAAGCTGAAGCCCCCAACTGACCCTTCCTATTGCCAGGCCCTATCCTATGTAATTGGCGGCAACCACGAAGACAGTCCCTTCCTGTATAAGTGATACACAAAACGCAGACAAGATGAACAACAACAAAGGGAGGTCAGCTAGCCAGGGTTCGGTAACAGTCGAGCGATGCAGTGCCAAATCAGAGTCCAAAAGAATAGTCAGTAGGGAAGTAAATAAACAGCAAGGGAAACCAGCAAGCAAGAGGCAATAACAGGCACCAGTGTGAATGTGAGCCAAGACTAAATAGGGGAGGAAGAACCCGCCCTGAACCTGACAGGAAGGCAGGCTGTCAGTCACAGGCAAGACAAAATCAAACCACTGAATGGACAGAGGCAACAAGGGCAGAAGACGGGTGTGGTGCAAATACAATTACAGAACTAGAGCCTTGTTCACACAGTGCAACTAAAAACTTCAAGCAAATTATCAAACTGCGCCGCCTCCTACGAACAGGCAGAGACGTTACAGTGTAGCAGCAGCAATTATCTGAGTATGTCTTCCAGCAG